>NC_057794.1:238543467-238876195 GCF_018294505.1 Triticum aestivum | reverse complement strand
CACCTTAGGAGACTCTAATCACTACTCAAACAGCCACTAATGCTATGGGGATCACAAAGGGTTAGGTTGCGAAAGTCGGTGGTGGTGTAGCGAATGATGTGGTGGAAGCCCTAGGCAAAGATGCCAAAATTTTCAAAATTTGATGGAGTAAAATGACATTGGTGGTATTTTTGTGGGAAGGGGGACGTCAAGAGCTTCAAAATGAGCTAAAGAATGTCAAAATCGGAGTTCAGATGAATTAGTTACGGCCGAAACAAGAATCAGCCGAAGTCTGAAACTACAGGGCGGACGTCCGGAGTGCTCGGAAATCCGTAAATTTGGCTCGGGTTAGGGGTTTCCGGTCGTCCAGAAGGTTGCGGACGTCCGGTCTTTCCTGGGCTCCGGACGTCCGTAAAACATTGGTCGTCTGGTGGGTCGGGGTCAACGCGGGATGCGAGATCCGGGGCGCGATTTTGGGCGGAAAATGGGGATTTTGGGGTCAAAATTGATGAGATTTCGTGGATGAAAGATGGGGAAAATTGGGGAGATGCTAGATCCACTTGAAACCAAGCAAATCCATGGATCAAATCCAACAAAACTTTGTCAAACCAACAAATCACAAAAAAAATTGGGGCTATTTCTGGTGGGGATTTCGAATTTAGGGAAGAACACAACAAAATTAGGCTAGAAAACACAACGGGGAGGCTCCAAAATCATGATCAACATGGCTCATGATACCAAAATGATATAGGGTGGAACCCTAGATGGCCGATCTTTCACGAAAGGAGCGGATCCCGTGATGAACATGAAGAACACAAGGGGAAACACGAGGGCAAATCACAAAGGGGCACAAAGAGAAACACTCAAACCAACAAGATTAAGTCACACATGTGCTAGATCCTCAAAACACGAGAGGAGATACAAGATCCACGATCAACAAGGGACGATACAAATGGTAACCGGTCTTCTCCGTGAGGAGGTCTTGATGGTCTTCTCTGTGAGGAGGTCTTGAATCCAAGTGGATCTTCTTCGAAGAGGGGCCGCGGTCTCTCTCAAGGAGTAGATCCGATATGGATGAGCAAAGCTCTATCTCTAAATGAGCTACTACTTTGCTAACCCTATCTAGGAGGAGGGAGTGGTCTATTTATAGTCGTAGTACAAAAGAGGGGTAAAGTGAAGGGGTACATGGGCCTCAGCCCACAATTGGACACAGCCAGGGGTCGGACGTCCGTAAGGTGTCGATCGTCTGCCGGCTTGTGGAGGTCCGGACGTCCGGGGATCCTCGGACTTCCATAGATTCAGGCTCGGTCGCTGAAGTACTGGATTTCCGGAAGTGGCCGGTCGTCCGGTGGCGTCAAACGTCCGCTCGTTTGTCTCGGGCTTCAGGCTCCGGATTTCCGGAGACATTCGGACATCCGGTCGCTGGAGGGGGGTCGGACATCCGGTAAGGACCGGTCGTCCGGCGGATATAGCCTCCGGGCAGCTCCTTCTCTTGTTCCTCGCGCTTGGTGTCCTCGTCGTCTTGTCCATTATCTTCCTCTTGGTTCCTGGTCATGCATAGCACACATGTTTGAGGTAGTAGTCATGTCTCACATGTGGAAAGTGATGGTTCGGAGAGGAGCGAGTTCACGTTGTGTCCGATGGCGTATGTTCAAGGTCTCGTCGTATGTCCTCTTGGGGTTTGGAGAGTAGTCAGAGTGTACATGGGGATGAACATGGGATGCTCCGCATCACTAACATACCTTGGTTGCAACATGATCAACAAAGATATTATATGCCTCATCATTTGAGATCTTATGCATTTTCTTCGTTACTTCTCGTCATCTTGACATCTTCAACCGGGTTAGGTTCCGGTTTACCTGCAAACTTGGCTAGGATTAAAATTTGTCTCTCTACAATGTTGGCCACTTGTGCTTCCATGTTCTTAGTTCTGCCATCAAGAATACGCACATCACTAGTGAGTCCAACAATCTTATCAGTCAACTAACCAAGTAAGTTATCATGAGTCTTCAAGATATTTTGAAAGGTGTCATTCTGCTCACTTTGACTAGCAATAAAAAAAATTCAGAGTCTCTTCGAGAGTATTTCTATTGCTATTGCTAGATCCATTAAAAAAATAGGTGCTCCAGCATTATTTGGATAAGGTAATGTAGGAGCATACCCATTATTCTTCCAGTATGGATTATAGCTATTACAAGCACTAAAATTCACATCATTAAATTCTTCATTGGTGATAGCATTTATATTTACCTCTTCTTTACCTTTCATGATGGAGTTGAGTTCATCAAGCTTAGCAGTCAACGACGTATTCTTTTCTTTAACTGCATCGACCCTCTTAGTGATTGTTCTTTCAACATGCCATTGGGCATGGTTCTCTAGCATCTCATCAAGCAACTTTTTAACATCATTTATGGGCTTACCCATAATAGTTCCTCCTGCAGTAGTATCTAGCATCGTTTTTCACATAGGATTTAAAACATATGAAGGATTAACCATTCTTCCATTCCATGGTCAGGACAATTTCTTATAGCTTCCTTCAGGCGATACCACGCAAACGCTAGTGGCTCATGATCTTCTTGCTTAAAACTTGTTATCTGCGAACGAAGTTGCATAATTTTTGCAGGTGGGCACAACTTGGATAAAAACTTACTGTAACAATCAACCCAAGAAGTTATATTGCCTCTAGGTAAAGCTAGAAGCCATTCTTTTGATTTTCCTCTCAAGGAGAAAGGAAATAGACGCAACTTGAAAGCATTAGGATCATAATCTCTAATGCATGTCATGTTGAACAATTCAGTAAAATTATGCAAGTGTATATAGACATCTTCAGAAGAAGAGCCTCCAAATTGGTCTTGTTGAATAATAGAGACATGGTTTGGTTTTATCTCATACTCAATTGCAGCAATATCAGGTTGTGTTACTGGTTCACTCATAAAGTGATTGCTAGGAGTAGCAAAAATTCCAATATTACGAGCCATGGTAATCTTTTTGGGATTTCCACTGACAAGAATTGCAACAAAAGAAAAACTAAAACTAAAACTGAAACAAAAACTCTAAACATAAAGAGCACACAAAGCCTCCCCAACAGTGGTGCCAGTAAAATGTTTGATTACTGTAACGCCCAATATGCGGTCCTATCCTCAAGGAACTTAGAAGTCCCTCTAAGGATAGAAGCGCATATCGGAAACGCTTTGCAAGGTGGATATCATTACAACATACCATGTACTGACTAGATGAGAATATCAGATAAAGGCTTACACTCGCCACAAGCTACATCATGAATAACTCAATACATCAATACATAGCAATCATCTTACAGAAGAGCGGGATCCGACTACGGATGAAATCAAACAAAAGACGAATGACATCCCCTGCTAATCCCAAGCTGCCAACCGGGAACCCATCCTATCATCTCAAAGAAGAAGAAGAAGAAGAAGAAGTACTCCAAATAGAACAAGCATTGCTCTCACATTAAAGAATTGCCTTACCTGTACATGCACATGTTGTTGTAGTAATTTGTGGGCCTTTATGGGACTCAGCAATCTCATTACCATGGGTATCGAAACTAACAAATATTAATGGGTGAGGAATGGTTAGGTGGTGAGGTTGCAACAGGCACTAAGCATTTGTATCTGGCTAACTTATGAGTACAAGAATAAGAAGAGTAAACTACGCATAATGGACGTGAACTAGTAATTATCAAGATGTCATGTTGAGCACCTACTTACGAGCCATACGTAACCCCACCGAGTTCTCTTTCCGAACTCCGTCGAAAAGAGATTATCACGGTTACTCACATGGTTGGTGTATTAAATTTGGGTTTAGTGTCAAGTTCTCTACAACCGGATATTACAAATTTCCAAGTCGGCACATAATCGCGGGCATGGCTTTCCGAAAGATTTAACCCTCTAGGTATGTGATACGTCCATTTTGCATCATGTTTTCTTACTGTGATTTATGATGTTTTTATCCATAATAATGCTTTTTGGGGTAATTGTAATGCCTTTTCTCTCATAATATGCAAGGTATACACAAAGAGGTAGAATCCTGGCAGCTGGAAGTCTGGACCTGGAAAAGCTACGCCAGGCCACCTATTCTGCACAACTCCAAACTAGCTAAAACTTCACGGAGATTTTTTATCAAATATATGATGAATATTGGAGCAAATAACTACCATAGGGGGGACCACCAGGTGGGCACAACCCACCTGGGAGCGCTAGGGAGCCTAGGCGCGCCCTGGTGGTTGTGCTCACCCAGGCCCACCTCCAGTGCCCATCTTCTGCTATATAAGTCATTTTGACATAGAAAAAAAATAAGGAGGGGAATTTTGGGACGGAGTGCTGCCATCTCGAGGCGGAACTTGGGCAGGAGCACTTTTTCCCTTTGGCAGAGCGATTCTGTTGGGGGAACTTCCCTCCCGGAGGGGGAAATCATCGTCATCATCATCACCAACAACTCTCCCATCTTGGGGAGGGTAATCTCCATCAACATATTCAATAGCACCATCTCATCTCAAACCCTAATTCATCTCTTGTGTTCAATCTCGTTACCGGAACTATAGATTGGTGCTTGTGGGTGACTAGTAGTGTTGATTACATCTTATAGTTGATTACTATATGGTTTATTTGATGGAAGATTATATGTTCAGATCCAATATGCTATTTAATACCCCTCTGATCTTGAGCATGATTATCATTTGTGAGTAGTTACTTTTGTTCTTGAGGTCACGAGAGAAATCATGTTGCAACTAATCATGTGAACTTGATATGTGTTAGATATTTTGATAGTATGTATGTTGTGATTCCCTGAGTGGTGTCATGTGAACAACGACTACATGACACTTCACCATATTTGGGCCTAAGGGAATGCATTATGGAGTAGCAATTAGATGATGGGTTGCGAGTGACAGAAGCTTAAACCCCAGTTTATGCGTTATTCCGTAAGGGACCGATTGGATCCAAAAGTTTAATGCTATGGTTAGAATTTATTCTTAATACGTTTCTCAAGGTTTCAAATGCTTACGGGAGGGTTAATCATAAGTAGGAGGTTTGTTCAAGCAAGAACAGCACCTAAGCACTGGTCCACCCACATATCAAATTATCAAAGTAGCGAATACACATCGAACCAACATGGTGAAAGTGACTAGATGAAATTCCCGTGTACCCTCAAGAACGCTTTGCTTATCATAAGAGACCATTTTTTCCTGTCCTTTGCCTCAAAATGATTGGGATATCTTGCTGCACTTTTGTCACTACTATCGTTACTTGATCGTTACAAATTATCTTGCTATCAAACTACTCCGTTACTTATAATTTCAGCACTTGCACACATTACCTTGCTGAAAACCACTTGTCATTTCCTTCTGCTCCTTATTGGGTCCGACACTCTTACTTATCAAAAAGATCTACAATTGATCCCCTATACTTGCGGGTCATCAAGGCTATTTTCTGGCGCCGTTGCCGGGGAGTAAAGCGCCTTTGGTAAGTGGAATTTAGTAAGGAAACATTTATATACTGTGCTGAAATTTATTGTCACTTGTTACTATGGAAAACAATCCTTTGAGGGGTTTGTTCTGGGTATCTTCACCTCGATCGGAACCACAATTAGCTACCCCTCAACCTACTCCACCTACTTAAAATATTGAATATGAAATTCCTTCGGGTATGATAAAACAACTGCTAGCTAATCCTTATGCAGGAGACAGAACCGAACATCCTGATATGCACTTGATATATGTAGAACAAATTTGTGGATTGTTCAAGCTTGCAGGTTTACCCGGAGATGAAGTTATGAAAAAGTTTTTCCCTTTATCTTTAAAGGGAAAAGCATTGGCATCGTATAGGCTATGCGATGATATTGGATCTTGGAATTGGAATCCTTTGAAATTGGAGTTCCATCAAAAAATTATCCTATGCATCTAGTTCATCGTGATCGGAATTATATATATATATATATATATATATATATATATATATATATATATATATATATAATTTTTGGCCTCATGAAGGAGAAAGTATCGCTCTAGCTCGGGGGAGGCTTAAGTCAATGTTACATTCATGCCCCAATCATGAGCTCTCAAGAGAAATTATTATCCAGAACTTTTATGCCCGGCTTTCTCGTAATGATCAAACCATGCTCGATACCTCTTATGCTGGTTCTTTTATGAAGAAGACTATTGAATTCCGGTGGGATCTTTTGGAAAGAATTAAACACAACTCTGAAGATTGGGAACTCGACGAAGGTAAAGAGTCAGGTATTAAACTTAAGTATGATTGTGTTAATCTTTTATGGATACCGATGCTTTCCAAAAGTTTTGCACTAAATATGGACTTGACTCTGACATAGTAGCCTCCTTTTGTGAATCATTTGCTACTTATGTTGATCTCCCTAAATAGAAGTGGTTTAAATATCACCCACATAAAGAAGAAACTATACTTTATAATGTTGATCCAGTTGTTCCTTCTGCTTATATTGAGAAACCACCTTTCCCTGTTAGGATAAAGGAACACGCTAAAGTTTCAACTGTGGTTAACAAAAGCTATATTAGAACACACAAACCTGATGAACAAATTAAAGTGGAACCTAGTATTTCTATGGTTAAAGATCTCTTGGAAGAAAATGTAGATGGGCATGTTATTTACTTCTGTGAAGAAGCTGCTAGAATTGCCAAACCTGATAAAAAAGATAAACATAGACCTGTTGCTGGTAAGCTCGTTGTTTTAGTTAAAATAGGAGATCACTGTTATCATGGTTTATGTGACATAAGTGCTAGTGTGATTTCTATTCCTTACACCTTATATCAAGAAATTATGAATGACATAGCACCCGCAGAGATAGAAGACATAGATGTTACCATTAAACTTGCTAATAGAGACACTATCTGTTGACACCTGATTTTGGCAAGATACACATTGCAATGAAGATGGTCTTGAGTGAACGGGTTTTCATCATGAAAAGATTCACGTCACCGAGTGGAACCACTTTGATGTTTCGGTTATATTCATTCGACTTTATCTTACGGACCGAAACTATACTCCGAGTGGCATAATTCAATGTTCCGAGTGGTTTTTGGCCAATCACGTCTTCAAGATGACCCCGGATGAAGGAGAACTATTAAGTAATTGTCTTTGTCTCGTCGAGGCAATCGATTTTGATATATAAATCATCTCAATCCGAGTTTATATGCAAAAGTTAGAGGCAATACATTGCAGACCGAATCTCAACGGAAATATGGCGCGAGGTGCCACACACTTGTCTGATAGGTTGCGCAAGTAATTCGGCCATCAAGACGCCCTTGAATCGAAAAACTTTCAACACGAAAAAGTTTTGTCTCGTCGAGCTGATCGTTTTTCATATAAAATTTGTCTCAATCCGAGGTCGTATGCAACCTGGAGAGGCAAATCAAGATCAGGCTATGTTTTCAGTCGGGAAATCCGAGTGAAAAGTTTACCATCCGAGTGAAAACCTACCGATCGAGTAAAAGGTCGAGTGAAAAACTTATTGATCGAGTAAAATATTGGCTTCCCAGTGAAAATATAGTAATCCAAGTGAAATTATCATCCGAGTGAAGTTATTCCGAGTGAAAAGATTACCATCAGAATGAAAACTTGACGTTCGAGTAAGATATTGCCTTCCGAGCGAAATATAGTCATCCGAGTGAAAGATTGTCTTCCGAGTGAAATTATAGTCATTCGAGTGAAAGATTGTCTTCCGAGTGAAAGACTCTAACATCCGAGTGAAAAGGTCCAGTCGGACGAAAAACTCTAATATCCGAGTGGATGAGCTCGGATTCGAGTGAAACTGAAGATGTGCCCGAAAGGTAATCCAGATGACCTCGAATGGAAAAGTGATCAACACGGAAGTTGTGCGCATCGTCAAAACGGTGAACTTAGGTTTTGGAGTCATTATCATATGAGATAGTATACGGCCTGTAAGTTCACTATGAGACTCGGACAATTCAGTCCGTTACATGACCGAGTCCGACTAGATATTAAAGATGGCTTCGTAGAATATTCCAGATGGTCTTATTTGGAAAAGTGTTCAACATAAGAATTGTTCGCCTCGTCGAGGCGCACAAGTTTCATATTTGGACCGTCTTGATCGGAGGTCATATGCAAGCTCGGCGGCCCGCGCAAGGAGGAAGACAGAAGTTGGGCCAGATTCAGACTGAATCTGAGTTGGAATAGAACTAGGACTCTAGGACGTGAATTGATGTAATTTTTTGTAAGGAAAGCCTAGATGAATCCTTTGCTTGTACGGGAAGTCCAGCCACCTCTTATATATGTTGGGGGTGATGGCCGATTGAACAACACACAATCGAACAAATCAATATACTACTTTTTCATCTACGTTTTATCTCTCCACCGTTTTTCTATCTCGTTCTTCGCTGTTCTTCGTGTTTGAGAGCTGCGAATCCCGAGGCTCTAGGGGCGAGCGAATTGACCTAGGGCAGCCCATAGCCACCGCACTCCCTGACGGGGTCCCTCCCGGGGGTGTGAGGTTTTCGGGTCTGCAAAAGCGCCTGTCGACTGTCTTGCGTATCGCGTTGTCGGTCGGGTCTCCTTCGACGTGAGCTACGGTGCATCACCCCCGGCGTTGAGGGTACACGTGGCGTGTTTGTGTGTCAACACACTTTTTGGTGACTCCGCTGGGGATCGAAGATCAATCATCATCATCCACCATGTCTGATCTTCCCAAGCCATCTGAGGTAGACGCTGATAACATCATTAAGCCCAGTCTTGATGAGATATCGGCCGATCATCGCCAAGTCTATGAGGAGTACAAGAAGGCGCATGAGGAGAAGGACCTGCAGGAGTTCCTTGCAAAATTCAAGAAACATCGCCAAGGCAACATCACTCCGATTGAAGAAATCAAGTTCCCTCCTCTTCAAATTGAACAGGTTAAACCCTCTGTAAGTACTGCCTTTTCTCCTGAGCAGTGGGCTGAGATTGAAAGTCGTATTGCTGATGATGACAATCTAGTCTATCAAACTTTTATAGAAAATACTAATGCTCAGAAGAATATATCTCAATCGTCTAGTGGTAATAATGGTGTAGTTGCTAGTGTGCAAAACCCTAATCTGGCTTTACCTATTGCATCGGCGCCTCCCGTGCCATTGACTTATTATCCTACCCAAACAAATCAGATTGTGGCTACACCCATTAATCCTATTATGAGCATGACAGGTTCGGTGGCAACGCCGAACCAAACTCTACCTAGAGCTACAACCACTCGACCACTACCAAATTATGGGTCGACATACATGCCACAATTCCTACCTACAGCTAGTAACCATACTCTTCCTAGGTCACTGCCACAAGCTTCATCGTCCACTATGGATGATGGTCTAGCTAATCTTAGAGAGGAGATGGCTAAGATGCTTAGAGAGAATTTTGGAGTTGAGTTACCTCGGAATCGGATTTACCAAAAGCCGTACCCCGAGTACTTTGATGCCATCCAGTGCCCTCCGGGATATAAGATTCCAGATTTTGTTAAGTTCAATGGAGAGGGCACAAAAACCACATGGGAGCATGTTAGTCAATAATTAGCACAACTAGGTGAAGCGGGCTCACTAAATGAGTTGAAAGTGCATTTGTTTCCTTTATCTTTAACTGGTACTGCATTTTCATGGTTTTCTTCTTTACCACATGGTTCCATTCGGGTTTGGTCACAGCTAGAGCAGAAATTTCATGATCACTTTTATAGCGGCGGCAATGAACTCAAGTTATCACATCTAACATCGGTTAAACAGAAGCATCATGAATCGGTCTCCGATTATGTCAAGAGATTCAGAGAAACAAAAAACCGGTGTTTTAGTTTGGTGATAACCGAGAGAGACTTGGCAGACCTAGTGCTGAGTGGTTGAGAACTCCCATTAGAGAAAAGCTAGAAGGTTATGAGTTCTTAAATATCAACCAAGTCTTACAAAGGGCTTTGGCTCAGGAAAGCCAAAGCAAAGATCTCAAAGAAGTGCATAGATACAAAGTCGATCGTCCAAAGATGAATATGGTGGAATATGATAGTGATCACTCGGACGATGAGGGTGATGTTTTTGCTACTAAATTTGTTTGGCCATCTAAGGCCAAACCCTTTACTTGCAATGATCTGAAACCGATTCATAAGAATCGTGATGAAGAGATGAAGTTTACTTTTAACATTGCTAAGTGTGATAGAATATTTGATGCTTTGCTGCAGGCTAAGATTATGTAACATCCCAATTTTCCTAAATTAGGATGTTAATAGATCATTCATATGCATATCATATTTTTTTGTTGCATTACTTGCTTTTTCAGAATATTCAAATCATTATGCAACAAAAGGCAATTTATTTGGAGTGGAGATAACATGACTTCTCCCCTATTTTAAAAATGTTCATAATGTGCAGAATATTATTTCCAGTTCATCTGATATGTTTTGGTAATTTTTCCAATCTTCAAAATATTTTATTTGATTGTTTTATTGCTATTTGAGTGGCCCATTGCATCAAAATTATTTTACAAAATTGCATTAGTGTTGGAACTAGTGTTACTGTAGTTTATATTAGCAGTATAGATTTTACTATGTGTCTAGGTATTTTTATTTAGATTTTATTTTGTGTAGGTTATTTTATTTATTTTGTTTTCTACTGTTGTGTTTAAAAAAAGAGAAAGGCAGCGAGCCGGCCAGCTAGCCAGCCGGCCCAGCAGCGCCAGCGCCGCCGCAACCCACTGAGCTGCTGCCGAAGCGGTACACGCCGCCCCAACCGCATCGCTCATACCCGATCCGCTAGTCGCCTCACTCGCTGACGGGTGGACCCCGCGCCTATTCGTCCTCTTCCCCGAGCAGGAGACCGCTGTGCCGCACCCCGCGCGTAGCCACGCCCGAGCCGAGTCGATCTGCGCCTCTGTCCGACCCCGTGCTCCACAGGGACACCGCACGCGAGGAAAAGCCCTAGGGGAAACCTTCCGAAGCCCGTTCCCCATCGCCCCTCATCCACACACGCCTTTCGGGCGTTTTGGATCTCGCAGAGGAGGTCCGCCGACCACCGCTGTTCGCCGACGTTTCCGCCGCCGTAAGGACGTGCCGGCCGCTCCACTTGTCACCGTTCGAATTCCCTCTCGAAGCCTCTCTCGCCTGACGTCGTTGTGTTGCCGAAAACGCAGCAGAGGGGGAGGAACAAGCCTGCCGACTTCACCTGAGTTCACCGGAGTTCACGTCTTCACCACCGCCGCTCGAGGACGCCCCACCGCTGTTGAGCACCACCGCCGCCTTCGCCACTCACCGTCGCACCCGTCCGTCACCTCGTCTTCGCCGGAGACCCACCGGAGGAGCGTCGCCGCCAACGCCCGAGACCGCCATCGTTTTCCTCGCGCCCAGCCAATCGGATGCCGCCACTTGGCACCTTGCTACAGGACATGCACAGGAGTTCGCTACAGCGCTCAGGAGTTTTCTGTTGCTGTTTTATTTTTTTTCAGATTCTTCCTCTAACTTCAACTAGCTATATCTTTTAACCTATATGTCCAAATTAGGTAATTCTTTTTCCTATGATCTCACAAAAATCAGCACAATATCACAGTACCAACTTTGCACATGTTTGCTATGTTCAAATTTGAATTCGTTTGAATTTGAATTAAACCTTCCGGAGGCCATAACTCTCAAACCGTTTATCGGAATCGAGTGATTCTTTTTGCATGGTGACCGTAGTGCAATTTAGGTGATGTTAAGATTCTGTTGTTGAGTTTTAAAAATGATTTTCTTGCTGTTGGTTTTGTTTTGGTTCTTTTCGTGTTCCGGTGATTGATTTGTTGAATTGTGTGAAACGTGTAGATTGTCTGGAGTGCGACGCGAGCTATTGTCAGGAGTGTGACTTTCTGAACCAGAACCAAGGCAAGTTACATGTTGATCATCCTTTACCTATTGTTTTATATGCATGTAGTTATATCACACTATGAATATATGCATGTATAGGAATACTATATTATTTTTTCTATGCTGATGAGCTATCTTCCCGTCTTTGCAAATCATGGTAGTGGTAGGTTGCTATGCTTTGTAGACGGGGGTGGTTCGTGTATTCATTGAGTTTATGTGAGGATTATATATATTTAACAAATTGAGTAGTAACTCAGGATTTAACTCACCTCTGGGCGGAAGTGGTATTGCTTGGTGTTGAGGGAAGGCATCATGGGGTCTTGCACCTTTTCTAAGGCCATGCGCTCATGAGAGTGCACCCTAAGTGGAATGCCACCCAGGCTCAAAAAGATCAGACAGACTTAGTGACTAGTAGCTTCCATGTGCGACCACTGGCTATATGAGCTCTGGCTTAGTTGATCAATTGTTGGAACCCTTGCCCAGACAGTGTCGACAGATGTAGCATATGTAGGTGGGATGTGGCCGTCAGGTGGTCAAGGGAACCTCTTCTGTCCAGTGGGTAAAGCGTACTAAACTCTGCAGAGTATTAAAACTAATCATGATTAGCCGTGCCCCGGTTATGGATAAATTTGAGCCACTATGCCATTACAATTGTTGGATGATCTTGACAGATGTGACACTTAATAAATTTGTTGGGCAACTTAATAAAGGGTAGGTTGGAGTTGATTTTGCCAACTCAACCTTGTGCATTTAATTGTAGTAATAAAAGAACTAAATAAAAATTTAACTATTAGGTAGTTATTAGGATAAAATCAGCTTTCTGCAAAATAAACCCCCAAGCCTTCCTTTGTTGTACTATGCATATACATGTAGGTCTGCTTTATTATTACTCCTGTGTTACTTGCCAATACATTCCAAGTATTGACCTATATGACTGCAACGTCTCATGTTGCAGGATATTCTGACAAAGAGTAAGGTACCGTTAGGGTCGCGAGTCTGCACTCAGCATCGCCAGTGGGCTATGATGGGACTCGTCATTATTTTCTGCTACTTTCCGCTGTTTGATTGAATAAAGCTAGCCAAGTGATATGCAGATTGTTTTATTTTATATACTCTGGATCATATGATGTAATAAATGATGCACTTGCTATTCTGGTATTCATCTATACTGTATGTGCTAGCGAGTTCGATCCAGGGACTAGCACGGTAAGCACAGAGACTCAAATCCTTCGAGGTTTGGTCGTTACAGATCATTAGAATATCTCATACTTTACCGCCGCTTGAAGAGCTAAAACGGCGTGCTTATTGCAAGTGTCATAATTCTTTTTCTCATGCTACTAATGATTGCAATGTTTTTCGACGACAGATACAATCGGCCATTAATGACGGACGATTGAACTTTTCTGAGATGCAAGTTGATAAACAACCTTTTCCAATGAATACCATGGATTTGGAGGGGAAGAAGCTACTCATTCAGCCTGAGGTAGCCGAATCTGCTAATAAAGCGAATATCATTATTGGTGAGCCCAGGAAAGACAAGGAAGGCAACACGGTCTTGGGGAGACATGTTGTGCTTGATAAGCAGCCCGATGGCAAGGAAGTAATCAAAATCACCATCAAGAATCCTACACTCGGGGGGCAACCGCAAGTGCAAGAAAATACTCGAGTTAAATTTGTCAAACCCAAGAGTCCAGAAGTTGGCAAGTGGAAGAGGAATGAAGCTAAAGTGCAACGCAAGCGGATCAAACCAAATTTTGATATGTTGCTATCCAAATATGCTAATCAGTCGGCTGGTCCCAGCTCTAACCGGCCATCATACTTGAAGTGACCAAGGTCACCATCAGATGATATGTTCAGTCAGTATATGAAACTGAATGGACCAAAGGCGTTGTTTCCAGAAGAGCAAAGGCAAACTGTTTGGGGTCGACTTGAATACTCATATAATGGCCGACTGAACATCGGTAACTATCGATCGGCTGGTCAAAACATGCGACCGGATGGAAATTATCTGAGTGTAAGAATGCACCCAGGTGGAAGCTATCCGAGTGAAAAAATGTGGCTGGGTAGATTCCATCCGACTGAATTCAATCTGAGTGATATCCATCCGAGTGGATTCCATCAGAGTAAAAAGGTGCGCCCGAGTGGAAATTTCATGCATCTGGAAAGTCGAAAAGAATGGCGTGTTAAATCACCAAGTGTTGCAGCAGTTGAGTTGGGAAAAGGCAAGGAGAAAATGGATGTCGACTCACTTATCTTGGGCACCAAAACATTCGCCATACAGCAGCCGATTGTGCATAGCAATCCGACTGAGCCGATACTTGCTATCGCGCCAAAGCACTCAGCTAATGACCATGAGGCAAGCACCAGCCAGGTAAAAATGAGAGATCCTAAATACACTCAGCCAAAGTGGTGTCCTCCAGGGCTAACAAAGACACAAAAGAGGAAACTACAGAGGTTAAGGAGTCAAGAGATGGCAGAACAGGAGGCCGAGAAACAAAGGGATAAGTTGTTCAATGACACTCGACCCATGGTTCCACCAAAACAAGTGTGGGGGCCTAAACAAATACAAGATACAACAACTTCTACATCTACCACAACAATACCTACATCACCAAAGGAGGAGGATGCAACATATATGACATCGTCTGCGACACTTCTTACTTCTCCTTCACTCGGACAAATTTCAGAATCTATGGATGCACTCAAGGAGGAGGCTGATATGTTGGTCTATGAGTCTACGCCGGTTCATGTAGGTATGGATATCAATATGGTGTATTACTTACCTGCTGAGTTTCGTGCTGTAGATGAAGAAGGGGAGGTGGCTCAGCTGGATTTTGGCCCTAAAAACGCAATATTCGAGAAGCCAAAAGAACTAGTAATGCATCTTAAATCATTATATCTCAGAGGTCATATCAATGGGTTGCCGCTCACTAGGATGCTTGTTGATGGTGGTGTTGTGGTAAATCTTATGCCCTATTCGGTCTTCAGGAAATTGGGTTCGCCTGATGAAGAATTGATCAAGACTAATATGGTGCTCAACGGATTTGAAGGCAAAGAGAAAACTAAAGCCAAAGGTGTGATGTATGTGGAGCTTATAGTCGGAAGCAAAACTTTGGCTACTGCATTCTTTGTCGCTGAGGGGCAAGGTAACTACAACGTCATACTAGGCCGTGATTGGGCTCATGCAAACCAGTGCGTGCCATCCACTATGCACCAGTTTTTGATTCAGTGGGTTGATGATGAAGTGGAAGTTATTCATGCGGATAACTCAGCCTGTGTTGCTTTGGCCGATGCATCGGTGGATTGGCAACATCCCAATGCTACTTGCTTGACGGGACGTGACTTATTAGAATTTGATTTTCTCAGCGCGACCAAGAATGGTTTTGTGCCCGTCCCTTTAAAGCCGAGTGAATGCAATCGGCTCCAAGGTATGATATGTTTAAATGGATCCTAATTCCAAGTGGTTACGAAAACGTCGTGTAAAGTATCGATCGAATGAGAATGATATGTATGAGTCTACAGAGGAGTTGGATGACATGGATAAACTTGGACAAGGTTTTACATCAGCCGATCCGTTAGAAGAGGTAGATATTGGAGATGGTTCAGTCACTCGACTTACATTTATAAACAAAAATTTGAAAGCCGATTGTAAGGCTAAGTTAATCGAGCTATTGAAAGAATATGTTTATTGCTTTGCATGGGAATATCATGAGATGCCGGGGTTAAGCCGAGAGCTAGTGGAACATCGGTTGCCTATAAAGGCCGGTTTTAATCCTTATAAACAGTCGGCCAGAAAATTTAATCCGAAAACATATGACCGGATCAAGGAAGAGGTCGGTCGACTGCTTGAAGCTAATTTCATTCTACCTTGCAGGTATGCCGAGTGGATTTCTAACATTGTCCCAGTAGAGAAGAAAGGATCTGGCAAGTTGAGGGTGTGCATTGATTTCAGAGATTTGAATAGGGATACACCCAAAGATGAGTATCCTACGCCAATAGCCGATATGCTTATTAATGATGCTTCTGGACATAAAGTTATTAGCTTTCTAGATGGTAATGCCGGATACAATCAAATTTTTATTGCCAAAGAGGACATGTACAAAACGGCTTTCCGATGTCCTGGTTTCCTTGGTTTATTTGAGTGGACAGTGATGACATTCGGATTAAAAAATGCTGGAGCCATGTATCAAAGGGCTATGAATTTAATTTTTCATGATTTACTCGGTGTCATACTTGAAGTTTACATTGATGATATTGTTGTCAAATTGGATGCTTTTGAATCTCACTTGGCCGATTTGTGTTTAGCTTTCGAAAGAATGAAAAAGTATGGACTGAAGATGAATCCTTTAAAGTGTGCATTCGGTGTATCAGCTGGCAAGTTTTTGGGTTTTATTATTCATGAAGATGGCATAGAGATTGATCCCAAAAAGATAGAGGCCATACATAAAGTGGAGGCTCCAACATGTAAGAGAGATATGCAAAAGTTTCTTGGCAAGGTCAATTATTTGAGAAGGTTCATAGCTAATCTATCAGGGAAAGTTGATGCATTTACTCCTATCCTTCGGTTAAAGAATGATGCTGATTTCACTTGGGGGGCAAAACAGCAAGAAGCATTTGATATGATCAAGAATTATTTGTGCACTCCTCCGGTGATGAAAGCACCCAAGCATAGGGAACCCTTCAGACTTTACATTGCAGCAGAGGAAGGAGTTATTGGTGTTGTTCTAACTCAAGAGACCGAAGAAAAAGAGCATGCCATCACTTATTTGAGCCACTGCCTATTGGACGCAGAGACAAGGTATACATTTATTGAAAAATTATGTCTATGTTTATATTATGCTTGCACAAAATTGAGACATTATTTAGTACCGAGTGCTTGCATAGTAGCTTGTCAGACCGATGTCATTAAATACATGTTGCATAGACCAATTCTTAGTGGTAGAATTGGCAAGTGGGCTTATGCTTTGATTGAATATGATTTGGCCTATGAATCTCTAAAATCCATGAAAGGCCAAATCGTTGCTAATTTTATTGTTGAACATCGGATTGATGACAAGCATGATGTTGATATAAACCTTGTCTCAATAGTACCATGGAGATTATATTTTGATGGTTCAGTTTGTACCAATGGCCAAGGTGTTGGTATTGTTTACATATCTCCTCATGGTGCTGTTTTTGAAGCCTCGTGCCGCTTAGAATATTTTTGTACAAAGAACCAAGCCGAATATGAAGCATTATTATTCGGCCTAGAGATGTTACTTGCTATAGGTGTTACACATATTGAGGCTTATGGTGATTCGTTACTAGTGGTGCAGCAAATATCCAAAGTCTTTTAGTGTTTGGACGAATCACTTAATGTTTATGTTGATAAATGTCTAGATATAATTTCTACTTTGGATTGCTTTAGCATTGCTCATATATCTAGACATGACAATTGGAAAGCAAATAAATTGGCACAACAAGCATCCGGATATCATGTTGATCATGGCATGTTTCATATCTCTCAAAGACCGATGTCTTGTCTTGCCAATATGGGAGAGGCCGAACCTGAACCCACTGATTCGGCCATTAACAAAAAGTCTAGTGCAGGTGACAACCCCGACTAGAGGAAGCCCATTGTTGATTACTTGTGCAATCCGAGTGAAAGGGTGGACAGGGCTGTTCGGCGTATGGCTTTCAAGTATACAATGAGAGATGATGGTCTTTATCGCTAAACAGTCGATGATGTTCTTCTAAAGTGTTTGGATGAGGACCAGGCAAGAGTTGCTATGGGAGAGGTACATGGAGGCATTTGTGGCACTCACTAGTCGGCTCCCAAGATGAAATGGTTATTGCGACGTGCTGGGTTTTATTGGCCGACTATGATTAATGATTGCTTCAGATATTATAAAGGGTGCGAAGCTTGTAAAAAATTTGGTGATATTCAATTGGCTCCTACTGTTATGTTGCATCCTATTATCAAGCCGTGGCCTTTCAGAGGATGGGGTTTAGACTTTATTAGGCAAATTCATCCATCTTCCTCAAAGAGGCATCGGTTTGTATTGGTGGCAACTGATTATTTCACTAAATGGTCTGAAGCAGTACCTCTCAAGAACATGACACATACAGAGGTAATTCAATTCATAACCGAGCACATTATTCATAGATTCGTTAACAACAGATCAAGGTTCATCTTTCATGTCACACCAAGTCAGAGAGTTTGCCGGATCTTATAACATAAAGTTGCTCAATTCCTCTCCATATTATGCCCAAGCTAATGGACAAGCTGAGTCTAGCAATAAAATTTTAATCAAACTCATCAAGAAAAAGATTGAAGATAATCCAAGGAGATGGCATGAGTTGTTGTCTGAAGCTTTGTGGGCACATAGAACTTCAAGGCATGGTGCTACGAAGGTGACCCCATATGAGCTAGTATATGGTCAAGAGGCCGTTTTACCAGTGGAAGTAAATTTGAATGCTTTGAGAATAGCCAAACAAAACGATTTATCGGCAGTAGACTTTTATAACTTGATAATGGACAATATTGATGAGGTTGCCGATAAACGTTTGGTTGCTTTGAAGTCCATAGAGAGAGACAAGTTGAGGGTTGCAAGATCTTACAATAAGAAAGTTAAGTTGAAGAATTTTCAAGTTGGTGATCTCATCTGGAAAGTGATTCTGTCGATTGGTTCAAGAGATAGAAAATTCAGGAAGTGGTCTCCAAGTTGGGAAGGTCCTTTTAGAATAACGAGAATTGTTCCCGGAAAATCATATTTGGTGGAATCAATACAAGGGGCATTGTTACCTCGAGCTCTCAATGGCAAATATTTGAAGAAGTACCACCCGAGTGTGTGGCAGGAAGCCTAAGTAGGCAATGGCCGATATACGATTATCGCCCTCAGCACAAACATGGCCAATACATAATTATCGCCTTGAGAAAAATAAATGGCCGATGGAGTGTTGATATCGTCCTTAGAACAACCACTATGCATATTATTTTTCGGCGTGCAAGCTTTGCCGAAAAACAGGGGGGCATGTGTTGACACCTGATTTTGGCAAGATACAGATTGCAATGAAGATGGTCTTGAGTGAACGGGTTTTCAGCATGAAAAGATTCACGTCACCGAGTGGAACCACTTTGATGTTTCGGTTATATTCATTCGACTTTATCTTACGGACCGAAACTATGCTCCGAGAGGCATAATTCAATATTCCGAGTGGTTTTTGGCCAATCACGTCTTCAAGATGACCTCGTATGAAAGAGCACAATTAAGTAATTGTCTTTGTCTCGTCAAGGCAATCGATTTTGATATATAAATCATCTCAATTCGAGTTCATATGCAAAAGTTAGAGGCAATACACTGCAGACCGAACCTCAACGGAAATATGGCGCGAGGTGCCAAACACTTGTATGATAGGTTGTGCAAGTAATTCGGCCATAAAGACGGCCTTGAATCGAAAATTCTTCAACACGAAAAAGTTTTGTCTCGTCGAGCCGATCGTTTTTCATATAAAATTTGTCTCAGTCCGAGTTCGTATGCAATCTGGAGAGGCAAATCAAGATCAGGCTGTGTTTTTAGTCGAGAAATCCGAGTGAAAAGTTTACCATCCGAGTGAAAACCTACCGATCGAGTAAAAGGTCGAGTGAAAAACTTATCAATCAAGTAAAAGATTGGCTTCCGAGTGAAAATAGAGTAATCCGAGTGAAATTATCATCCGAGTGAAGTTATTCCGAGTGAAAAGATTACCATCGGAATGAAAACTTGACGTTCGAGTAAGATATTGCCTTCCGAGCGAAATATAGTCATCTGAGTGAAAGATTGTCTTCCGAGTGAAATTATAGTCATCCGAGTGAAAGATTGTCTTCCAAGTGAAAGACTCTAACATCCGAGTGAAAAGGTCTAGTCGGACAAAAAACTCTAATATCCGAGTGGATGAGCTCGGATCCGAGTGAAACTGAAGATGTGCCCGAAAGGTAATCCAGATTACCTCGGATGGAAAAGTGATCAACACGGAAGTTGTGTGCGTTGTCAAAACGGTGAACTTTAGTTCTGGAGTCATTATCATATGAGATATTATACGGCATGTAAGTTCACTACGAGACTCGGACAATCCAGTTCGTTACATGACCGAGTCCGATTGGATATTAAAGATGGCTTCGTAGAATATTCCAGATGGTCTTATTTGGAAAAGTGTTCAACATAAGGATTGTTCGCCTCGTCGAGGCGCACAAGTTTCATATTTGGGCCGTCTTGATAGGAGGTCATATGCAAGCTCGGCGGCCCGCGCAAGCAGGAAGACAGAAGTTGGGCCAGATTCAGACTGAATCTGAGTTGGAATAGAACTAGGACTCTAGGACGTGAATTGATGTAAATTTTTGTAAGGAAAGCCTAGATGAATCCTTTGGTTGTACGGGAAGTCCAACCGCCTCTTATATATGTTGGGGGTGATGGCCGATTGAACAACACACAATCGAACAAATCAATATACTACTTTTTCATCTACGTTTTATCTCTCCACCGTTTTTCTATCTTGTTCTTCGCTGTTCTTCGTGTTTGAGAGCTGCGAATCCCGAGGCTCTAGGGGCGAGCGAATCGACCTAGGGCAGCCCATAGCCGCTGCACTCCCTGACGGGGTCCCTCCCGGGGGTGTGGGGTTTTCGGGTCTGCAAAAGCGCCCGTCGACTGTCTTGCGTATCGCGCTGTCGGTCGGGTCTCCTTCGACGTGAGCTGCGGTGCATCACCCCCGGCGTCGAGGGTACATGTGACGTGTTCGTGTGTCAACACTATCTCACCAATTGGGATTGTTAGAGATGTTGAAGTCTTGTGTGGGAAAATAAAATACCCTACTGATTTTCTTGTGCTTGGTTCCCCACAAGATGACTTTTGTCCTATTATTTTTGGTAGACCATTCTTGAACACCGTTAATGCTAAAATAGATTGTAAGAAACAAACTATCGGTGTTAGTTTTGGCGATGAGTCTCATGAGTTTAATATTTCCAAGTTTAGTAGAAAGCTTTATGAAAAAGAATTTCCTAGTGAGGATGAAATAATTGGTCTTGCTTCTATTGCTGCACCACCTACTGATCCACTAGAACAATATTTGCTAGACTATGAAAATGATTTACATATGCATGAAAGAAATGAAATAGATAAGATTTTCTTTGAACAACGTCCTCTGCTTAAACACAATTTGCCTATTGATACTCTAGGAGGTCCTCCTCCACCTAAAGGTGATCATGTGTTTGAATTAGAACAATTGCCAGACACTTTGAAATATGCTTATCTTGATGAAAAGAAGATATATCATGTTATTATCAGTGCTAACCTTTCAGAACATGAAGAAAAAAGATTATTGGAAGTTCTAAGGAAGCACCGAGATGCTATTGGATATACTCTTGATGATTTAAAGGGCATTAGTCCCACTCTATGTCAGCACAAAATTAATATGGAACCTGATGCTAAACCCGTTGTTGATCACCAACGTCGGTTAAATCCAAAAATGAAGGAAGTGGTAAGAACGGAAATCTTAAAACTTCTGGAAGCAGGTATAATATATCCTATAGATGATAGTAGATGGGTGAGTCATGTTCATTGTGTCCCTAAGAAAGAAGGTATAATTGTTGACGGTGTCCTGGACTAGGGGGCACTCACCACGTCGTCTCCCGGGCCAGTTCAGACAGCTGCCGCATACAAGGAAGATTCCACAAGACTTGGTCAAGACAAGGACTCCTCTCCACCGGCATATTCGACTAGGACTCTTGTTATCCTAAGCCTCTGGTATGTTATATAAGCCGAGGCCAGGCTAGTCAATAGATTATTATGACATTACTCATCGTACCTGTAGGGTTTAGACCACAACATACGATATCGAGGTAGATCAACTCTTGTAACCCCTATACTCATCAAAGTCAATCAAGCAGGAAGTAGGGTATTACCTCCATCAAGAGGGCCTGAACCTGGGTAAATATCGTGTCCCCTGTCTCCTGTTACCATCGATCCTTGGACGCATAGTTCGGGACCCCCTACCTGAGATCTGCCGGTTTTGATACCAACAATGGTGCTTTCATTGAGAGTTCCGCTGTGTGATCGACAAAGGATCAATGGCTCGCCCGCAGATCAACTGCGATGCCGGCATCTTCGTCGCCGGCTTGACTGGTCACCTTGGCTCGACTGAGGACCGCGCTCCATCTCCGATTGTCATGTTCGGACAAGGGCCTTCATCAACATCAACTCTCATCTCTATCAAGATCATGGAGGAATCATCCATGGAGCTCGGGGGCTCAACGTCAACATTGCCATCGGGCAACCATGCTGTTTTTCTGAACAGCGAACTTGTATTCGCTGCCACCACCTCTTCGAGCATCTCTTTCACGATCCCTTCGATGGAATTGTGCGGAAATGAGTATACGACAACCATGCAAAATTTCGTCGAGTTCCGATGGAGGAATCTCCGACAATCTACGGTATACCGGAGCCCTGTCAAATCTGGACGGGAATCTGGACGAGTTTAGGGCGTGGTCTGCAGCACCTATCTTGGACATCCTTTGGAAGATCCAACCGTTGATCGGCTGCGGAATTCCTATATCTAACACCCCTCAAAATTTAAGCTCGATCCGACCGTTCAAATTCCGGAAACCTTCCGATTAGTGCATCACTTTTCGGGTCTGTTTCCTACGCGAATACGAATCCGACCCGAATTCATGTTTCTTTATGAACGTGATATGGGACAACCTTCTTAAAGGAATTTGCTCCTATGGTATTGTGCATTTTTTTAAACACGTGCGCATAAAATTTTAAGCCTCCTCTGAGGTAATCTTCACTATCATGCTGGTGTCAAACCAGTCCGGTAATATTACTCCACGGTTGCCGACCTGCGCTAGACACGTCGTGGCCTTTTGAGCCGAGTTCAGCTTCTTCGGATTATCATCTCGGCGAGTTAACAAGAGTTTGGAATCAACAAGGATAAATCATCAACAACATCGCCGCCCCACGGATTATACGGAGCGGGCACACAGGCATCGCCGCATGGTCACTTCATCAAACCGGCATTGACCGCGTCACAAGTTACGACCTGTGTCGGCATGGCCGCACTGTTGCTTCTTCAAGCCGATGTCCATCACACCAAACTACTTCAACACCTCGGCTGACATGGCAGCTGCAACGTCTCCTTACCGACCTGCTCCATCTCCTCGGCTAGACCGAGGGCTTCATCATCTCTTCATCAACTTACTTCGGAAACCTCGGCGTCACCACCGGACCAGCTTCATCACATTAGCTGGGCCACGGGCTTTTCCTCGGCGAGCCAACCTTTGCCAGCATCGCCATGTCATTGCTTCATCACCCATTAGGCAATGGGTGTGCGAATCGAGTCCCATCTTTGGGAGTAACCTTTCTTCAGATTGCTACAACAGACAAATCAGGTGCTATTAATCCTAGTATTTTTTTCTTGCCTGGGTTTATTTTTCCCAAGGAATTATTACTCCGGTTTGTTTCATCATCTATACACAGGTCTATCAAATGGTGGCCGCATTAAACAACGGTGGCGTAGCGGTTTGGTCAGTTTCCGTATACAGTTCGGCGAATGCCGCATCCGGAACTCACACCGGCCTGCGAATTCGGGCTTGGCCACGCCTTCACCGCGTCACGCCGACGCCCTGCACCGACATGACTTCGGCGCCAGGCCACATCTCTTTCAATAAATTATTTTTTGCGAAAAGCAATTATCCTTTTTTGGACCGCACTATTTTATGTGTGTAGGTGATCGACTTCGACTGCGTCACGTGGTCTCTTCGGCAAGCCGACGCCGTCGTCCCAGTCAGCGTAAATCGGCTCATGTGATCACCATGTTCGTCGTGTTGCCATACCGACGTGTTCGGTTGCCTCGGGGACTTCGACATCGCCGAGAGAGCTCTACCTCATTGATTGTTTGGCGCACAGGCCATATTTCTTTTATTACTCACTTTGCATAAATTATTGATTATGCAAGATTTTTTTATTATTATTCCTATTATCTCCAGCTTGCACTATTTTCTGTGCACATGTAGATAATCCGGGCCGGGCAGCACTGTCACCTCGGCATACTGACGTACCACGTCACCTCGGCTGACCGGGGGCTTCGTCATCACTTCATTAACACATGCTGGGGGCTTCGGCGTCACACTGCTGGCCTGCTCCGTCGTCGCGGTAGGACTAGGGTTTTCACCTCGCCCATCGACTATGCTGCGTCACCACTTAATCAAGCCGAGCTCTTTACTCGGACATCTCGAGACTAGCTTGGGGGCTGCGATCTCGTCCCGCCACAATCTCGGCCTGCGTCATCAACATCGAGCACATTAACCAGCTAAGTCGCTTTCATGCTCAAAAACTTTGAGTTTTAAATTTTGTTCGGTTCGACCAAGCATTATACTTTTTGGCAAAAAGTTGTTTGTGACAAAATTCTTTGTCAAAGCCTTGTTTGTTGCAAGCAAATTCAAATACCTCATTTACTTGGGGGCTTCCTTCATGAAGCTTTTCCTCTTGCATATGATTATACTTGTACGGCTTCGTTCCTTGTTCGTGTATTACGCCACAATATGCACCATATTGACTTAAGTGTTCCGCAAGCTGGGTTGCCTGGCTCCTATGCTTACCCCTACATTCCCAATTGTTCGGCTAGGGAGTAAAGGGAGCACCTCTACGATTGTCATGACCGGATCATCCGAGCTCTGACCTCAGACTGGGTGAAGCCAAAAGCTAGCGCTCTTATTGTTTTCAATCATGGTCGGCACACAACGGAGCTCATGAGTACAAAAAATCTATTGCACTAGTCTCATAGTAATAATGAGCACCGAAGAAAGGTATCGGTGGGGTACTATTTTCTTCGAAGATGCTTCTTACACTTCGTCAGTAATATAGCATAAGTTCCCTGAGCGTGCTTTGTCCGTTACAGCCTTATGGCCTGATTGCCTGGTCATCAGAAAAACCGTCGATACTCTCGGCAGGTGGAGTACATGACACTTTTCGGCCCTTGGTCGAAGAGGGAGAAGCCGACGGTCGGTTAAGACGCGTTTAAAGTTCGGGTGAACACAGATATGATATAAGTACTTCGGTAGATACAATCATTATACATAAAATTCTTTTACCCAAGTCACTTGGGGGCTCTTAAAATTTATATGAGCTATTTTATAGTAAATGTGTTTTCTTCTTGGTCGTTGCAAAGTCTTTTTCTACCACTCCTTTTTCGACTCGAGTTTATGGTCAATAGTTGGATAGCCTGTCTTCTCTCTGAAAGCCGCTTGAGTTTAGTTTGCTAAACTGACCTCGGAGAAGTACTCCGCCTTTGGGATAAGGAGCTTCAAGCCGTAGGCTGACCCGCATGAAGTCTTGAGATCGGATGTGTCATGTTAAAGCATGACAGAAGCACATTTTTTTCCAATTTTCGGATTGGCACCGGACACTTGATCTTGTTCGGACATCAAGTTTTTACTGACGTTTTTTGGTTTTCCAAGCTTATGGCACTTTCAAACTATTTGTGTGTTTTCAGCACAAGTCTCGCAGTGCAATGCCGGACACCTTTAGAGATTCGGCAAAAACATTCTGGGATATTGCTATATATGCATCGGTTTCGAATTGTGTCTTCGGTCAATAGTTGGGTTGCCTGGACCCTGCGCTTGCCTCCTACGTTCCGCTTTGTTCGGCTAGGTGTGCAAAGGGAGAACCACTGCGATTGTGCTTCCAACTCACATGGTTAAGCACCTCAGTGGAGAAAACTGAAAACTGACTGTCACAATAAGCGTAAACTGGTCAGTGATCCGATGACTATGTTAAATGACGGGCCATTCATAACATTGGCCGAAGTGTTTACGGCTTGACCTCGACTGTCGCCGAACACTACCGGGGCCTAGTAACTGGCCTCCCAAACTAAATCCTCAATATTTTGCTCTTACATTAGAGCTGAGGTTTCATGATCATGCTTAGCATGACAACCCAAAGAAAGGAACCGATAGCGGGACTATTTTCTTTGGAAGACATTTCTTATGTTAAACAGTAATATAACATATCTCTCTGCGTACCTTTGTTTATAAAACTGTATGGCCAGATTGCCTTGTTTGTGATAAATCTTTGCCCTCATAAAGGCTTTATAACGTAGGACAAACACTCCTCGGCTACTGGCCGAGGAGGTGGAAGCCGATGGTCGGTCAACAAAGTTTTGTACAATGCGGATCCGAGCATTAATGACGTAAAGTACTTGGATACATAGTGTCATTACACATAATTTGTGATTTTACTATGGATATCGATCCTTAATTTGGCCACCCATGCCCGCATTAAGGCTCGAGGGCTACTGGGCTTCGGGCTTATTATTTACAAATATTAAAGGGGCGCATCGATCCCCTGATCTGGTGTTGCCACTTGACCAGTGTCTCGGGGGCTACTGCATTGCCTGTCCAGTGCAGAAATTTTTAAGTGCAATATAGTTTCTGAGGAGATTTTGATCCTCAGGTTGGTCGGCCGCACCCAACCTGAGTCTCGAGGACTGAGCACGCCGCTTTTTGTGTCCCGAAGTATTTTGCCGAGCAAGGACTTGATCCTCAGGCCAATTTTTCAAATCAACCTGAGTCTCAGCGGTCTTACGTCATCCTTCAGGTGCATCTCGGGTTTTAGACCGATACACACCTTGAGGGCTACTGGCTATATATCTCGGCAGAGAATAAATTGCACCAATAAAAAATATTGACAAAAAATCGACCCATAGTCGGGGTGGTGCACCACCTCGGAAGCAGTCCAGCATAAAGCTCGGGCACTAGTCGCTGGCTCCATAGAGGGAATTTCTAGCATTAAGCTCGGCTAAACTCCTTCAACCTTTTTGAACCAAGGTGATTTATGACACCTCAGATATAGTCCGGCGTTGGAGCTCGGATACATTTTGGCGTTGGAGCTCGGAAGCGGTCCGGCGTTGGTGCTCGTCTACAAAAGATACCTCGAATGCGGTCCGGCGTTGGAGCTTGGACGCAAAAGGGCGCTGCCGCCCGGGAAAAACTTCAAACCCGATGCGTGGCATAAAAATAACAAGGCATTGATAAAGGCTGAAAACTTAAAGGGGCTCCTTGGATACCCGACGTATAAACTCTTCGGATGCATGTTGGTGATCCTCAAGATCGAAGAAGATTTGTTGAACCAGTTTTCAAGGCCGACGACCGAAAATGAAGAACAGTTCAGAAGAATCGAGGAGCATCCCCAACTTGAAGACCAGTTCAGGGGGACTACTGACGGTGTCCTGGACTAGGGGGTACTCACCACGCCGTCTCCCGGTCAGTTAGATTGGGCCGAGGACCCCCATGGCCATATACTCATGGGCCAGTTCGGACAGCTGCCGCATATAAGGAAGATTCCACAAGACTTGGTGGTCAAGACATGGACTCCTCTCCACCGGCGTATTCGACTAGGACTCTTGTTATCCTAGGCCTCTGGTATGTTATATAAGCCGAGGCCAGGCTAGTCAATAGATTATTATGACATTACTCATCATACCTGTAGGGTTTAGATCACAACATACGATCTCGAGGTAGATCAACTCTTGTAACCCCTATACTCATCAAAGTCAATCAAGCAGGAAGTAGGGTATTACCTCCATCAAGAGGGCCCGAACCTGGGTAAACATCGTGTCCCCTGTATCCTATTACCATCGATCCTTAGACGCATAGTTCGGGACCCCCTACCCGAGATCTGCCGGTTTTGACACCGACAATTGTTGTTGCTAATGATAAGAATGAACTTAATCCACAAAAATTGTCACAGGCTATAGAATGGTAATTGATTTTAGAAAATTAAACAAAGCAACTAGAAAAGATCATTACCCTCTGCCTTTTATTGATCAAATGCTTGAAAGATTGTCTAAGCACACACATTTTTGCTTCCTTGATGGATGTTCTGGTTTTTCACAAATACTTGTTTCTAAACCTGATCAACAAAAAACCACTTTTACTTGTCCCTTTGGAACCTATGCTTATAGAGGCATGCCTTTTGGTTTATGTAATGCACCTACTACTTTTAAAAGATGTATGACTGCTATATTCTCTGACTTTTGTGAAAAGATTGTTGAGGTTTTCATGGATGACTTCTCTGTTTATGGGAAGTCTTTTGATGATTGTTTAAGCAATCTTGATCGAGTTTTGCAGAGATGTGAACAAACAAATCTTGTCTTGAATTGGGAGAAGTTCCACTTTATGGTTAATGAAGGCATTGTCTTGGGTCATAAAATTTCTGAAAGAGGTATTGAAGTGGACAAAGCAAAGGTTGATGCAATTGAGAATATGCCATGTCCTAAAGATATCAAAGGTATTCGTAGTTTCCTAGGTCATGATGGTTTCTATAGGAGATTTATCAAAGACTTTTCTAAAATTTCTAGGCCTCTTACGAGTCTTTTGCAAAAGGATATTCCTTTTGTTTTTGATGATGATTGTTTAGAAGCCTTTGAAACACTCAAGAAAGCCTTAATTTCTGCACCTATTGTTCAACCACCTGATTGGAACTTGCCTTTTGAAATTATGTGTGATGCTAGTGATTATGCTATTGGTGATGTTCTAGGACAAAGAGTTGATAAGAAACTGAATGTTATTCATTATTCTAGTAAAATTCTAGACTATGCTCAATGGAACTATGCTACTACTGAAAAAGAATTCTTAGCAGTGGTGTTTGCTTGTGATAAATTTATACCTTATATTGTTGATTCCAAAGTAATTGTTCACACTGATCATGCTGCTATTAAATATCTTATGGAAAAGAAAGATGCTAAACCTAGACTTATTCGATGGGTTCTCTTGTTACAAGAATTTGATTTACATATCATTGATAGAAAAGGAGTTGAGAACCCTATAGCTGATAATTTATCTAGGCTTGAAAATTTTCCTGATGACCCACTACCTATTGATGATAGTTTTCCTGATGAGAAGTTAGATGCAATAAATGTTGCTCATAATACTCCTTAGTATGATGATTATGCTAATTACATTGTTGCTAAATATTTACCACCTAGCTTTACATACCAACAAAAGAAAAAATTCTTCTATGATTTAAGACACTACTTTTGGGACAACCCACATCTTTATAAAGAAGGAGTAGATGGTATTATTAGTCGTTGTGTACCTGAGCATGAACAGGGACAAATCCTACGGAAATGTCACTCTGAAGCTTATGGAGGGCATCATGCTGGAGATAGAACTGCTCACAAGGTATTGAAATTTGGATTTTATTGGTGTACTCTCTTCAAGGATGCCCGTAAGTTCGTCTTATCTTGTGATGAATGTCAAAGAATAGGTAATATCGGCATGCGTCAAGAAATGCCTATGAACTATTCACTTGTTGTTGAACCATTTGATGTTTGTGGACTTGATTACATGGGACATTTTCCTTCCTATAATGGGTATACACATATTTTGGTTGTTATTGATTATGTTACTAAATGGGTAGAACCTAATCCAACCAGTAGTGTTGATCACAACACCTCTATTAAAATGCTTAAGGAAGTTATTTTCCCAAGGTTTGGAGTCCCTAGATATTTAATGGCTGATGGTGGTTCACACTTTATTCATGGTGCTTTCCACAAAATGCTTGCCAAGTATGATGTTAACCATAGAATTGCATCACCTTATCATCCTCAGTCTAGTGGTCAAGTTGAACTTATCAATAGAGAAATAAAATTAATTTTGCAAAGGATTGTCAATAGGTCCAGGAAGAATTGGTCTAAGAAATTAGATGACGCACTTTGGGCTTATAGAACAACATATAAAAATCCTATGGGTATGTCTCCTTATAAAATGGTTTATGGAAAAGCTTGTCATTTGCCTCTTGAGTTAGAACATAAAGCATATTAGGCCATCAAAGAGCTCAACCATGATTTTAAACATGCTGGTGAAAAGAGGTTATTCGATATTAGCTCATTAGATGAATGGAGAACCCAAGCTTATGAAAATGGGATATTATTCAAAGAAAAAGTTAAAACATGGCATGACAAAACAATCCAAAAGTGTGAGTTTAAAGTCGGAGAATATGTTCTTTTGTACAACTCTCGTTTCAGATTCTTTGCAGGAAAACTCCTCTAAAAATGGGAAGGCCCCTACGTTATCGAGGAGGTTTATCGGTCTGGAGCCATCAAAATAAATAATGCCGAAGGTACTAACTCGAAGGTTGTCAATGGGCAACGAATAAAACATTATATCTTAGGTACGCCCATTAATGTTGAAAGTAATATTATCCAAACTTTGACACCGAAAGAACACATAAAAGAGTCCTTTCGGAACACTCTAGAATCGTGAAAATAAGGAGGTACATGATACGGTAAGTAAACGGACTCCGAAAAATCCGCAAAAATATATTTTGTCAGGTTTGGAATATTTAGAAAAAATAGGAAAATAGGAAACTTCCAGGAAGCGTATCCTGGTGGGCACAAGACACTAGGGCGCGCCAGGCAAGCCTGACGCGCCCAGGTGGGTTGTGCCCACCCGGGACACCTTCCGGACTCCATTTTTCTTACGTTTGCTTGTTCCCAAAGATAAAAAAATCTATATATACTCCCCGAGCCTGTTGACCACCGTATCATGGAGAAATCTTCTGTTCTCTTTTCTTGCTGTTTTCTATCAGAGCTATTAGTCATGCATCATGTATTCTTCTTCCTCCAACAACGTGGAAGATGATGCTTGGTTGATGAAGATCGTGCTGAAGAGAGAAGAGCCCGCAGAAGCCATCGGGTGAGATGAGAGCAAGGAGGTTACCGTAGATCAGCCTCCGGTCTTCGAACAAGCACTGCTGGCCGAGGAGGAAGATGAAGATAACCTTAAACCTTACCTTGCTCACCTTACTCCTGCTGAGATTGGAGCCTTTCACATCATTGAAATAGTTCGCATACACAATAAGTATCTCACTCGTGAAAATATTCTGCATAAAGAGCATATCATCCACCTCCGGAGCGTCATCCATCGATTGGAGAATCTCTTGATCCTTAAGGATAGGATCACTTCATCACCACCACCATCATCTTCACCACCAAAAGAGAATTGAGTATCGGGTAAGGGCACTCCCCTTGGCTTCTGCTAAGCTTGGGGGAGGTGCCCCGGTATCGTATCATCCCACTATCTTTTGCCTTTACTTATTTTAGTTCGATCTTTTGCTTTAGATGAATAAAAGTTTAGTTCGATCCTTTCTTTTCGAGAGTTTGCTTAGTGATATATCCTTGTAATCGTGTGCAAGATATATAATAAAGTTTAGTTTGAGGTTTTGCTTTCTTTACTTTCATGTTGCAAATAAAAGAAAAAGAGAAAGGAGATAAATAAATGAAAGGAAAGGAAATAAATGAAAAAGATCATATACTAATCTTATGGTAGGTGATGACACCACATAAGGAAAAGTATAAGTAGAAAATTTTATTAGAGATTGACAAACATAGCATTACACTACTGTAGGATGGTCCAAATGCGACAGTCGAATCAGAGACCCTTTAACGAAACTGTGTGTGATGCCATAATCGCAAACAGTGGTGTAAAAACCGTCAAAAAAGGTGCAAAACATTTGCGATGACAGATGCATCAAACACGGTTCAAAATTTAGTTGCGTGTGTGATGCACGGCATACGGTTCAGCTCAATGAACAGTTTGTGATGAGGAGGCACAAAAGAAATGGGCAGCCAGATGAAGGCGTGTGCGATATACAGCATATAGTTCACTAGGATGAACTATGTGTGATTAGGCAACACAATGGAAACGGTTCAACTGAACAAGATGTGTGTGATACGCGGCAAACAGGTCCGTAATCTCAAATGTGTGTGAAGACCAATAATAACACAGACGATTGCTACTAATAAGCCGTGTGAATTTCTCTATCTATAGTAGAATAACATGTGTATATATATAACTGAAATAAACATCCAATTACACAAGTGACTATACAGATCATTCACACACACCTCAATAAACAATTGCACGCATTCTAAAGTAGGAGAAACGATCGTCTAGTCATCTACTTCTTGTGATGCTCCCGCCACTGCTATGTGGCTCAATCCCTCGTCTGGGTCAGGAAGAAGATAGTTCCTCATGTCAACGATCCGTCTGTACATCTCGTAGCTTGTGTACGCGTCCATGACCGCGTACTTGACATGTTGTTCATCCAGTCTCTTATGCCACACACTGTGCCACACGTTCTTGTCCTTATTGCTCTCTTGCTTCATCTTCGCATAGTAGGGGTCAATGATGGCCGAGGCAAGGTCAACCAAGGAGTCCAGTTTGCTTTTTTCGGTGCCCCAGACCTTGTAGTGGTGCTGGATGTTGACAAGATTCGGGCATTTCAAGTCCAAAATGTTGAGCACTTTTAGATCGTTGGTGGTGTCCACCGTAGCGAAACTGTAGTTGGAGCTCTTGATAAACCTGGAGAAACGCTCGCAAGGCCTTATGGCAAGGTGGAAGTGGTAGAAGAGGAAGTCATGTCGCATGCACAACTGGGCGACGGCAACCTTCTGATCGTGCCCGGCACGACCGATGGTGTACTCGAGGTCGAAGCCGACCACTCGGTACTTGTCCTCAGCAAGGAACTGCTCCATAGTTTGGATGGAGCTCTCCAATGAGACCGGATCGTTCGTGTACACCACCGAGAGGGCCTTCCCCCTCACGTGGGTGTCCACTACGTGATGCGTGGTGAACTGCCCGCCGTTGGCGTCGTCGGCCGCTGGGAGCGCCATTGGAGCCACGGGGAGCGCCATTGGAGCCGCTGGATATCCTCTTTGTATGTGTCCTCGTGGGTGTGCTTATTGTGACGTGTGAGATGAGAGATGAAGATAAATGGCCACAGGAATAAAAGGGGGCCGGGCGGCGTGGATTCTCGGCGCATCCGCATGGAAGTTTTTACAGTGGGTAACTGCATCGTCGCGCCGCGCCCAGCGCAACCGCTTCACACGAACGTGCATGATCATGCGCTGGCCCAAAACACTGGCAGTGCGCGTGGAGGGACGAGGGAAGAGCACCCAGAGGGATGCGATAGCATAGCACGCGCGGCGGGACGCAAGCAAAGCGCGCCGCGGCCGCCTGAACCGCAAGCAACCACACGCATGGAGCAGTTGAACACGCAGCAAATGGTCGCTTACAAGCCGGCTGACAGCTGCGTCACTGCGTAGAGAGCGGCCATGTGGTACCACGTCCGTCTAGTCTATAGTCTCCTTTATATTCCGTGCCATACTTTGCCCTCAAATTTAACCAACAAAATGTTAATGCATGTTTTAAAAATTATATAATTGGAAACTATGTTCAAATACAAACCTTACCAAATTGTTTGTACGTGGTTCCACACGGGTCATCCAAAACAACCGTTTGCGTTGATGGGATGCACAAATCCTGTGCTGCTCTCACTTTGCATACCGGTGTTCTATCTAAAACGTTTGCGATCAAGAGCTGCAGAAATCCTGCTCGGCACATTTTCTCTTGGCTTCCTGGGGAAGTTGTCGGTTTGCCTACGGGTGTTCTAACTAAAACCTTTGTGATGAGTGTTTTATATTTAAAAAGCGAATTAAACTGCGGCTTGGGCGCCATTAATGGAGAGGATGCGAGCAAGGCGGGCAGCCATGGAAGTCAAAGGGCTCGCTTCCCCGTGAGCCTGCGCAGCGTACAACTCACACGCTTCCCGGTGAGCCTGCGCACTCAAGGACAGCTTGCACGCCTCTCGGTCAGCCTGCGCACCGGATGGCGCTCGCACGCCTCTCGTTCAGTCAAGGTCAAGCAGCCGTCCGCACGGCACCTCCTACAGCCATTAAAATGACACTTGGCGTCACGTGAATGGTTAACAGAATTTTGGATTTACTAGAATTTAAAAACCAGGCATCTCAATGTTTTGCCGGCAATCAATGTTGCCCTGGTGTTTGAAATTCATTCCCATTTCTTGCATGCGACCTAAGCATCCACCCAAGGACACATATTTGATTTTTCAACCAATTTATATGCACTGGAGCATGTGCATGTACTTGAAATTTGAATTATGCACAAAATACATTGAAAACTCAGTTAATGCATAAAAATGTCCAAACGAACCCCGAAAAATCACACAACACTCCTGTTGTTCTATCTTGACACGAGAAAAAATTTGAAAGCAATAAGAGGTAATGGATATCGTTTCGTCCACTAAGGTGGGACGTTCCCTACCGAAAACCATCATGCTTGTTGTGAGAAGCTCCGGTTTGTGAGAAGCACATACCCAAACCTGACCCAAATGGGACAAAATTTGTACAGGGCATGTTGATGTCACTCCATGATAGCATGTCGGGTTTCATGAATTTCAGATGAGTTTTGGATTTACTAGAATTTAAAAACCATGCATCTCAATGTTTTGCCGGCAATCAACGGTGCCCTGGTGTTTGAAATTCATTCCTATTTCTTGCATGGGACCTAAGCATGCACCCAAGGACACATATTTGATTTGTCAACCAATTTATATGCACTGGAGCATGTGCATGTAGTTCAAATTTGAATTATGCACATAAATGCATTGCAAACTCAGTTAATGCATAAAAATTTCCAAACGAACCCCGAAAAATCACAAAAATTCACACAACACTCCCGTTGTTCTATATTGACACGAGAAAAAAAATTGAAGCAATAAGAGGCAACGGATATCGTTTCGTCCACAAAGGTGGGACGTTCCCTACCGAAAACCATCATGCTTGTTGTGAGAAGCTCCGGTTTGTGAGAAGCATATACCCAAACCTGCCCCAAATGGGACAAAATTTGTACCACGACATGTTGATGCCGCTCCATGATAGCATGCCAAGTTTCATGAATTTCAGACAAGTTTTGGATTTAGTAGAATTTCAAAACCAGGCATCTCAATGTTTTGCCGACAATCAACGGTGCCCTGGTGTTTCAAATTCATTCCCATTTCTTGCATGGGACCTAAGCATGCACCCTGCTACCTCTTGAGCACTGCGTTGTTTTTCCCTTGAAGCGGAAAGGGTGATGCAGTAAAGCAATGTAAGTATTTCCCTTAGTTTTTGAGAACCAAGGTATCAATCCAGTAGGAGATCACACGCAAGTCACCTCGTACCTACACAAACAAATCAGAACCTCGCAACCAACGCGATAAAGGGGTTGTCAATCCCTTCACGGCCACTTGCAAGAGTGAGATCTGATAGAGATAATAATAATAAGATAAATATGTTTGGTATTTTTATGATATAGATTGAAAGTAAAAATTGCAAAATAAAATAGATTGGAAACTTATATGATAGAGAATAGACCCGGGGGCCATAGGTTTCACTAGTGGCTTCTCTCAAGATAGCATAAGTATTACGGTGGGTGAACAAATTACTGTCGAGCAATTGATAGAAAAGAGAATAATTATGAGAATATCTAGGTATGATCATGTATATAGGCATCACGTCCGTGACAAGTAGACCGACTCCTGCCTGCATCTACTACTATTACTCCACACATCGACCACTATACAACATGCATCTAGAGTATTAAGTTCATAAGAACAGAGTAACGCCTTAAGCAAGATGACATGATGTAGAGGGATAAACTCATGCAATATGATGTAAACCCCATCTTTTTATCCTCAATGGAAACAATACAATACGTGTCATTTCCCTTTCTGTCACTAGGATCGAGGACCGCAAGATTGAACCCAAAGCTAAGCACTTCTCCCATTGCAAGAAAGATCAATCTAGTAGGCCAAACTAAACTGATAATTCGAAGAGACTTGCAAAGATAAACCAATCATACATAAAATAACTCAGAGAAGATTCAAATATTGTTCATAGATAAACTTGATCATAAACCCACAATTCATCGGATCTCTACAAATACACCGCAAAAGGACATTACATCGAATAGATCTCCAAGAGAATTGAGAAGAACTTTGTATTGAAATCCAAAGAGAGAGAAGAAGCCATCTAGCTACTAGCTATGGACACGAAGGTCTGAAGTAAACTACTCACACATCATCGGAGGGGCCATGGAGTTGATGTAGAGGCCCTCCGTGATCAATGCCCCCTCCGGCAGAGCTCCGGAAAAGGCCCCAAGATGGGATCTCTTGGGTACAGAAGGTTGCGGTGGTGGAAATAGGGTTTCGTGGTGCTCCTGGATGTTTGCGGGGTATATGGAAATATATATGAGGAAGAAGTAGGTTGGTGGAGCAATGAGGGGCCCACGAGGGGGGAGGGCGCGCCTAGGGGGGTGGGAGCACCCCCTGCCTCGTGGCCTCCTCGATTGTTTCTTGATGTCCACTCCAAGTCTCCTGGATCACGTTTGTTCCAAAAATAACGCTCCCGAAGGTTTCATTCCGTTTGGACTCCATTTGATATTCCTTTTCTGCGAAACACTAAAATAGGCAAAAAAACAATTTGGGCTAGGCCTCCGGTTAGTAGGTTAGTCCCAAAAATAATATAAAAGTGTAAAATAAAGCCTATTAACATCCAAAACAAATAATATAATAGCAAGGAACAATAAAAAATTATAGATACGTTGGAGACGTATCAAGCATCCCCAAGCTTAATTCATGCTCGTCCTCGAGTAGGTAAATGATAAAAACAGAATTTTTGATGTGGAATACTTCCTAACATAATTCTTAATGTATTTTTTCTTTATTGTGGCATGAATGTTCAGATCCGAAAGATTCAAGATAAAAGTTTAATATTGACATAGAAATAATAATACTTCAAGCATACTAACTAAGCAATCATGTCTTCTCAAAATAACATGGCCAAAGAAAGTTATCCCTACAAAATCATATAGTCTGGCTATGCTCTATCTTCATCACACAAAATAGTAAATCATGCACAACTCCAATGACAAGCCAAGCAATTGTTTCATACTTTTGATGTTCTCAAACTTTTTCAATTTTCACGCAATACATGAGCGTGAGTCATGGATATAGCACTATGGTGGAATAGAATGGTGGTTATGGAGAAGACAAAAAGAGAATATAGTCTCACATCAACTAGGCGTATCAATGGGCTATGGAGATGCCCATCAATAGATATCAATGTGAGTGAGTAGGGATTGCCATGCAACGGATGCACTAGAGCTATAAGTGTATGAAAGCTAAACAAAAGAAACTAAGTGGGTGTGCATCCAACTTGCTTGCTCACGAAGACCTAGGGCAATTAGAGGAAGCCCATCATTGGAATATACAAGCCAAGTTCTATAATGTAAAATTCCCACTAGTTTATGAAAGTGACAACATAGGAGACTCTCTATCATGAAGATCGTGGTGCTACTTTGAAGCACAAGTGTGGAAAAAGGATAGTAACATTGTCCCTTCTCTCTCTTTCTCTCTTTTTTTATTTGGGCCTTATTTCTTTTTTTGGCCTCTTTTCTCTCTTTTTTCGTCCGGAGTCTCATCCCGACTTGTGGGGGAATCATAGTCTCCATCAATCTTTCCTCACTGGGACAATGCTCTAATAATGATGACCATCACACTTATTTTTACTTACAACTCAAGAGTTACAACTCAATACTTAGAACAAAATATGACTCTATGTGAATGCCTCCGACGGTGTACCGGGATATGCAATGAATCAAGAGTGACATGTACGAAAGAATTATGAACGGTGGCTTTTCCACAAATACGATGTCAACTACATGATCATGCATGGCAATATGACAATGATGAAGTGTGTCATAGCAAACGGAATGGTGGAAAGTTGCATGGCAATATATCTCGGAATGGCTATGGAAATGCCATAATAGGTAGGTATGGTGGCTGTTTTGAGGAAGGTATAAGGTGGGTTTATGGTACCGGCAAAAGTTCGCGGTACTAGAGAGGCTAGCAATGGTGGAAGGGTGAGGGTGCGTATAATCCATGGACTCAACATTAGTCATAAAGAACTCACATACTTATTGCAAAAATCTATTAGTTATTGAAACAAAGTACTACGCGCATGCTCCTAGGGGGATCGATTGGTAGGAAAAGACCATCGCTCGTCCCTGACCGCCACTCATAAGGAAGGCAATCAATAAATAAATCATGCTCTGACTTCATCACATAATGGTTCACCATACGTGCATGCTATGGGATCACAAACTTCAACACAAGTATTTCTCAAATTCGCAACTACTCAACTAGCATGACTCTAATATCACCATCTTTATATCTCAAAACAATCATCAAGTATCAAACTTCTCTTAGTATTCAATGCACTTATATGAAAGTTTTTATTATGCCTAAAAGCAAATTGCCATGTTGTTCTAAAGCACTCTCAAAATAATATAAGTGAAGCATGAGAGATCAATTATTTCTATAAAATAAAACCACCACCGTGCTCTAAAAGATATAAGTGAAGCACTAGAGCAAAAAAAATATAGCTCAAAAGATATAAGTGAAGCACATAGAGTATTCTAATAAATTCTGATTTATGTGTGTCTCTCTCAAAAGGTGTGTACAGCAAGGATAATTGTGGTAAACTAAAAATCAAAGACTCAAATCATACAATACGCTCCAAGCAAAACACATATCATGTGGCGAATAAAAATATAGCTCCAAGTAAAGTTACCGATGAACGAAGATAAAAGAGGGGATGCCTTCCGGGGCATCCCCAAGCTTAGGCTTTTTGTGTCCTTGGATTTACCTTGGGGTTCCTTGTAAATCCCCAAGCTTAGGCTCTTGCCACTCCTTGTTCCATAATCCATCAAATCTTTACCCAAAACTTGAAAACTTCATAACACAAAACTTAACAGAAAATCTCGTGAGCTAAGTTAGCAAAAGAAAATAAAACACCACTTCAAGATACTGTAATGACCTCATTCTTTATTTACATTGGTGTTAAACCTAATGTATTCCAACTTCTCTGTGGTTTATAAAATCTATTACTAGCCATAGATTCATTTAAATAAGCAGACAACACACGAAAAACAGAATCTGTCAAAAACAGAACAGTCTGTAGTAATATGTAACTAACGCAAACTTCTGGAACCCCAAAAATTCTAAAATAAATTTCTGGACGTGAGGAATTTATCTATTAATCGTCTGAAAAAATAATTAACTAAATAGCACTCTCCAGTAAAAAATGGCAGCAATTCTCATGAGCGCTAAAGTTTCTGTTTTTTACAGCAAGATCAAAAAGACTTTCCCCAAGTCTTCCCAACGGTTCTACTTGGCACAAACACTAATTAAACACAAAAAAACACAACAAAACATAGACTAGATAAATTATTTATTACTAAACAGGAGAAAAAAAGCAAGGAATAAAAATAAAATTGGGTTGCCTCCCAACAACCGCTATCGTTTAACGCCCCTAGCTAGGCATAAAAGAAAAAATATATCTAGGTATTGCCATCTTTGGTAGGCAATCCATAAGTGGCTCTCATAATAGATTCATATGGTAATTTAATTTTTCTTTCTAGGGATGTTTTTCATGCCTTTCCTTCACGGAAATTGGAATATAATATTCCCTTCCTTCATATCAATAATTGCACCAATCGTTCTAAGGAAAGGTCTACCAAGAATAATAGGACATGAAGGATTGCAATCTATATCAAGAACAATGAAATCTACGGGCACATAATTCCTGGGATCGTGGAAACACTAGCACCAAAATCACACAAAGCATAGCATTCATGATCTTTAATTTTAATTTTAATTCTAGGTTCCCACTCATCATAAAGTTTTCTAGGGATAGAAACTTCCAACTCAAGTTTTTCTTCATAAGATTGCATCAAAGCATCAACGATATGTTTAGTAAAATCTTTATTTTGACTATAAGCATGAGGATAATTTAGCACGGATTGCAACAAGGAAATACAATCTATCAAAGAGAAATTATCATAATTAAATTCCTTGAAATCCAAGATAGTGGGTTCGTTGCTATCTAAAGTTTTGACCTCTTCAATCCCACTTTAAACAATTTTAGCATCAAGATCTAAAAACTCCGAATCATTGGGACGCCTTCTAACTAAAGTTGACTCATCTCCAGTCCCATCATTACAAAGATTCATATTGCAAAACAAGGATTTAATAGGGGACACATCAATAACTTTTAGATCTTCAACATTATTATCATGGAAACTAGAAGAACGCGTTTTCACAAAGCAATCTTTTTTAGCACGCATCCTAGCGGTTCTTTCTTTGCACTCATAAATGGAAATTCTCATGGATTTGAGAGACTCATTGATATCATGCTTAGGTGGAATAGATCTAAGTTTCAAAGAATCAACATCAAGAGAAATTCTATCCACGTTCCTAGCCAACTCATCAATCTTAAGCAATTTTTCTTCAATCAAAGCATTGAAACTCTTTTGCGAACTAATAAATTCTTTAATACTAGATTCAAAATCAGAGGGCATATTATTATAATTTCCATAATAATTGTTGTAGGAATTACCATAATTATTAGAGGAATTACTAGGAAACGGCCTAGAATTAAAATTACCTCTATACGCGTTGTTACCAAAATTGTTCCTACCAACAAAATTCACATCCATAGATTCATTATTATTCTCAATCAAAGTAGACAAAGGCATATCATTAGGATTAGTAGGAGCACTCTTATTAGCAAACAATTTCATAAGTTCATCCATCTTTCCACTCAAAACATTAATCTCTTCAATTGCATGCACTTTTTTACTAGTAGACCTTTCCATGTGCCATTGAGAATTATTAACCATAATATTATCTAGGAGTTTGGTAGCTTGTCCTAAAGTGATTTCCATAAAAGTGCCTCCCACGGCCAAATCTAATAGATTTCTAGAAGCAAAATTCAATCTGGCATAAAAATTTTGTATAATCATCCATAAATTCAAACCATGTGTAGGGCAATTACGTATCATTAATTTCATCCTCTCCCAAGATTGTGGAAGATGCTCATGATCAAGTTGCTTAAAATTCATAATATCATTTCTAAGAGAGTTGATCTTAGCGGGAGCAAAATACTTAGAGATAAAAGCAACTTTGCACGTATTCCATGAATCAATACTATTTTTAGGCAAAGACAAAAATCAAGATTTAGCATGATCTCTAAGCGTAAACGGAAATAGTTTACGTTTAACAATATCATTATCCACATATTTCTTCTTTTGCATATCACACAAATCAACAAAGTTGTTTAGATGGGAAGCGACATCTTCACTAGGAAGGCCAGAAAACGGATCTTTCATGACAAGATTCAGCAAAGCAGTATTAATTTCACAAGATTCAGCATCGGTAAGAGGAGCAATCGGAGTGCTAATAAAATCATTATTGTTGGCATTGGCAAAGTCACACAATTTAGTATTATCTTGAGCCATCGTGACAAGCAAGCAATCCAACACACAAGCAAACAAGAAACAGGCAAAAGAGGCAAATTGAAAAGGAGAAGGGGAACGAAAAAAGAGGGCGAATAAAACGGCAAGGGTGAAGTGGGGGAGAGGAAAACGAGAGGCAAATGGCAAATAATGTAATGTGAAGGATAATAGTTGTGATGGGTACTTCGTATGTCTTGACTTGGCATAGATCTCCCCGGCAACGGCGCCAGAAATCCTTCTTGCTACCTCTTGAGCACTACGTTGGTTTTCCCTTGAAGAGGAAAGGGTGATGCATCACAGCATCGTAAGTATTTCCCTCAGTTTTTGAGAACCAAGGTACCAATCCAGTAGGAGACCACGTGCAAGTCACCTTTACCTGCACAAACAAATAAGAACCTCGCAACCAACGCGACAAAGGGGTTGTCAATCCCTTCACGACCACTTGCAAGAGTGAGATCTGATAGAGATAATAATAATAAGATAAGTATTTTGGTATTTTTATGATATAGATTGAAAGTAAAGATTGCAAAATAAAATAGATTGGAAACTTATATGATAGAGAATTGTGGCACCCCGATCCGCATGGAGCAGGGGGCCTTCGCACGTCAGCCCAGGATAACACCTGACACTCGACATGTCCATAATATAGCATTCCAGGTACAATAATATACATCAAATACATGTGCATAAGCTTACATCATTGATGAATACAATCATCTGGCATAGCCCTACGGCTATTTAAATGGCAGTGGAAGCTTATTTAAAATGGCGGCGGAAGTCTTGGTTTGGTAGCATAACATTTCTGGCTGGGCTCCACAACTCACAGGACTAGTAAGGTTACGGCCTAGCACGATGGGTCAAGCGAACAACTCGGGTATGAACTACAAAACTGGCATGACACGCCAGGTCAGTACATTGAATGTACTTGCAAGACAACCAATTACATAGCATCCAAACAAGCAGAAGACAAGGCGAGAACCGAGCGCATGCAACGGCCTACCTCATATCAATTACTAAACATGGCATGATAAAGATCAACTAAGCATGAACAATATCATAGCATCTACTAACATGGCAGTAATCATGGCATAACAAAACATGCTTCTAACAGGGTAATAGCAAAACATACATATCATCCAATCATGGCATAATTTAACATATCAATCAAAGCATGGCATGGCATCATGAAACTATGCTGAAAATAGACTACCGAATATATCCAATGCAGACATAGCATTTTAACTTTATGCAACCATCTCTGGTTCTGCCTTGGTTTTTAAAGGCAACATATTACTCATGCAATGCAACTAAATTTGTGCCCTGAGTCCCTCGGACTCTATTACCAACGGGTTGCCTCGCAACCAAACGTGATATTTCCGGCGATCACAACCAGTCCAACAATGATCTTTCCGGCGATCACAACCATGACCAACACTGGGTCTCAAACGGTGATCTTTCCGGCGATCACAACTATGACCAACACTTGGTCTCCAACGGTGATCTTTCCGGTGATCACAACCATGACCAACACTTGGTCTCCAACACTCATCGAGACCTCGTCTCGTGATCATATCAAAACATTGTCATGACTTCTCACGACCACCTCATAGTCCAAGTCACCATATTCTTGTTATCACATCTTTATTTACCAACTTAATTATCTCAGGTTTATCCTCCATTTCGACCAAGACCTGATAGTGGGACCTACTACGAACTGTGTTGCTATCGATAGACTTTATATACGCTCTGCAAAGGTAGCACACTGTGCCCACACCACGGAACCCATGGCCTCGTCATCCCATTCGGGTGGACCAACGGCATTCCGACGAAACCGACCTACCGCCATGACACTCTACCGGCCACTCCGACCCACTCCCAACTGGGCTAGTCCTGGGTGGCCCCGTGTCTACCAAAGACACAACGACCACCGTCGTGGCCAAAACGTCCCTCACGGGGACCGGTACCAAAAATCTCTACAACGGGCACACAAGGTTATGCCCGCCTACCTGATCAGGGTAAGCATGCCCATAACCTTCCCTAGATGGAGGCACTGGCGAGAGGCACGACAATAGATCGCATTAAGGCCTTCCCATAAGGAAAATGTGGTTGCACTCAGAAAGTTCGATTTGGTGGCACTATGACTCGATCCCATCGATGACGGAGGAGGTTTGTTATTATTAAGTCATTGTAATTCCTTCTCCTCCATCATGAACATGAATGCAACAATGAGCATGAAGCATACAAATGCATGAACAAAATATTGAACTTCTCAAGTGCACAACTATAGCATAAAGAACATGACAATACCAAGTAATAGCATATCAACGGTGCATTACAATCTGTTGGGGAACGTAGTAATTTCAAAAATTTCCTACGCACACGCAAGATCATGGTGATGCATAGCAACAAGAGGGGAGAGTGTTGTCCACGTACCCTCGTAGACCGAAAGCGGAAGCGTTAGCACAATGCGGTTGATGTAGTCGTACGTCTTCACGATCCGACCGATCAAGTACCGAACGCACGGCACCTCTGAGTTCTGCACACGTTCAACTCGATGACGTCCCTCGAACTCCGATCCAGCCGAGCTTTGAGGGAGAGTTCCGTCAGCATGACGGCGTGATGACGATGATGATGTTCTACCGACGCAAGGCTTCGCCTAAGCACCGCTACGATATGACCGAGGTGGATTATGGTGGAGGGGGGCACCGCACACGGCTAAGAGATCCAAGGGATCAATTGTTGTGTCTTTGGGGTGCCCCCTGCCCCTGTATATAAAGGAGTGGAGGAGGGGGAGGGCCGGCCCTCTCTATGGCGCGCCCTAGGGGAGTCCTACTCCCACCGGGAGTAGGATTCCCCCTTTCCTAGTAGAACTAGGAGCCCTTCCAAGTAGTAGTAGGAGGGAAGGAAAGGGAAGGGAAAAGGAGAAGGAAGGAAGGGGGCGCCCCCCCCCCCATCCCTAGTCCAATTCGGACCAGCCCATGGGGAGGGGTGCGGCCACCCTTTGAGGCCTTTCTCTCCTTTCCCGTATGGCCCATTAAGGCCCAATACGAATTCTCGTAACTCCCCGGTACTCCCGAAAATACCCGAATCACTCGGAACATTTCCGATGTCCGAATATAGTCGTCCAATATATCGATCTTTACGTCTCGACCATTTCGAGACTCCTCGTCATGTCCCCGATCTCATCCGGGACTCGGAACTCCTTCAGTACATCAAAACACATAAACTCATAATACAACCGTCATCGAACTTTAAGCATGCGGACCCTACGGGTTCGAGAACTATGTAGACATGACCGAGACACGTCTCCGGTCAATAACCAATAGCGGAACCTGGATTCTCATATTGGATCCTACATATTCTACGAAGATCTTTATCGGTCAAACCGCATAACAACATACGTTGTTCCCTTTGTCATCGGTATGTTACTTGCCCGAGATTCGATTGTCGGTATCTCAATACCTAGTTCAATCTCGTTACCGGCAAGTCTCTTTACTCGTTCCGTAACACATCATCCCACAACTAACTCATTAGTTGCAATGCTTGCAAGGCTTATAGTGATGTGCATTACCGAGTGGGCCCAGAGATACCTCTCCGACAATTGGAGTGACAAATCCTAATCTCGAAATACGCCAACCCAACAAGTACCTTCGGAGACACCTGTAGAGCACCTTCATAATCACCCAGTTACGTTGTGACGTTTGGTAGCACACAAAGTGTTCCTCCGGTAAACGGGAGTTGCATAATCTCATAGTCATAGGAACATGTATAAGTCATGAAGAAAGCAATAGCAACAAACTAAACGATCAAGTGCTATGCTAACGGAATGGGTCAAGTCAATCACATCTTTATCTAATGATGTGATCTTGTTAATCAAATGACAACTCATGTCTATGGCTAGGAAACTTAACCATCTTTGATTCAACGAGCTAGTCAAGTAGAGGCATACTAGTGACATACTGTTTGTCTATGTATTCACACATGTATTATGTTTCCAGTTAATACAATTCTAGCATGAATAATAAATATTTATCATGATATAAGGAAATAAATAATAAATTTATTATTGCCTCTAGGGCATATTTCCTTCAGTCTCCCACTTGGACTAGAGTCAATAATCTAGTTCACATCGCCATGTGATTTAACATCAATAGTTCACATCACCATGTGATTAACACCCATAGTTCACATCGTCATGTGACCAACACCCAAATGGTTTACTAGATTCAATAATCTAGTTCACATTGCTATGTGATTAATACCCAAAGAGTACTAAGGTGTGATCATGTTTTGCTTGTGAGGGAAGTTTAGTCAAGGGGTCTACTACATTCAGATCCGTATGTATTTTGCAAATTTCTATGTCAACAATGCTCTCCACGGAGCTACTCTAGCTAATTGCTCCCACTTTAAATATGTATCCAGATTGAGAATTTGAGTCATCTGGATCAGTGTCAAAACTTGCATTGATGTAACCCTTTATGACGAACCTTTTGTCACCTCCATAATCGAGAAACATATCCTTATTCCACTAAGGATAATTTTGACCAATGTCTAGTGATCTACTCCTAGATCACTATTGTACTCCCTTGCCAAACTCAGGGCAGGGTATACAATAGGTCTAGTACACAGCATGGCATACTTTATAGAACCTATGGCTAAGGAATAGGGAATGCCTTTCATTCTCTCTCTATCTTCTGCTGTGGTCGGGTTTTGAGTCTTACTCAACTTCACACCTTGTAACACAGGCAAGAACTCCTTCTTTGACTGTTCCATTTTGAACTACTTCAAAATCTTGTCAAGGTATGTACTCATTGAAAAACTTATCAAGCATCTTGATCTATCTCTATAGATCTTGATGCTCAATATGTAAGCAGCTTCACCGAGGTCTTTCTTTGAAAAACTCCTTTCGAACATTCCTTTATGCTTTGCAGAATAATTCTACATTATCTCTGATCAACAATATGCCATTCACATATACTTATCAGAAATGATGTAGTGCTCCCACCCACTTTCTTGTAAATAAATGCTTCACCGCAAGTCTGTATAAAACTATATGCTTTGATCAACTTATCAAAGCGTATATTCCAACTCCGAGATGCTTGCACCAGTCCATAGATGGATCGCTGGAGCTTGCATATTTTGTTAGTACCTTTAGGATTGACAAAGCCTTCTGGTTGCATCACATACAACTCTTCTTTAATAAATCCATTAAGGAATGTAGTTTTGTTTATCCATTTGCCAAATTTCATAAAATGCGGCAGTTGCTAACATGATTCGGACAGACTTAAGCATAGATACGAGTGAGAAACTCCCATCGTAGTCAACACCTTGAACTTGTCGAAAACCTTTTTGCGACAATTCTAGCTTTGTAGATAGTAACACTACTATTAGCGTCCATCTTCCTCTTGAAGATCCATTTAATCTCAATGGCTCGCCGATCAATGGGCAAGTCAATTAAAGTCCATACTTTGTTCTCATACATGGATCTCATCTCAGATTTCATGGCGTCAAGCCATTTCGCTGAATCTGGGCTCATCATCGCTTCCTCATAGTTCGTAGGCTTGTCATGGTCAAGTAACATGACCTCCAGAATAGGATTACCATACCACTCTGGTGCGGATCTCACTCTAGTTTACCTACGAGGTTCGGTAGCAACTTGATCTGAAGTTACATGATCATCATCATTAGCTTCCTCACTAATTGGTGTAGTAGTCACAGGAACATATTTCTGTGATGAACTACTTTCCAATAAGGGAGCAGGTACAGTTACCTCATCAAGTTCTACTTTCCTTCTACTCATTTCGTTCGAGAGAAACTCCTTCTCTAGAAAGGATCCATTCTCAGCAACGAATATCTTGCCTTCGGATCTGTGACAGAAGGTGTACCCAACATTTTCTTTTGGGTATCCTATGAAGACGCACTTCTCCGATTTGGGTTTGAGCTTATCAGGTTGAAACTTTTTCACATAAGCATTGCAACCTCAAACTTTAAGAAACGACAGCTTAGGTTTCTTGCCAAACCATAGTTCATACGGTGTCGTCTCAACGGATTTATATGGTGCCCTTTTTTAATGTGAATGCAGATGTCTCTAATGCATAACCCCAAAACGATAGTGGTAAATCGGTAAGAGACATCATAGATTGCACTATATCCAATAAAGTACGGTTATGACGTTCGGACACACCATTACGCTGTGGTGTTCCAGGTGGCATGAGTTTGTGAAACTATTCCACATTGTTTTAATTGAAGACCAAACTCGTAACTCAAATATTCTCCTCCACAATCAGATCGTAGAAACTTTATTTTCTTGTTATGATGATTTTCCACTTCACTCTGAAATTATATGAACTTTTCAAATATTTCAGACTTTTGTTTCATCAAGTAGATATACTCATATCTGCTCAAATCATCTGTGAAGATCAGAAAATAATGATACCTGCCGTGAGCCTCAATATTCATTGGACCACATACATCAGTATGTATGATTTCCAACAAATCTGTTGCTCGCTCCATTGTTCCAGAGAACAGAGTCTTAGTCATCTTGCCCATGAGGCATGGTTCTCAAGCATCAACTGATTCATAATCAAGTGATTCCAAAAGCCCATCAGCATGGATTTTCTTCATGCGCTTTACACTAATATGACCTAAACGACAGTGCCACAAATAAGTTGCACTATCATAATTAACTTTGCATCTTTTTGGCTTTAATATTATGAATATGTGTATCACTACGATCGAGATCCAACAAACCATTTTTGTTGGTGTGTATGAACATAGAAGGTTCTATTCATGTAAACATAACAACAATTGTTCTCTAACTTAAATGAATAACCGTATTGCAATAAACATGATCAAATCATATTTATGCTCAACGCAAACACCAAATAACACTTATTTAGGTTCAATACTAATCCCGAAAGTATAGGGAGTGTGCAATGATGATCATATCAATCTTGGAACCAATTCCAACACACATCGTTACCCTTAACTCGCCTCTGTTCATTCTGTAACTCCTGTTTCGAGTTGCTAATTTTTAGCAACCGAACAAGTATCAAATACCCAGGGGCTACTATAAACACTAATAAGGTACACATCAATAACATGTATATCAAATATAGCTTGTTCACTTTGCCATCCTTCTTATCCGCCAAATACTTGGGGTGTTTCCGCTTCTAGTGACCAGTCCCTTTATAGTAGAAGCACTTAGTCTCAGGCTTAGGTCCAGACTTGGGCTTCTTCATTTGAGCAGCAACTTGCTTGCTGTTCTTCTTGAAGTTCCCCTTCTATCCCTTTGCCCTTTTCTTGAAACTAGTGATCTTGTTAACCATCGACACTTGATGCTCTTTCTTGATTCCTACCTCCGTCAATTTTAGCAACACGAAGAGCTTGGGAATCGTTTCCGTTATCCCTTGCATATTATAGTTCATCACGAAGTTCTACTAACTTGGTGATGGTGACTAGAGAATTCTGTCAATCACTATTTTATCTAGAAGATTAACTCCCACTTGATTCAAGCGATTGTAGTACCCAGACAATCTGAGCACATGCTCACTACTTGAGCTATTCTCCTCCATCTTTTAGCTATAGAACTTGTTGGAGATTTCATATCTCTCAACTCGGGTATTTGCTTGAAATATTAACTTCAACTCCTGGAACATCTCATATGGTCCATGACGTTCAAAACGTCTTTGAAGTCCCGATCCTAAGCCGTTTAAGCATGGTGCACTAAACTATCAAGTAGTCATCATATTGAGCTAGCCAAACGTTCATAACATCTGCATCTGCTCCTGCAATAGGTTTGTCACCTAGCGGTGCATCAAGGACATAATTCTTCTGTGCAGCAATGAGGATAAACCTCCGATCACGGATCCAATCCACATCATTGCTACTAACATCTTTCAACTTAGTTTTCTCTAGGAACATATCAAAAATAAAACAGGGGAGCTAAACGCGAGATATTACATAGATATGCTAATACTACCAGGACTAAGTTCATGATAAATTAAAGTTCAATTAATCATATTACTTAAGAACTCCCACTTATACATACATCCCTCTAATCTTCTAAGTGATCACGTGATCCATATCAACTAAACCATAACCGATCATCACGTGAAATGGAGTAGTTTTCAATGGTGAACATCACTATGTTGATCATATCTACTATATGATTCACGCTCGACCTTTCGGTCTCAGTGTTCCGAGGCCATATCTGCATATGCTAGGCTCGTCAAGTTTAACCCGAGTATTCTGCGTGTGCAAAACTGGCTTGCACCCGTTGTATATGGACGTAGAGCTTATCACACCCGATCATCACGTGGTGTCTGGGCACGACGAACTTTGGCAACGGTGCATACTCAGGGAAAACACTTTTATCTTGAAATTTAGTGAGAGATCATCTTATAATGCTACCATCAATCAAAGCAAGATAAGATGCATAAAAGATAAACATCACATGCAATCAATATAAGTGATATGATATGGCCATCATCATCTTGTGCTTGTGATCTCCATCTCTGAAGCACCTTCATGATCACCATCGTTACCGGCGCGACACCTTGATCTCCATCATAGCATCGTTGTCGTCTCGCCAATCTTATGCTTCCACGACTATCGCTACCGCTTAGTGATAAAGTAAAGCATTACAGGGCGATTTCATTGCATACAATAAAGCGACAACCATATGGCTCCTGCCAGTTGCCGATAACTCGGTTACAAAACATGATCATCTCATACAATAAAATTTAGCATCATGTCTTGACCATATCACATCACAACATGCCCTGCAAAAACAAGTTAGACGTCCTCTACTTTGTTGTTGCAAGTTTTACGTGGCTGCTACGGGCTTAGCAAGAATCGTTCTTACCTACGCATCAAAACCACAACGATAGTTTGTCAAGTTGGTGTTGTTTTAACCTTCGCAAGGACCGGGCGTAGCCACACTCGGTTCAACTAAAGTTGGAGAAACTGACACCCGCCAGCCACCTGTGTGCAAAGCACGTCGGTAGAACCAGTCTCGCGTAAGCGTACGCGTAATGTCGGTCCGGGCCGCTTCATCCAACAATACCGCCGAACCAAAGTATGACATGCTGGTAAGCAGTATGACTTATATCACCCACAACTCACTTGTGTTCTACTCGTGCATATAACATCAACGCATAAAACCTTGCTCGGATGCCACTGTTGGGGAACGTAGTAATTTCAAAAATTTCCTACGCACACGCAAGATCATGGTGATGCATAGCAACGAGAGGGGAGAGTGTTGTCCACGTACCCTCGTAGACCGAAAGCGGAAGGGTTAGCACAACGCGGTTGATGTAGTCGTACGTCTTCACGATCCGACCGATCAAGTATCGAACGCACGGCACCTCCGAGTTCTGCACACATTCAACTCGATGACGTCCCTCGAACACCGATCCAGCCGAGCTTTGAGGGAGAGTTCCGTCAGCACGACGGCGTGGTGACGATGATGATGTTCTACTGACGCAGGGCTTCGCCGAAGCACCGCTACGATATGACCGAGGTGGATTATGGTGGAGGGGGGCACCGCACACGGCTAAGAGATCCAAGGGATCAATTGTTGTGTCTTTGGGGTGCCCCCTGCCCCTGTATATAAAGGAGTGGAGGAGGGGGAGGGCCGGCCCTCTCTATGGCGCGCCCTAGGGGAGTCCTACTCCCAACCGGAGTAGGATTCCCCCTTTCCTAGTAGAACTAGGAGCCCTTCCAAGTAGTAGGAGTAGGAGGGAAGGAAAGGGAAGGGAAAAGGAGAAGGAAGGAAGGGGGTGCCGCCCTCCCTAGTCCAATTCAGACCAGCCCATGGGGAGGGGTGCGGACACCCTTTGAGGCCTTTCTCTCCTTTCCCGTATGGCCCATTAAGGCCCAATATGAATTCCCGTAACTCCCCGGTACTCCCGAAAATACCCGAATCACTCGAAACCTTTCCGATGTCCGAATATAGTCGTCCAATATATCGATCTTTACGTCTCGACCATTTCGAGACTCATCGTCATGTCCCCGATCTCATCCGGGACTCCGAACTCCTTCGGTACATCAAAACACATAAACTCATAATATAACCGTCATCGAACTTTAAGCGTGTGGACCCTACGGGTTCGAGAACTATGTAGACATGACCGAGACACGTCTCCAATCAATAACCAATAGCGGAACCTGGATGCTCATATTGGCTCCTACATATTCTACGAAGATCTTTATCGGTCAAACCGCATAACAACATACGTTGTTCCCTTTGTCATCGGTATGTTACTTGCCCGAGATTCGATTGTCGGTATCTCAATACCTAGTTCAATCTCGTTACCGACAAGTCTCTTTACTCATTCCGTAACACATCATCGCGCAACTAACTCATTAGTTGCAATGCTTGCAAGGCTTATAGTGATGTGCATTACCGAGTGGGCCCAGAGATACCTCTCCGACAATTGGAGTGACAAATCCTAATCTCGAAATACGCCAACCAAACAAGTACCTTCGGAGACACCTGTAGAGCACCTTTATAATCACCCAGTTACGTTGTGACGTTTGGTAGCACACAAAGTATTCCTCCGGTAAACGGGAGTTGCAAAATCTCATAGTCATAGGAACATGTATAAGTCATGAAGAAAGCAATAGCAACAAACTAAATGATCAAGTGCTATGCTAAAGGAATGGGTCAAGTCAATCACATCATTCTCTAATGATGTGATCCCGTTAATCAAATGATAACTGATGTCTATGGCTAGGAAACTTAACCATCTTTGATTCAACGAGCTAGTCAAGTAGAGGCATACTAGTGACATACTGTTTGTCTATGTATTCACACATGTATTATGTTTCCGGTTAATACAATTCTAGCATGAATAATAAACATTTATCATGATATAAGGAAATAAATAATAACTTTATTATTGCCTCTAGGGCATATTTCCTTCACAATCCTCATAACATTTTATAACGATGACATGCAAATAAAGTAGAGTAGTGACATGGCAATAACAACATTATAATTAGCATGGCAAATATATCATGAAAACACAAGCATGCATGAAAAGCATAACGGAATAACTACAAACGAAAACGATAAGAAACAATTGCAACTACACACACACAAGGTGCAAGTAAAGTCAACATGCAAGTTTGGGGCTCATGATAAGAGGTTGGCTTGCCTGGGGTCGACAAATACTCCGGGAAGAAGTGTGGAACGATCGCGGAAAGATTTGCCGAAAACAGTTCTCTCTCGGAGGGGGATTTTTACAGGAAAAGGTAAAATGGTCATTTCATAATGTGCAAACATTATGAAAATGACACTAACAGAAAGAGCTCGATGAACAGAGAACGTGAGCGTTGGAATCACCTCATTCGGAGTTACGGGTAAAAAGATACGGACGTTTAAAGCTCAGGGACTAGTTTGTAAAAATACTTCTACAAACAGGTCCCTGGTAGCTTAAACAGAACGTGTCTTTTCTGAAAATACATCTTCCAGAGAAGGAAACGTATTTCTGGCCGAAGAAGAGGAAAAATACGCTTTCTGAAATGGGAAACGTTCTAACCTCGAATATGCTTTCCACGCAGGGAAACGGATTCGCGACAGGGGCGCCGCCACTTATCCACGCTGGCAGGACCGGTCAACACAGCTGCGGCGGGGTCGGGGACAAAGGCGCGGGGCCTGCCTCATCAGCACTGAGACCATGACAAGAGGGGCCCATCACGTCTTCTCTCTCCCCCGCCTGGTCCTTCTTCTCCATCGCGACACCGAGGCAGAGGAGCGCTGCGGCTCCCGTCGAAGCCGGCGGCTAGCGGCACGAGAGGGCTAGGCGACGCGCGCGGCGGCTCCGCCACTCCATGTCGCGCCCGTAGGTAGCCTTGGAGGGGCTCGGGACAGCCTATAGCGCCGGGGTCATGGAGGTGCACGGCGGCCAGAGACAGAGGGCGATGGGGTCGGTGGTTAGGTGGCTCCGGTGGAGGAAAAGGACGGGCGGCGAGTCAGGGAGGACCACCGAATAGTGGCGCGTCCATCTATGGGCTCGGACAAGGTAGGGGACGGCCGGAGAGAGGGGTTTGGCGCGTAGGCCATGGAAAAACTCCGGCTAAATTGCCGGGCTCCGGTGAGGGATTTGGTCGGGCTCGGGCACTCGAGTGCTCTGGAGAGAGGGGGAAGGGGTTTGAGAGAGCTGGCTTGCTCGGGGAGGGTCGCGGACGGGCTATTTATAGCTGGGCGAAGGCACCTGAGCCGGTGGCCGCCGAGCAAGTCCCGCCATGGCTCTGCTGAGCTCAGCAGTCACGGGGAGGCACGGGAAGGCAACGAGGAGGGAAGCGGACGAGCGCCAGAGCCTCGCGGAGACGAGCAACGCTCGGAGGCGAACGGAGGAAGAGGACACCGGGGAGGAAGGAGATGATGCATAGGAGCGCACTATTCCGGTCATTGGCATAGCTCGCCGGAGAAGAAAGCGAAGTGGGCCAGAGGTCCAGAGGGAAGAGGACGGCGAGGGGGAACTGTTGGGCATTAATGGCGAGGTCAGAGGCGGTCGGAGCAGCGATGCCGACTCAAACAGTGGCTAGACCATCGTTTTGGCTGGCATTGCCCGCGGTCACCATGGACAAAGCACGCTCTGGAGTTTTTACTGAGGTAATCTCATGTCTACCGCATAGTACTCCGTAGATAGAGTGTCACTACGGTAAAGAAACGGGCAGAGACAAACTGAGCTGAGTAAACCAAGCTCCACAAATTTGTTGTTGCAAACTGGGCCACACTCCAGAGATTAAACCAGAGAGGGTAAAAGGTAAATTGGATGTCTCGTAGGCTTAGGGTAACAAGGACTACGGTCCTGGTAATTTTGAGGTCATTTGGTCAAGTATTTAGCATAGTTGATGTACAACTGCCATATCTGACCCAGAAATTAAATCATGAAGGAGCACTCACTAGGAGTGAGGGATTAAGCTAAAACTTGTCACAGCCTGATGATTTGGACATACCATGATGCTGTAAAAAGTTCATACCAAATGGACTTACCAAAATGGTACTTCCTTCACACCTTTCATTTCTGTCCAAAAACTTCAGAAAAATCCTCAGGGCAAATGGCTAGATGAAATGAGCCAAAATCTTGTGGAGATAGGCTATATAGATAGGAGAAAGCCTGGGAATATTTTCAGCCATAATGGAGTAAGATAACACTTGCTTCACAAACTGAAAAATTGACCAAGAATTGCTCATGTGATCACATAGTTCAATGAAATGAACTGAATTTGGGTGGAGGCTAATTATTTGAGATACTTGAGAGGATGGAAAAGTTTCGTCCCATTTGGAAACTCTATGAAGGTACTTCCTTCACAAAGTTGCAATCTGGTCAGAAACTTTGAAAAATAGCACATGGAGCTAGGATGAGTGGATTGGGCTCATATTTGGCATCCATGGGTTATTTATCAAGGTTAATCACCCTGCCAAATTGCAGCTCCATTGCAATTAGGAATAAAGCACTTCCTTTGCAAAATTTCAAAGAAGGCAGAAACTTGCATTGGATCATGTGCCAACTTTTTGAACTGAGGAACATGATATGAGGATGGAACTAGTGATTATATAGCAAGGACAAGCTCCACAATTTATGTGGGAATTTTCCCTGCTATAAAAATAATAGTTCCTTTGGGAAATGGCAGAAATACAATATTGGTATTAAATAGGAAAAGACAATTTTTCTTATTTAATTATGGCCAATATATTTGCCAGAGCTTGGATTAGGCATAAGTATCAACTCCACCAATTCTCATGAATTTAGGAGATGGCTAGCTATGCCTTTGGATTTTATTCCTCAGAAAAGCAACAAAAGGAATAAATCACAATTCCAAAAATATTGCATGGGACTTAGCAATACTTTTGCATATCCAAGGTTCAGAAAGGTAGAATGGTCTCTGGGAACAATTGGAATGATCAACAGATCAAGGAAAATGATGGCTCCTTTGTAAGCACAAAGGGCATATCCAAATTCCAAAAATTTGGAATTAGGGTTTGAGAGGGTTTGAGATGATGCAAATGAGGTCTTGCCCACTGAAAAATACATGAGCAAGGTTTTGAAAGGTTGAAATGACAAGAAATCTCAGAGTCATCCAACAAACTTAGGAGAAAGATTTTGAAGATGAGTGCCAGGAAGGAATAACAACACAAAAATTGATAACCCAATTTTGGGGCTGTTACAACTCTTCCCGCCTTAAAAAGAATCTCGTCCTCGAGATTCCTAGGGTTACATCACACATGAAAGAATGACCATTTAGGTAGAAAACCTTGAGTTAATTTTCAACCCCTTTGGTCAAATTCAAACGGGATGGAGGCACTGATAATTGGTACACCCGGGAAGGGATATATGGGCAAAACAGGGTTACCTCCACGGCTAGGGGCACTCGAGATCAGACTCCCTAAAAATATTGGATGCACCCCAATGAACAGTGGTTTCACCTGCTGACACGGGGGTCCAGGGCCCACTGGCAACCTCCTTCTTCTACCTCCAGCTTGTTGCTTCTTCTTTGTCGCTGCTCCACGTACGGCGTAGCGCAGCGCGCATCTAGCTTCTCGGGTAATGAGGACCCTAGTGTCGTAGTGCACGCCGTGCACGGTGCCGGTGCAGCGAGCACTCATGTCGTGGGCCAGCACCTTGTCGGCACTGCTCGCGGATTCGCCTCCTGGACGCCGGTGATCGAGCGACGAGCGGTTCTCCTGGATCTCGCTCACCGTACACTGGGGTTGGGCTATAAAAACGGCAATGCGGCTCTCCTCCAACGCACAAATGCAATGCCGCTCTACTACCTCTTTAGTTTGGACAATATTGAGCTGAGCTCCTTCGGCAAAGAAATGTTCTTGGCGGTGCTGCGGTTGTTCCTCGCGGCGCTGCTGGGAATTCTCATCGGCTCGTTGATCCTCCTACTGATACTCATCAGGAATGATCGGGCTCAGGAGAACGCACAACTGGGTGTGGTTGCTCGAGATGCGGGAGAAGACGGTGCACTGCGTGGTCCTCCGCCACGCTTGATCCTCCGTCGCTTTGCATCGGCAGAGTAATCGCGTGCGGTGGTGGAGCAGGGTGGTGACTTGCCTGCACCACACAAGGCACAGAAGATGGTGGGGGTGGGGTCCAGGTGCAGGAGAGGTGGCTGCGCCAGCTCCAGAAGCACACTGGGGTACGGGAAAAATTTCACGGATTGCTTCACGAAAAGTAGGTGTCGAGGTGGGATTGGAGTTGGAATCCGTATCGGGGTAGTTGTACTGGTTCGAATGAAATAAAGCGGGTAGTGTTTCCCCCAGAAATGAAATTGGGAGGAAGAATTAGAGACGGGGAATTTCTAGGCGGAAATGCCTCTGCGAGGTTCTGGGTTTGAAAATCCATCATCCGGTGTATGCACAGATAGATAGGGATATGTGACTTTGCATTCCCCCGAGTACTGCCCGAAGGTACTCGTGGGTGAACCGGGTATGCGTGTATAATGTTGTAATCTAACATACAGACAGAGACAATAATCATGCAATGAAAAACACAGCAGACAAACCATTCTAAGGCGTTTTAATGCTAGTGGGTATATATATAATCCTGGTATATATATACCTAAACCAGCATGCATTTTATTAAAGACTCGGGACGAGTCAATGTTGTTTTTATTGTATGTGCTCTATAGATTAAAATTTTGTTAGCACACACTGTGTCAACCTTGTCAAATATTTCTGCTTGACAGAGAGACAGGCAAAATCAACACAAAAACAAACGCACAAAAACATACATAGCACACAGCATACGGATCACAACAGTACCAGCATACAACAAAGCACGAACGCTCTACGCGAAACAACTCATACCGGGATACATAGCTCTATCCTCATACCGGGGATGAACCGACAAACTGCTCATCTCACTACTTGACTGAGGTCATGCAGAGGACTTGCCTTACTGGGGCTCTCTGGCAGGACGAAGACTGAGCCAATCTCCATCTTTATCATCCGAAATCACTATGGGTTGGGGTTCGGCTACTGGGGGTGTGGCTGAAATTGATCCAAGCATATGTTGCTGTTGGATCCGGAAAAGAGTCTTGTCGAGGTTGATGATGTGTGGCCGAGGCCACAACACCGGCTGAGAGGTTAGCACTGGCCCGGATAGCGTTGGGTGAACCACTTGAGATGCGAACTTACGAGCCTCATGGTAAGCTCCCTTGACAACTCGCACTGCATCATTGTCCAAGGTTCTGAATTCGGCAAGCATCTTTGAAATCATCATTCCCTGGGCAGTGATATACTGCACCAGGCGAGCGATTGCAGGGTCATTCCCTTGGATAGAGGGGGATGGTTGAATTCTTGACGTTGTAGCAATGGGGAAGAAACAGAACTCCCTTCGATCTGCCACTTGCGGGAACTTGGTTCGTAGGTATAGGATCGCCTCCACAGGAGCGGCCTGAATGGCCAAATCAGTGGTAGGCATGGCTCTACCCTGAAAAACCAACGGCTAGCCATCTGCTGTGGGACCAGGGCTGATGTGCACCCTTGCATCATAGCGATGAAGGTGAGGAACGGGTGTTGACTGGAACACCAGATAGTCAGGGCTAGCATCATAGCCAAAAGCTTGGGTGAGCATCTCAGCAAGAAGGGGTGGAAATCCAGCATGGTTGACAGCGCTTGTGCGGTTGTGAAACTTGGTAGTTTTGAGGGTGCTAGCCATGACTGGAGTGTTACTAGCTAGGCTTCTCTGCAGGGACATGGCTGAATGAGAAGTGAGCGATACGGCTAGCGGAAAGGGGGCTTTTATAGGCAGCTATGTGGGACATGCCCGCATGGTGTGGCCCCTTTCCCTTAATGGCAAAGGGCAAGCGGTGTGGCCGACCAGAAAGGATGTGGTTGCTAGTTGCTCCCCGGATAACTAGACGGAGACAGCGGGGTGAGGACGTGTCGGTCCTGACTGCGCCACCTGTGGATTAATAGTGGCCATGTCGGATGCCATGGATGAGTCAAATCCCTTAGGGTAGTTACGGTTTAATGGTAGCCGTGATCTAATGCTAGGATAACCTATGCTAGTATGGCTGCTCTGATACCATGTCCTATGGCACCCCGATCCGCATGGAGCAGGGGGCCTTCACACGTCAGCCCAGGATAACACCTGACGCACGACAGGTCCATAATATAGCATTCCAGGTACAATAATATTCATCAAATACATGTGCATAAGCTTACATCATTGATGAATACAATCATCTGGCATAGCCCTACGGCTATTTAAATGGCAGCGGAAGCTTATTTAAAATGGCGGCGGAAGTCTTGGTTTGGCAGCATAACATTTCTGGCTGGGCTCCACAACTCACAAGACTGGCAAGGTTATGGCCTAGCACGACGGGTCAAGCGAACAACTCGGGTATGACCTACAAAACTGGCATGACACGCCAGGTCAGTACATTGAATGTACTTGCAAGAAAACCAATTACATAGCATCCAAACAAGCAGAAGACAAGGCGAGAACCGAGCGCATGCAATAGCCTACCTCATATCAATTACTAAACATGGCATGATAAAGATCAACTAAGCATGAACAATATCATAGCATCTACTAACATGGCAGTAATCATGGCATAACAAAACATGCTTCTAACAGGGTAATAGCAAAACATACATATCATCCAATCATGGCATAATTTAACATATCAATCAAAGCATGGCATGGCATCATGAAACTATGCTGAAAATAGACTACCGAATATATCCAATGCAGACATAACATTTTAACTTTATGCAACCATCTCTAGTTCTGCCTTGGTTTTTAAAGGCAACATATTACTCATGCAATGCAACTAAATTTGTGCCCTGGGTCCCTCAGACTCTATTACCAACAGGTTGCCTCGCAACCAAACATGATCTTTCTGGCGATCACAACCAGTCCAACAATGATCTTTCCGGCGATCACAACCATGACCAACACTGGGTCTCAAACGGTGATCTTTTCGGCGATCACAACCATGACCAACACTTGGTCTCCAACGGTGATCTTTCCGGTGATCACAACCATGACCAACACTTGGTCTCCAACACTCATCGAGACCTCGTCTCGTGATCATATCAAAACATTGTCATGACTTCTCACGACCACCTCATAGTCCAAGTCACCATATTCTTGTTATCACATCTTTATTTACCAACTTAATTATATCAGGTTTATCCTCCATTTCGACCAAGGCCTGATAGTGGGACCTACTACGAACTGTGTTGCTATCAATAGACTTTATATACACTCTGCAGAGGTAGCACACTGTACCCACACCACGGAACCCATGGCCTCGTCATCCCATTCGGGTGGACCAACGACATTTCGATGAAACCGACCTACTGCCATGACACTCTCCCAGCCACTGCGACCCACTCCCAACTGGGCTAGTCCTGGGTGGGCCCGTGTCTACCAAAGACACAACGACAACCGTCGTGGCCAAAACGTCCCTCATGGGGACCGGTACCAAAAATCTCAACAACGGCACACAAGGTTATGCCCGCCTACCTGATCAGGGTAAGCATGCCCATAACCTTCCCTAGCTGGAGGCACTGGCGAGAGGCACAACAATAGATCGCATTAAGGCCTTCCCATAAGGCAAATGTGGCTGCACTGAGAAAGTTCAATTTGGTGGCACTATGACTCGATCCCATCGACGACTGCTACCTCTTGAGCACTGCGTTGGTTTTCCCCGAAGAGGAAGGGATGATGCAGCAAAGTAGCGTAAGTATTTCCCTCTGTTTTTTGAGAACCAAGGTATCAATCCAGTAGGAGGCTACACGCCAGTCCCTCGTACCTGCACAAAACAAATAAATCCTCGCAACCAACGCGATAAGGGCTTGTCAATCCCTACACGGCCACTTGCGAGAGTGAGATCTGATAGATATGATAAGATAATATTTTTGGTATTTTTATGATAAAGATGTGAAGTAAAATAAAAGCAAAGTAAAAGCAAAGGAAATAACTAAGTATTGGGAGATTAATATGATGAAGATAGACCCGGGGGCCATAGGTTTCACTAGTGGCTTCTCTCAAGAGCATAAGTATTCTACGGTGGGTGAACAAATTACTGTTGAGCAATTGACAGAATTGAGCAGAGTTATGAGAATATCTAGGTATGATCATGTATATAGGCATCACGTCCAAGACAAGTAGACTGACTCCTGCCTGCATCTACTATTATTACTCCACTCATCGACCGCTATCCAGCATGCATCTAGAGTATTAAGTTAATGAAAACAGAGTAACGCTTTAAGCAAGATGACATGATGTAGAGGGATAAACTCATGCAATATGATGAAAACCCCATCTTGTTATCCTCGATGGCAACAATACAATACGTGCCTTTCCACCCCTACTGCCACTAGGAAAGGACACCGCAAGATTGAACCCAAAGCTAAGCACTTCTCCCATTGCAAGAAAGATCAATCTACTAGGCCAAACCAAACTGTCAATTCGAAGAGACTTGCAAAGATAACCAATCATACATAAAAGACTTCAGAGAAGATTCAAATATTGTTCATAGATAGACTTGATCATAAACCCACAATTCATCGGTCTCAACAAACACACCGCAAAAAGAAGATTACATCGAATAGTTCTCCACAAGAGAGGGGGAGAACATTGTATTGAGATCTAAAAAGAGAGAAGAAGCCATCTAGCTACTAGCTATGGATCTGTAGGTCTGAGGTGAACTACTCACACTTCATCGGAGGGGCTATGCTGTTGATGTAGAAGCCCTCCGTGATCGATACCCGGAACAGGCCCCAAGATGGGATCTCGTGGATACAGAAAGTTACGGTGGTGGAATTAGGGTTTTGGCTCCGTATCTGATTGTTTGGGGGTACGTAGGTGTATATAGGAGGAAGGAGTACGTCAGTGGAGCAACATGGGGCCCACGAGGGTGGAGGGCGCGCCTGGGGGGGTAGGCGCGCCCCCCTACCTCGTGGCCTCCTCTTTTGTGTCTTGGCGTAGGGTCCAAGTCTCCTGGGTCTTATTCGTTGAGAAAATCACGTTCCTGAAGGTTTCATTCCGTTTGGACTCTGTTTGATATTCCTTTTCTTTGAAACCCTAAAACGGGCAAAAAAACAACAATTCTGGGCTGGGCCTCCGGTTAATAGGTTAGTCCCAAAAATAATATAAAAGTGGATAATAAAGCCCAATAATGTCCAAAACAGTAGATAATATAGCATGGAGCAATCAAAAATTATAGATACATTGGACACGTATCAAGCATCCCCAAGCTTAATTCTTGCTCGTCCTCGAGTAGGTAAATGATAAAAACAGAATTTTTGATGCGGAGTGCTACTTGGCATAATGTTAATGTAATTCTTCTTAATTGTGGTATGAATATTCAGATCCGAAAGATTCAAGATGAAAGTTTAATATTGACATAAAAATAATAATACTTCAAGCATACTAACAAAGCAATTGTGTCTTCTCAAAATAGCATGGCCAAAGAAACTTATGCCTACAAAATCATATAGTCTGGCTATGCTCCATCTTCACCACACAAAATATTTAAATCATGCACAACCCCGATGACAAGCCAAACAATTGTTTCATACTTTTGGTGTTCTCAAGCTTTTTCAATCTTCACGCAATACATGAGCGTGAGCCATGGATATAGCACTATAAGTGGAATAGAATGGTGGTTGTGGAGAAGACAAAAAGGGAGAAGATAGTCTCACATCAACTAGGCGTATCAAACGGGCTATGGAGATGCCCATCAATAGATATCAATGTGAGTGAGTAGGGATTTCCATGCAACGGATGCACTAGAGCTATAAGTATATGAAAGCTCAACAAAAGAAACTAAGTGGGTGTGCATCCAACTTGCTTGCTCATGAAGACCTAGGGCATTTTGAGGAAACCCATCATTGGAATATACAAGCCAAGTTCTATAATGAAAAATTCCCACCGGTATATGGAAGTGATAACATAGGAGACTCTCTATCATGAATATCATGGTGGTACTTTGAAGCACAAGTGTGGTAAAAGGATAGTAACATTGTCCCTTCTCTCTTTTTCTCTCATTTTTTTATTTGGGCCTTTTCTCTCTTTTTATGGCCTTTTTTCGTCCGGAGTCTCATCCCGACTTGTGGGGGAATCATAGTCTCCATCATCCTTTCCTCACTGGGACAATGCTCTAATAATGATGATCATCACACTTTTATTTTTCTTACAACTCAACAATTACAACTCGATACTTATAACAAAATATGACTCTATATGAATGCCTCTGGCGGTGTACCGAGATGTGCAATGAATCAAGAGTGACACGTATGAAAGAATTATGAATGGTGGCTTTGCCACAAATACGATGTCAACTACATGATCTTGCTAAGCAATATGACAATGATGGAGTGTGTCATAAAAAATGGAACGGTGGAAAGTTGCATGGCAATATATCTCGGAATGGCTATGGAAATGCCATAATAGGTAGGTATGGTGGCTGTTTTGAGGAAGGTATATGGTGGGTGTATGATACCGGCAAAAGGTGCACGGTATTAGAGAGGCTAGCAAAGGTGGAAGGGTGAGAGTGCGTATGATCCATGGACTCAACATTAGTCATAAAGAACTCATATACTTATTCCAAAAATCTACAAGTTATCAAAGCACATATTACGTGCATGCTCCTAGGGGGTAGATTGGTAGGAAAAGACCATCGCTCGTCCCCGACCGCCACTCATAAGGAAGACAATCAAAAAATAAATCATGCTCCGACTTCATCACATAGTGGTTATCCATACGTGCATGCTACGGGAATCACAATCTTTAACACAAGTATTTCTCAAATTCACAACTACTCAACTATCATAACTCTAATATCACCATCTTCATATCTCAAAACAATTATCAAGCATCAAACTTCTCATAGCATTCAACACACTCATAAGGAAGTTCTTTTACTATTCTTGAATTCCAAGCATATTAGGATTATTTAAGAAAATTACCATGCTATTTAAGACTCTCAAAATAATATAAGTGAAGCATGAGAGACCAATAGTTTCTATAAAACAAATCCACCACCGTGCTCTAAAAGATATAAGTGAAGTACTAGAGCAAAACTATATAACTCAAATGATATAAGTGAAACACATAGAGTATTCTAACAAATTCCAAATCATGTATAGCTCTATCAAAAGGTGTGTACAGCAAGGATGATTGTGGTAAACTAAAAAGTAAAGACTCAAATCATACAAGATGCTCCAAGCAAAACACATATCATGTGGCGAATAAAAATATAGCTCCAAGTAAAGTTACCGATAGAAGTAGACGAAAGAGGGGATGCCTTCCGGGGCATCCCCAAGCTTTGGCTTTTAGGTGTCCTTAGATTATCTTGGGGTTGCCATGGGAATCCCCAATGCTTAGGCTCTTGCCACTCCTTATTCCATAATCCATCAAATCTTTATCCAAAACTTGAAAACTTCACAACACAAAACTCAAAGTAGAAAATGTCGTGAGCTCCGTTAGCGAAAGAAAACAAAATACCACTTCAAGATACTGTAATGAACTCATTCTTTATTTATATTGGTGTTAAAACTACTGTATTCCAACTTATCTATGGTTTATAAACTATTTTACTAGCCATAGATTCATCAAAATAAGCAAACAACATACGAAAAACAGAATCTGTCAAAAACAGAACAGTCTGTAGTAATCTGTAACTAACGCAAACTTCTGGAACCCCAAAAATTATAAAATAAATTGCTGGACGTGAGGAATTTATGTATTAATCATCTGCAAAAGGAATTAACTAAATATCACTCTCCAGTAAAAAATTGCAGCAATTCTCATGAGCACTAAAGTTTCTGTTTTTTACAGCAAGATCAAAAAGACTTTCCCCAAGTCTTCCCAACGGTTCTACTTGGCATAAACACTAGTTAAACACACAAAAACACAACAAAAACATAGGCTATATAAATTATTTATTACTAAACAGGAGAAAAAAGCAAGGAATAAAAATAAAATTGGGTTGCCTCCCAACAAGCGCTATCGCTTAACGCCCCTAGCTAGGCATAAAAGCAAAAATAGATCTAGGTATTGCCATCTTTGGTAGGCAATCCACAAGTGGATCTCATAATAGATTCATATGGTAATTTAATTTTTCTTTCTAGGGAAGTGTTCCATGCCTTTCCTTAACGGAAATTGGAATCTAATATTCCCTTCCTTCATATTAATAATTGCACCAATCGTTCTAAGGAAAGGTCTACCAAGAATAATAGGACATGAAGGATTGCAATCTATGTCAAGAACAATAAAATCTACGGGAACATAATTCCTATTTGCAACAATAAGAACATCATTAATTCTTCCCATAGGTTTCTTAATAGTGGAATCTGCAAGGTGCATGTAACGCCCCGAGACCGTTGCACCAGGTGTCGTCCAGTTATTCGCTGTTGTTGCCTTGTCATTCGCTTGCGTATTGCATCTTGTCATGTCATCATGTGCATTGCATCATCATGTTTTCAAAACTTGCATCCATACGGGTTCCCCCAGTTCTCTTTGTTGTCTGTTCTGAGCCCAACCACACTTGCACGCGCCCGCGGCACGTCCGAAATATTATTTTATAAGTGGCCGGAAAATGTTCTCGGAATGGGATGAGAGTTGACGTGGTGTCTTATTATAGTGTAGATAGACCGCTTGTCAAATTTCATTGCATTCGGAGTTCGTTTGACGCCCCAACGGATAACTATAGCGGCAGTATAGCTGGTCTTTTCGTCGGACGTTTTCGGTCTCCGGAAACAGTCGCCGGGTCTCTCTCTTCTCTTCTCTCAGCCCAAAGCTTTCGACACAATCCGCTATCACCGCCAGGCCCCGAAACCCTTCCTCTCCGCACAGTTCATCAACCCCTCACGCGCGTTCGAAAGCTATCCCGGACCCGACCCGGACAGTCGTCACCGTTAGATCTGGATCATCCCCGAACATCTACAAAACGTCTTCGTTTTCCTCTTTGGGCTACCTAACCTATTTTTCCCGTCCGTCCGATTAAGATCGGAGGGACCAAATGCCCCTATCCAAAAATCCACTTACTACATCTAGACAAAACCCTAACTTCTATGCACTTGTCCCTGCTGCCGCTGCACTTATTCCCCAAATCCACATCGGGATCCCCTCCCGATCCAAAATCCTTCCTTGATTTTTCCAATTGGGCCAACCACCCGTCGCCCCCAATTCCATCGATCCATCCCCTCCAACCAATGCTCCCCACTGCTCCTACCCGATTCACTCTGCTCGATCCACCACCGCAGCAAGCTGCCGCTCCAGCAGGACCCCGCGCCCCCGCTCCATCCCTCCTTTCTCCCTGTTCATCTCGTTGCTCCCTCCCTTCTCAAATCTCTCTCTTTTCTATCTTTCTACAGGAACGTGAGGAGGCCATGGAAGCCGTCCTTCCGTACCTCGTCTCCGGCCCCTACCCGCCAGAGCCGTGCCTCCCTGGAACCGTGGCTATGGAGTCGGTCAACAGTCTCGCCGCGCCCGCCTTGCTTCGCTCATCATCGTCGCCGGAAACTCCAAGCCGCCTCCCTGTTCGAACCCTTCGTCGTGGATCGATTCCATGGCGCATGTCGAACGCCGAAGAAGCCCGCCCTCAGACCGTCCTTGCTCCTTCCTGTCTCCCCCGCAGCTTCCTCTCCCTTCCTTCTCTCTCTCACGATCTCTCTCTCATGGCATTCGCAGGTAGCGCCATCTCCTCCCGACACCAAGCCGCAGCATCGCCGCCCATGGAGCTCCACCACCCACCGGATCCGGTGCCCCAAGGCACGATCCGTCCGTTCCAGCCGTCGTCGGACCGGCAAGTCCCTGCGCCTCTTCCGCCGGAGCAGCCCGTCCTGCAGTCCCCTGCCTCTGTCGTTCCCTGCTTCTGCTCCTCCCGCTCGTCTCTGTGCGCGAGGAGAACGAGCGAGGCAACCGCTCGCGTTGACCGCATCTCCCTCTTCGCTAGGCCCAGCGCCACGCCTCCTCTATTTTTTTTGAACGGGCCGAGGCCCATGGTGAGAGAACCCCCAGCCCCTCCTGTGCACTAATGGGCCAGCCAGTTTTGGCCCAGATCATTTTTTCCTTAGCTGTGATTTTATCAATTTCTAGGGATTGCACTTTTGCAGACCAGCCCCTAAACTTCATGCATTTCATTACTCACTAACCATGCATCACATGTAAAAACTTTATATATGAAATATGCTTAGAATCTTGTCTAGTTTCATAATATGCAATTTTCATCCATGTTTAACATGTTTAAAATGTTGTTTGCATATATTTTGCCTATTGCCATGTTAATATGTTTTAATTCATAACTAAATAACCGTAGCTCCGAATTTAATAATCTTTATATGTAAATGGGGTGGAAAAATGCCTAGTTTAACATGGTGTACTTGTTTTGCATGTTTAACAACCCTAAAATTGTCATTAGGGCAGAATAGTACTAAACCTAATATATGCATATGGGGATTTACCGGAATTGTTGTTCGTTGCTTCCGGCCTCATTTAAACTTGACTAGATAGGTAGTTTTACTTTGCTTCACCCTCTTGCCATGTTTAACAACATTTAACATTGTTGGGTACATAAACAAGATCAAACTAAATAAGTCACGTGGTGTTTCGTCAATATGCAACGGAGTTGCATATTGAGCTCCACTTAATTCGTAGGGTTGTTTGTGCACTTTGCCATGCCATGCCTCATTAAACCGGACATGCATCATACTTGTTTGCGCATCGTGCCATGCTTATGTGATGTTTGTTCACTATGTTGTTTGATTTCTTTCCGGTGTTGCTTCTCTGGGTTGATTCGGGTAATGTCGTGATTGTGAGGACCCGTTCGACTACGTCCGTTTGTCTTCTTCATGGACTCATTCTTCCTCCTTGCGGGATTTCAGGCAAGATGACCATACCCTTGAAATCACTTCTATCTTTGCTTGCTTAGTTGCTTGCTCTTTTGCTATGCCTATGCTGCAATACCTACCACTTGCTTATCATGCCTCCCATTTTGTGAACCAAGCCTCTAACCCACCTTGTCCTAGCAAACCGTTGTTTGGCTATGTTACCGCTTTGCTCAGCCCCTCTTATAGCGTTGTTAGTTGCAGGTGAAGATTGAAGTTTGTTCCTTGTTGGAACATGGAGATGTTGTTCCTTGTTGGAACATGTTTACTTGTTGGGATATCACAATATATCTTATTTAATTAATGCATCTATATACTTGGTAAAGGGTGGAAGGCTCGGCCTTATGCCTAGTGTTTTGTTCCACTCTTGCCGCCCTAGTTTCCGTCATATTGGTGTTATGTTCCCGGATTTTGCGTTCCTTACGCGGTTGGGTAATAATGGGAACCCCTTGACAGTTCGCCTTGAATAAAACTCTTCTAGCAATGCCCAACATTGGTTTTACCATTTGCCACCTAGCCTCTTTTTCCCTTGGGTTCCGCGGACTCAAGGGTCATCTTATTTACCCCCCCCCCCCCGGGCCAGTGCTCCTCTGAGTGTTGGTCCAAACGGAGCCACTTGCAGCGCCACCTCGAGGAAACTCGAGGTTTGGTTTTAGTTGTACGTAGTGTTCACCTAAGTGTGCCCTGAGAACGAGATATGTGCAGCTCCTATCGGGATTTGTCGGCACATTCGGGCGGTGTTCCTGGAATTGTTTTGACTTGTCGAAGTGTCTTGTAGAACCGGGATGCCGAGTCTGATCGGAATGTCTCGGGAGAAGGTATATCCTTCGTTGACCGTGAGAGCTTGTCATGGGCTAAGTTGGGACTCCCCTGCAGGGATTTGAACTTTCGAAAGTCGTGCCCGCGGTTATGGGCAGATGGGAATTTGTTAATGTCCGGTTGTAGAAAATCTGAACTTGACCTTAATTAAAATACATCAACCGTGTGTGTTATCGTGATGGTCTCTTTCCGGCAGAGTCCAGGAAGTGAACACGGTGTTGGAGTTATGCTTGACGTAGGTTGTTCTAGGATCACTTCTTGATCATAGTTTTATCGATCGTGCCTTGCCTTCTCTTCTCGCTCTCATTCGCGTATGTTTAGCCACCATATATGCTAGTGCTTGCTGCAGCTCCACATCATACCTTGCCTTACCTATAAGCTTAAATAGTCTTGATCGCGAGGGTGCGAGATTGCTGAGTCCCCGTGGCTCACAGATTACTTCCAAACCAGTTTGCAGGTGCTGATGGGTCCGTGCAGATGACGCAACCAAGCTCAGGAGGAGCTCGATGAAGATCTTGCCCTTTGTGTTGTCTCGTTTTAGTTGATCAGTAGTGGAGCCCAGTTGGGGTTGATCGGGGACCTTGTCGCATTTGGGGTTCTTCTTTTATTTTGGTTCTGTAGTCGGACCTTGATTGTATTTGGATGTTGTAATGCTGTATTCATGTATTTGTGTGAAGTGGCAATTGTAAGCCAACTATGTACCTTTTCCCCTATTGTATTACATGGGTTGTTTGTGAAGATTACCTCACTTGCGACATTGCTTTCAATGCGGTTATGCATCTAAGTCGTGCTTCGACACGTGGGAGATATAGCCGCATCGAGGGCGTTACAGTGCAAGTTTAGAGAGCAATCATCAAAATCACGGAAACCTAACAAATCACACAAAGTCTTTGGAATCGTGGAAACACTAGCACCCAAATCACATAAAGCATAGCATTCATGATCTTTAATTTTAATTTTAATAGTTGGTTCCCACTCATCATAGAGTTTTCTAGGGATAGAAACTTCCAATTCAAGTTTTTCCTCATAAGATTTCATCAAGGCATCACCGATATGTTTAGTAAACGCTTTATTTTGACTATAAGTGTGAGGAGAATTTAGCACGGATTGCAACAAGGAAATACAATCAATCAAAGAGCAATTTTCATAGTTAAATTCCTTGAAATCCATAATAGTGGGTTTGGCAACATCTAGGGTTTTAATTTCTTCAATCCCACTCTTATCAATTTTAGCATCAAGATCAAAAAATTCTGAATTCTAGGAACGCCTTCTAGGTAAAGGTGGATCATATTCAGTCCCATCACTATCAAGATTCATATTGCAAAACAAAGATTTAATAGGGGACACATCAATAACTTTTAGATCTTCATCTTTATTTTCATAGGAACTAGAAGAACACGCTCTTATAAAGGCATCTTTTTTAGCACGCATCCTAGCGGTTCTTTCTTTGCACTCATCAATGGAAATTCTCATGGCTTTGAGAGACTCATTGATATCATGATTAGGTGGAATAGATCTAAGTTTCAAAGAATCAACATCAAGAGAAATTCTATCAACGTTCCTAGCCAACTCATCAATCTTAAGTAATTTTTCTTCAATCAAAGCATTGAAATTCTTTTGCGAAGTAATAAATTCTTTAATATTAGATTCAAAATCAGAGGGCATCTTATTATAATTTCCATAAGAATTGTTGGAGGAATTACCATAATTATTAGGGGGATTACTCGGATAAGGCCTAGGATTAAAATTTCCTCTATACGCGTTGTTACCAAAATTGTTCCTACCAACAAAATTCACATCCATAGATTCATTATTATTCTGAATCAAAGTAGACAAGGGCATATCATTAGGATCATAATAAACACTCTTACTAGCAAATAATTTCATAAGTTCATCCATCTTTCCACTCAAAACATTAATTTCTTCTATCGCATGCACCTTTTTATTAGTAGATCCTTCAGTATGCCATTGAGAATAATTAACCATAATATTATCTAGGAGTTTAGTAGCTTCTCCTAAAGTGATTTCCATAAAAGTGCCTCCCGCGGCCGAATCTAAAAGATTTCTAGAAGCAAAATTCAATCTGGCATAAAATTTTTGTATAATCATCCACAAATTTAAACCATGAGTAGGGCAATTACATATCATTAGTTTCATTCTCTCCCAAGCTTGTGCAACATGTTCATGATCAAGTTGCTTAAAATTCATAATATCATTTCTAAGAGAGATGATCTTAGTGGGAGGAAAATACTTAGAGATAAAAGCATCTTTGCACTTGTTCCATGAATCAATACTATTTTTAGGCAAAGATGAAAACCAAGCTTTAGCACGATCTCTAAGCGAAAAAGGGAATAGCTTCAATTTAACAATATCATTATCCACATATTTCTTCTTTTGCATATCACACAAATCAACGAAGCTATTTAGATGGGTAGCGGCATCTTCACTAGGAAGGCCGGAAAAACGGATCTTTCATGACAAGATTCAGCAAAGCAGTATTAATTTCACAAGATTCAGCATCGATAAGAGGAGCAATCGGAGTGCTAATAAAATCATTATTGTTGGTATTGGTGAAGTCACACAATTTAGTGTTATCTTGAGCCATCGTGACAAGCAAGCAAACTAACACACAAGCAAACAAAAAGCAATCGGGTAAAAAGAGGCAAATAGAGAAAGAGAGGGAGGATAGAGAGAGAGTACGAATAAAACGGCAAGGGTGAAGTGGGGGAGAGGAAAACGAGAGGCAAATGGCAAATAATGTAATGCGGGAGATAAGGGTATGTGATGGGTACTTGGTATATTGACTTTTGCGTAGACCTCCCCGGCAACGGTGCTAGAAATCCTTCTTGCTACCTCTTGAGCACTGCGTTGGTTTTCCTGAAGAGGAAGGGATGATGCAGCAAAGTAGCATAAGTATTTCCCTTAGTTTTTGAGAACTGAGGTATCAATCCAGTAGGAGGCTACGCGCCAGTCCCTCATACCTGCACAAAACAAATAAATCCTCACAACCAACACGATAAGGGGTTGTCAATCCCTACATGGCCACTTACGAGAGTGAGATTTGATAGATATGATAAGATAATTTTTTTTGGTATTTTTATGATAAAGATGCAAAGTAAAATAAAAGCAAAGTAAAAGCAAAGGAAATAACTAAGTATTGGGAGATTAATATGATGAAGATAGACCTGGGGGCCATAGGTTTCACTAGTGGCTTCTCTCGAGAGCATAAGTATTCTACGGTGGGTGAACAAATTACTGTTGAGCAATTGACAGAATTGAGCATAGTTATGAGAATATCTAGGTATGATCATGTATATAGGCATCACATCCGAGACTAGTAGACCGACTCCTGCCTGCATCTACCACTATTACTCCACTCATCAACCGCTATCCAGCATGCATCTAGAGTGTTAAGTTAATGAAAATAGAGTAACACCTTAAGCAAGATGACATGATGTAGAGGGATAAACTCATGCAATATGATGAAAACCCCACCTTGTTATCCTTGATGGCAACAATACAATACGTGCCTTGCTGCCCTACTGTCACTGGGAAAGGACACCGCAAGATTGAACCCAAAGCTAAGCACTTCACCCATTGCAAGAAAGATCAATCTAGTAAGCCAAACCAAACTGATAATTCAAAGAGACTTGCAAAGATAACCAATCATACATAAAAAAATTCGGAGAATATTCAAATATTGTTCATAGATAGACTTGATCATAAACCCACAATTCATCGGTCTCAACAAACACACCGCAAAAAGAAGATTACATCGAATAGTTCTCCACAAGAGAGGGGGAGAACATTGTATTGAGATCCAAAAAGAGAGAAGAAGCCATCTAGCTAAAAGCTATGGACCCGTAGGTCTGAGGTGAAATACTCACACTTCATCGGAGGGGCTATGGTGTTGATGTAGAAGCCCTCCGTGATCGATGCCCCCTCCGGTGGAGCTCAGGAACAGGCCCCGAGATGGGATCTCGTGGATACAGAAAGTTACGGCGGTGGAATTAGGGTTTTGGCACTGTATCTTATCATTTGGGGGTATGTACGTATATATAGGAGGAAGGAGTACGTCGGTGGAGCAACAGGGGGCCCACGAGGGTGGAGGGCGTGCCTGGGGGGTAGGCGCGTCCCCCTACCTCATGGACTCATCTTTTGTGTCTTGACGTAGGGTCCAAGTCTCCTGGGTCTTGTTCGTTGAGAAAATAACGTTCCCGAAGGTTTCATTCCGTTTGGACTCCGTTTGATATTCCTTTTCTTCAAAACCCTAAAACAGGCAAAAAAAACAGCAATTCTGGGTTGGGCCTCCGGTTAATAGGTTAGTCCCAAAAATAATATAAAAGTGGATAATAAAGCCCAATAATGTCCAAACCAGTAGATAATATAGCATGGAGCAATCAAAAATTATAGATACGTTGGAGACGTATCAATGACGGAGGAGGTTTGTTATTATTAAGTCATTTTAATTCCTTCTCCTCCATCATGAATCTGAATGCAACAATGAGCATAAAGCATACAAATGCATGAACAAAATATTGAACTTCTCAAGTGCACAACTATAGCATAAAGAACATGACAATACCAAGTAATAGTATATCAATGGTACATTACAATCCTCATAACATTTTATAATGATGACATGCAAATAAAGTAGAGTAGTGACGTGGCAATAACAACATTCTAATTAGCATGGCAAGGATATCATGAAAACACAAGCATGCATGAAAAGCATAACATAATAACTACAGACGAAAACGATAAGAAACAATTGCAACTACACACACAAGGTGCAAGCAAAGTTAACATGCAAGTTCAGGGCTCATGATAAGAGGTTGGCTTGCCTGGGGTCGACAAATACTCTGAGAAGAAGTGTGGAACGATCGATGAAAGATTTGCCGGAAATAATTCTCTCTCAGAGGGGGCTGTTTATGGGCAAGGGTAAAATGGTCATTTTCAGAATGTGCAAACAATATGAAAATGGCACCAACAGAAAGAGCTCGACGAACAGAGAACATGAGCGTTGGAATCACCTCATTCGGAGTTACGGGTAAAAAGATACGGATGTTTAAAGCCCAGGGACTAGTCTGTAATAATACTTCTACAAACAGGTCCCTAGTAGCTTAAACAGAACGTGTATTTTCCGAAAATACGTCTTCCGGAGAAGGAAACGTATTCCCGGCCGAAGAAGAAGAAAAATACGCTTTCTAAAATGGGAAACGTTCTAACCTCGAATACGCTTTCCACGCGGGGAAACGGATTCGCGGCACGGGCGCCGCCACTTATCCACGCTGGTAGGACCGGTCAACACAGCAGCGGCGGGGCCGGGCGACTGGGTCGCTGCCAGGTGGGGTCGGGGACAAAGGCGCGGGGCCCGCCTCGTCAGCACTAAGACCATGACAAGAGGGGCTCACGACATCTTCTCTCTCCCCCGCCTGGTCCTTCTTCTCCATCGCGACACCGAGGCAGAGGAGCGCCGCGGCTCCCGTCGGAGCCGGCGGCTGGCGGCACGGGAGGGCTAGGCGACGCGCGCGGTGGCTCCGCCACTCCATGTCGCGCCTGTAGGTAGCCTTGGAGGGGCTCGGGGCAGCCTGTAGCGCCGGGGTCGTGGAGGTCCGTGGCGGCCAGAGACAGAGGGCGACGGGGTCGGTGGTTAGGTGGCTCCGGTGGAGGAAAAGGACGGGCGGCGAGTCAGGGAGGACCGCCGAAGAGTGGCGCATCCATCTATGGGCTCGGACAGGGCAGGGACGGCCGGAGAGAGGGGTTTGGCGCGGAGGCCGTGGACGAACTCCGGCTAAATTGCTGGGCTCCGGTGAGGGATTTGGTCGGGCTCGGGCACTAGAGTGCTCTAGAGAGAGGGGGAAGGGGTTTGAGAAAGCTGGCTTGCTCGGGGAGGGTCGCGGACGGGCTATTTATAGCCGGGCGAAGGCACCTGAGCCGGTGGCCGCCGAGCGAGTCCGGCCACGGCTCTGCCGAGCTCAACAGTCACGGGGAGGCACGGGAAGGCAACGAGGAGGGAAGCGGACGAGCGCCAGAGCCTCGCGGAGACGAGCAGCGCTCGGAGGCGAACGGAGAAAGAGGACACCGGGGAGGAAGGAGACGATGCATAGGAGCGCACTATTCCGGTCATTGGCACGGCTCGCCGGAGAAGAAAACGAAGGGGGGCAGAGGTCCAGAGGGAAGAGGACGGCGAGGGGGAACTGTTGGGCATTAATGGCGAGGTCAGAGGCGGTCGGAGCAGCGATGCCGACTCAAACAGTGGCTAGACCACCGTTTTGGCTGGCATTGCCCGCGGTCACCATGGACAAAGCACGCTCTGGAGTTTTTACTGAGGTAATCTCATGTCTACCGCGTAGTACTTCGTAGATAGAGTGTTACTACGGTAAAGAAACGGGCAGAAACAAACTGAGCTGAGCAAACCAAGCTCCACAAGTTTGCTGTTGCAAACTTGGCCACACTCTAGATATTAAACCAGAGAGGGTAAAAGGTAAATTGGATGTCTAGTAGGCTTAGGGTAACAAGGACTACGGTCCTGGTAATTTTGAGGTTATTTCGTCAAGTATTTAGCATAGTTGTTGTACAACTGCCAAATCTGACCCAGAAATTAAATCATGAAGGAGCACTCACTAGGAGTGAGGGATTAAGCTAAAACTTGTCAACACCTGATGATTTGGACATACCATGATGCTGTAAAAAGTTCATACCAAATGGACTTACCAAAATGGTACTTCCTTCACAGCTTTCATTTCTGTCCAAAAACTTCAGAAAAGTCCTCAGGGAAAATGGCTAGCTGAAATGAGCCAAAATCTTGTGGATATATGTTATATATATAGGAGAAATCCTGGGAATAATTTCAGCCATAATGGAGCAAGATAAAATGCACTTGCTTCACAAACTGAAAAATTGGACAGAAACTAAGAATTGCTCCTGTGATCACATAATTCAATGAAATGAACTAAATTTTGGTGGAGGCTTATGATTTGAGATACTTGAGAGGATGGAAAAGTTTCATCCCATTTGGAAACTCTATGAAGGTACTTCCTTCACAAAGTTGCATTCTGGTCAGAAACTTTGAAAAATAGCACAGGGAGCTAGGATGAATCGATTGGGCTCATATTTGGCATCCATGGGTTATTTATCAAGGTTAATCACCCTGCCAAATTACAGCTCCATTTGAATTAGGAATAAAGCACTTCCTTTGCAAAATTTCAGAGAAGGCAGAAAAATTGCATTGGATCATGTGCAAAATTTTTGAACTGAGGAACATGAGATGAGGATGGAACTAGTGATTATATAGCAAGGACAAGCTCCATAATTTATGTGGGAATTTTCCCTGCTATAAAAATAATAGTTCCTTTGGGAAATGGCACAAATGCAATATTGGCATTAAATAGGAAAAGACAATTTTCCTTATTTAATTATGGCCAATATATTTTCCAGAGCTTGGATTAGGCATAAGTATCAAATCCACCAATTCTCATGAATTTAGGAGATGGATAGCTATGCCTTTGGATTTTATTCCTCAGAAAAGCAAGACAAGGAATAAATCACAATTCCAGAAATATTGCATGGGACTTAGCAATACTTTTGCATATCCAAGGTTCAGAAAGGTAGAATGGTCTCTGGGAACAATTGGAATGATCAACAGATCAAGGAAAATGATGGCTCCTTTGTAAGCACAAAGGGCATATCCAAATTCCAAAAATTTGGAATTAGGGTTTGAGATGATGCAAATGAGGTCTTGCCCACTGAAAAAGACATGAGCAAGGTTTTGAAAGGTTGAAATGACAAGAAATCTTAGAGTCATCCAACAAACTTAGGAGAAAGATTTTGAAGATGAGTTCCAGGAAGGAATAACAACACAAAAATTGATAACCCAATTTTGGGGCTGTTACAAGAATAGACCCGGGGGCCATAGGTTTCACTAATGGCTTCTCTCAAGATAGCATAAGTATTACGGTGGGTGAACAGATTACTATCGAGCAATTGATAGAAAAGCGCATAATTATGAGAATATCTAGGTATGATCATGTATATAGGCATCACGTCCGTGACAAGTAGACTGACTCCTTCCTGCATCTACTACTATTACTCCACACATCGACCGCTATCCAGCATGCATCTAGAGTATTAAGTTCATAAGAACAGAGTAACACCTTAAGCAAGATGACATGATGTAGAGGGATAAACTCATGCAATATGATGTAAACCCCATCTTTTTATCCTCAATGGCAACAATACAATACGTGTTGTTTCCCTTTCTGTCACTGGGACCGAGCACCGCAAGATTGAACCCAAAGCTAAGCACTTCTCCCATTGCAAGAAAGATCAATCTAGTAGGCCAAACTAAACTGATAATTTGAAGAGACTTGTAAAGATAAACCAATCATAGATAAAATAATTCAGAGAAGATTCAAATATTGTTCATAGATAAATTTGATCATAAACCCACAATTCATCGGATCTCGACAAACACACCACAAAAGAAGATTACATCGAATAGATCTCCAAGAGAATCGAGAAGAAATTTGTTGAAATCCAAAGAGAGAGAGAAGAAGCCATTTAGCTACTAGCTATGGACCCAAAGGTCTGAAGTAAACTACTCAGACATCATCGAAGGGGCCATGGAGTTGATGTAGAGTCCCTCCGTGATCAATGCCCCCTCCGGTGGAGCTCCGGAAAAGGCCCCAAGTTGGGATCTCTTGGGTACAAAAGGTTGTGGCGGTGGAAATAGGGTTTCGTGGTGCTCCTGGATGTTTGCGGGGTATATGGATATATATATATATATATATATATATATATATATATATATATATATATATATATATAGGAGGAAGAAGTAGGTCGGTGGAGCAACAAGGAGCCCACGAGGGTGGAGGACGCGCCCCCCTGCCTCGTGGCCTCCTCGATTGTTTCTTGACGTCCACTCCAAGTCTCCTGGATCATGTTTGTTCCAAAAATAACGCTCCCGAAGGTTTCATTCCGTTTGGACTCCATTTGATATTCCTTTTCTGCTAAACACTAAAATAGGCAAAAAAACAACAATTTGGGCTGGGCCTCCGGTTAATAGGTTAGTCCCAAAAATATTATAAAAGTGTAAAATAAAGCCCGTTAACATCCAAAACATATAATATAATAGCATGGAACAATCAAAAATTATAGATACGTTGGAGACGTATCACACCCAAGGACACATATTTGATTTTTCAACCAATTTATATGCACTGGAGCATGTGCATGTAGTTCAAATTTAAATTATGCACATAAAATGCATTGAAAACTTAGTTAATGCATAAAAATGTCCAAACGAACCCCGAAAAATCACAAAAAATCAGACAACACTCTTGTTGTTCTATGTTGACACGAGGAGAAATTATGAAAGCAATAAGAGGCAATGGATATCGTTTCGTCCACAAAGGTGGGACGTTCCCTACCGAAAACCATCATGCTTGTTGTGAGAAGCTCCGGTTTGTGAGAAGCATATACCCAAACCTGCCCCAAATGGGACAAAATTTATAGAACGACATGTTGATGCCGCTCCATGATAGCATGCCAAGTTTCCTGAAGTTCAGACGAGTTTTGGATTTACTAGAATTTGAAAACCGTGCATCTCAATGTTTTGCCGGCAATCAATGGTGCCCCGGTGTTTGAAATTCATTATCATTTCTTGCGTGGGACCTAAGCATGCACCCAAGGACATAGATTTGATTTTTCAACCAATTTATATGCACTGGAGCATGTGCATGTAGTTCAATTTGAATTATGCACATAAAATGCATTGAAAACCCAGTTAGTGCATAAAAATGTCCAAACGAACCCCGAAAAATCACAAAAAATCACAGAACATTCCTGTTGTTCTATGTTGACATGAGAAAAAAATTGAAAGCAATAAGAGGCAATTGATATCGTTTCGTCCCCAAAGGTGGGACGTTCCCTACCGAAAACCATCATGATTGTTGTGAGAAGCACTGGTTTGTGAGAAGCATATACCCAAACATGCCCCGAATGGGACAAAATTTGTACCACGGCATGTTGATGCCGCTCCATGATAGCATGCCAAGTTTCATGAATTTTAGACGAGTTTTAGATTTACTAGAATTGAAAAATAGGGCATCTCAATGTTTTGCCCACAATCAACGGTGCCCTAGTGTTTGAAATTCATTCTCATTTCTTGTATGGGACCTAAGCATGCGCCCAAGGACACAGATTTGATTTTTCAACCAATTTATATGCACTGGAGCATGTGCATGTAGTTCAAATTTGAATTGTTCACCTGAAATGGCTAGAAAACCAATTTAATGTACAAAATGTTCAAACGAACCCTGAATAATTCCATTTTATGACACCCATATAGTTGCATGTTCACTCCAGTAAAAGGTCTAGCAATTCAAACACCGTCCATTGCCGCTGTGACCCCATTATGTAATTCAAATCAAGATGAAAAATAAAGTAGATCGCACACAGTTTATTATCAGCAACCGTGTGAGATGTAGTACAAAATATCTTGGGGCACCATCGGTGTATAGCACGCCTATGGCTTACGCGAGAAGGTGCGTCGGCTACAGACCACAGCCGGCGTCTCAAGCACACTAGCTCGCTCCCCAAATATTATTTCACTGTCCAGTCATTGCCGGTGAAAGATGGGCACGTGGATCCGCGTCGTGAGGGCAACTTCGGTGGCCCACTCCGGCGAGAGCGCGGCCATAGCCGCCATGCGCGTGCTAACAAGGGGCATGAGCGCGGCCGCAATTTGCGACCGGGCGGCAAAGGCAGCCCAAACGGCCGTTGTTGCTTCTCAGGTGGCGGCAGCAACATCTGCCTTGGGGATAGCAACTGGCGAGAGCGGCACAACAGTTGTCCGTTCCACAGCGGCGGCCTTAGCCCTGATGGAGGCCGGCCACGACCATGTTGAGGCAGCCCACGCCCAGCTCCTGGCGATCACCGCACAAATCGAACGAAGCTTCTCCGACAACGGTCGGCAACCCATGGCCGAAGAGCTGGCAATCACCGAGAGCGTTCGAGCAGCCGTCCGTTCCTCCGCCGCATACCTTGCGACGACGGAGCTTGTCCAAGCCCAGATCGCGTCCGCCCACGCCCATCTCATGGCGGCCTTTTCCAAAGAGATGGCGGACACGGATGGAAAGATGCTTGCCGAGTATGGTGCGATGGATGCCATGGAGCCCCTTCCCCAGGAGACCGTCGGGCGCGAGCTGGACATGGAGGCGGCGGAGGAGATCGACAAGCACCAGCCGTAGTAGAACTCTATGTTTTGTTTAATTAAGAGCGCTGGTCTTTAATTTGTTAGAGTTGTTTAGGTCAGCTAGCTCTGCTTAATTGTTGAACTTGCTCGATTAAGAAGTGTGGGTGTGCTGTAGTCTCCTTTGTGTACCCAAATTATGTAATGACATGGATGACCACTGTAACCATGGAAATTCGAACCAAAACTTTTGATGTTCAAACTCATCACACACGGGTTAAACTATCTGAATCGCTTTGTCCACATATCATACACAGTTCTGAGTAAGGGACCGTGTCTGATGACACTTTGTGCGCTAGTTTTTTGGCTGAAGCGATTCCAAATTTTCGGTTTCCGCGGAAATATCTACCTCCCCGCCCCCTCTCCCTTACCAAAAGCCACATTTCCCCTCTTTCCGCCTTCCTTTCCAAATTGAAACCTTCACTCCTTGCTTGCAGCGCCGCCGCCTCCTCGTCGGCGACCCTTCTTCACGCTGCTCGGCCTCCTCTATATAGGCAGGTAATCCACACCCGACCCCTATCCTCCTCCCCCTTCCACATCCCACATGCCCTGACCGCCGGCGCGAGCGTGACACCTTCCACCAAAATCACCGACCCTCCACCAAATAAGCGTCGGCCTAAGCCATGGTGCACACAGTATAGGCAGGACCTCTAGGAGCATTTGGCAGTGGAGAAGCAAATCAGGACCGCACACGCGGATGAGGTCGCGATGGCTGCCATTCGTGTCGCCCCCCAGATCTTGGAGGAGCACCTTGCCAATTGCTAGCTACGCCGGTTAAGCATGCTCGGTTTACCCATTGTGTGTGCTGCTCCTGCCTTTCCTTCACAAAATCTAGTGAATTGTGCTATCTAATTTCACCATGCAATCTGTTGCTCCAGTGTATATGTTCTATATGTCATGCAGTGTGGTGCTCCCTTATTAACTGTTTTGTTAATTAGTTTTCGTCTTCAGTTAACTGTTTGGTTCAATTCCTCAAATGTGATGTTCAATTCTTCAGGCTGCAATTTTGTATTATCTTCCATGTGAGAAATAAATCGAATTTATCTTTACAAAATTGTGGGTGCATTCTGTTATTGTATACCATGTGAGGAATAAATTGAATTTGGCTGTAGTAAATACATGAGAAACAAATACAATTGCTACAATTGATTGTAGTTAACTGTTTGGTTAACTATTTAATCTTCTATTAGGAGTATGTTATATTGTGCAATGTGGTGCTCAGTTAATGTTTGGTTCATTTGTGGTGGTGTTTAGTTAACTACTTGGTTCAATGTTATATTGTGCAATGTGGTGCTCAGTTAATGTTTGGTTCATTTGTTGTGGTGTTTAGTTAACTGCTTCGTTCAATTCTGCAATGCAATGTCCAATTCTCGTGGGTAAAATTTTATATTGTTGTGCATGTGAGGAATAAATCAAATTTGGTTGCACTTAATACATGAGAAACATATACAAGTGCTATATTTTCTAGTTCTTAATCATGCTTGGTTTGGGTAAATGGGTTTTCCTTTCCGTGTGGCTTCAATTAATCTGATGAATCTGCAATGTGCTTATTTTTAATCAACATATTTTACTGATAGCATGCGAACCCTTACTTAACCTGATGACTAACTACCTTATATGTGTTGCAGGGAAACAATGGGAAGCACTGAGGTTTACAATCGAGGTTAGCACATGCATGGTCTGTTTTCTAATAGCACATTATTGTGCAATTGCAGGAACCATTCTAATATTTTGGTTTTCAACAATTTGGTCTTGCACATGTAGGTCCCGCTGTCAGAGGTTTTGACCCACTGTTCGACCCTTTTTGCATATGGGGAAATGAGTTATCCATGAATATCAATCAAATCAAGAAACTCAGAAAGATTGTTAGGATAAAGAAATTAGCGAAAAAAACAAGATCTTTGTCTACACAATGAAGAAGACATCAATTCACTACAAGATGGTACTAACTATTATACCTTGCCTTTTTTTATTCCTTTGCCCCATTTGCAATATAGAGAAGATATTTATGCACATCCTTGTTTTTAGGCCTTTCCAAAGCAGTTGTCTATATACTGTCTATGATGCTAATTTCGAAAGGTTCTACATGTTGCATGTGTAACTTGCTGCTGGTGCAGTTGTGTATGGGGTAGCTGAGTGCTAAAGCTATATCATGTTGTACTCTGATGTATTTCAATTATGAAATTCTACTTCTTTAATATGGAAATAAAATATATTGTGTGCTTAATATGAATGTCAATTAGATTAATAAATAGATTATTAATAATATGACAATTAGCCTGCTAATGGCGAATTAGCCTGCTAATTGGGTTTTGATATTGCAAACGGTTGTTGAAAAAAATACCGTGGGTGATGACCTCAGGCAACGCACACAGTTTCTAAGAATAAACTGTGTTGGATCAATGAACAATCACACACGACTTTTTCTTGAAAATTGTTTGCGTTAGGCCACCTTGCACAAATGTTTACCACATAAAAACTGTGTGTCATGGACATCCTTTGCCACACAGTTTCTTCTACGGACCATGTGTGCTACATTCAATAACACGAACGATTTAACGGGAAAAATTGTGTGTGATGTACCTGTGAACGGAAACATTTTCCTTGGAGCGACTGTGTGAGATGTGCATACAGGCAGAAACGTTTAGCGAGGACTGACTGTGTGGGATATACTTGCGACCGGAAACAATTTCGCCACATAATTGTATTTTTTTAGCTCTACTGTATGTATTTCCGTATTTGAATGCTCGCCGGTCGCACATGACCTCATTTTGTCGAACCTGTGTGCCAGGAGGGCATATCCCCGATGGTTTCTGGGTCGTGTGGGAAGGACCCCCCCTATCGTCCACACTCACTTGGCGACGGTTTCAAATGCCGTCACGGAAAGGGGTAAAAAATGTTTGTTTAGGACCGACGCGCACCAGTGTTAGTCAATGATGCAACTCATGGAAGAATTAATAAGGGAAGAGAAGATTCACATATAAATATACTATCCTAGAAATCTTTTGTGTTTGTGAGCCCTCATCAAAATATTATATACCAAAATTGTTGACATTGGACAAGGAAGACAACTTAATGGTTTATGTTTTCTTATATTCACATAGAAGTCATATTGTCATGAATCCTTTAACATGTGGTGCTTGCCCCTATCTTTGCTACCCAAAAATTCCGCACTAAGTAGAAATAGTACTTGTGCATCCAAAACCCTTAAACCCAAATCTTATTTTCAAGAGTCCACCATACCTACCTAGGGATTGAGCAATATACCTCAAGAAAGTTGTCATTGGTGCAAAAAGGCAATAAAAATTGCTTCTAAAAGTGTGAGATCATTTAGTGTACGAGAAAATTGAGTGTTGCACGAACTTGTGATGGTGAAGAATAAAAGCAACAGACTGCATAATAAAGGTCGCTATCACAAGGGGCAATGCAACGTGACGTTCTTTTGCGCTAAGGGGTTGAGCATACAAACAAATAAGTGCATAGCAACCTCTGCTTCCCTCTACGAAGGGCCTATATTTTACTTTTATGGAAAGAGTCAAAATTTTCCTTCTATTCCTTTTTTATTTTTCTCCTTTGGCAAGTATCATGTGGTGAGGAAAGATCTAGGCACATATGTCCAGTTGAATATAGATAGCACGAGTTATTATTGTTGACATCACCCTTAAGGTGAATACGTTGGGAGGCGAAACTATAAGCCCCTATCTTTCTATGTGTCCGGTTGAAACGTTCTTCTCATGTGTACGCGGTGAGTGTTAGCAATCATAGAAGACTATATGATGGTTGAGTATGTGGACTTTCCTAAAGGCTCCGATACGTGACCCTTCCTGAAAAGATGATGAATTGAAGTTGCAAAGTTGACTGAGAACATAGTTTATTGGTTTTTAATAGAGTTTTTGCTTTATACTTCAATAGTGTGATGAATTATCACTTAATCATGAGAAGTCCATGATAAAAGTACTTTGATAAAAGTTTTATGTTTAAGTTTGTTGCTGTTATAATAATGAACATGATGCTTCTATGTCCGTATTTTGTTTTCATCGACATCTGTGTCTCTAAGCATGTGGCAATGTTTTTCGATTTCGGTTTTCGCTTGAGGACAAGCGAGGTCTAAGCTTGGGGGAATTGATACGTCCATTTTGCATCATGTTTTCTTACTGTTATTTATGATGTTTTTATCTATAATAATGTTTTTTGGAGTAATCCTAATGCATTTTCTCTCATAATATGCAAGGTATACACAAAGAGGGAGAATCCCGGCAGCTGGAAGTATGGACCTGGAAAAGCTACGTCAGGCCACCTATTCTGCACAACTCCAAACAAGCTGAAACTTCACGGATATTTTTTATCAAATATGTGATGAATATTGGAGCAAATAAGGGGCCCCACCAGGTGGGCACAACCCACATGGGCGCGCCAGGGAGCCTAGGCATGTCCTTGTGGGTTGTGCTCACCCAACCCCACCTCTGGTGCCCATCTTCTGGTATATAAGTCATTTTGACCAAGAAAAAAATAAAGAGAGGACTTTTGGGATGGAGCGCCGCCGTCTCGAGGCGGAACTTGGGCAGGATCACTTTTACCCTCCAGCGGAGCGATTCTGCCGGGGGAACTTCCCTCCCGGAGGGGGAAATCATCGTCATCATCATCACCAATAACTCTCCCATATTGGGGAGGGCAATCTCCATCAACATCTTCAACATCACCATCTCATCTCAAACCCTAGTTCATCTCTTGTGTTCAATCTCGTTACCGGAACTATAGATTGGTGCTTGTGGGTGACTAGTAGTGTTGATTACATCTTCTAGTTGATTACTATATGGTTGATTTGGTGGAAGATTATATGTTTAGATCCAATATGCTATTTAATACCGCTCTGATCTTGAGCATGATTATCATTTGTGAGTAGTTACTTTTGTTCTTGAGGTCATGAGAGAAATCATGTTGCAAGTAATCATGTGAACTTGATATGTGTTCAATATTTTGATAGAATGCATGTTGTGATTCCCTTAGTGGTGTCATGTGAACGTCGACTACATGACACTTCACCATATTTGGGCCTAAGGAAATGCATTGTAGAGTAGCAATTAGATGATGGGTTGCGAGAGTGACAGAACCTTAAACCCTAGTTTATGCGCTATTTCGTAAGGGACCGATTGGATCCAAAAGTTTAATGCTATGGTTAGAATTTATTCTTAATACTTTTCTCATAGTTGCAGATGCTTGCGGAGAAGGTTAATCATAAGTAGGAGCTTTGTTCAAGTAAGAACAGCACCTAAGCACTGGCCCACCCACATATCAAATTATCAAAGTAGCGAATACAAATCGAACCAACATCGTGAAAGTGACTAGATGAAATTCCCATGTACCCTCAAGAATGCTTTGCTTATCATAAGAGATCATTTTGGCCTGTCTTTTGCCTCAAAAGGATTGGGCTATCTTGCTGCACTTTTGTCACTACTATCGTTACTTGACCATTACAAATTATCTTGCTATCAAACTACTCCATTACTTACAATTTCAGCACTTGCAGACATTATCTTGCTGAAAACCACTTGTCATTTCCTTCTGCTCCTCATTGGGTTCGACACTCTTACTTATCGAAAAGAGCTACAGTTGATCCCCTATACTTGTGGGTCATCAGAATGCTCCAAGTAGTCCATCACAAATTACCACACGCATCTGATAGAAAACCTCACACCATGATAACATGATGCCTATAAGGAATCCCAGTGGACAAGCCACTTAGAAAAGGTGAAACAATCCTAGAGAGACCTCCCGGTGAGCCAGATCTGTGTCCAGAGTCGCACGCTCTCTATCTGTAGGCTCATCTGTCTATGCAAAGTGTACGATAGCCAAAAGACCTCGAGTTACCCCAGGCAGAACCGCCGACTACTAGGTAGGTGGACCAACACTCATGAGGACCACTGACCCGGATTACTGATTAATTATCCACAAGAGCCGGCAGGTCCCTATGCAATTTTTATTAGGTTGGCGAATGGTAAAACCAAAGGTTGGGCCACTCCGAAAAAGCTTTAATCTAAAAAAAATGTTAGGAGCGCTCATCAACGAACATAACACCGGTTTTACGAAAACTAGGGCGACAAGAGTGGAACAAAACACCAAGCAAAAAAACGAGCCTTCCACCCTTTACCATGTATATATAGATGCATCAATTAAATAGAGAGATGTTATGATATTCCATGATATCCATGTCCCAACATGGAACAACTTGCAATTGCACCTGCAACTAGAAATGCTATAAGAGGGCTTGAGCAAAGCGGTAACATAGCCAATCAACAGTTTGCTCGGAAGGTGGAGGTTAGAGGTTTATCATCGCATTTCGGGAGGCTTGACAAATAAGTGCTAGTGTAGCGACCAGACCTCAAACAGTCTGATCTCTGTGCTCAGGTGTCATCCCTGGATCAGTAATGCTGACACCACACAGTACTCGGAGGATTTATAACAGAGTAGCAATCACACACTTATTACATCGAGTGTCTCAATAGAGAACATATTACAATAAATATGGCTTAATGCAATCTAATAATGATAACAGCGGAAGGCTTGGAAGATAAGTGAGTCCATCAAGTCCAACGGCATCACTGAGTATAGAACCACGACCTAAAAACTCCTTAATCGTCGTCTGAAAAGTCTGCAACATTAACGTTGCAGCCCGAAACGGGTCAGCACATGGAATATGCTGTCAAAGTAACACATAGAGAGTAATGGAATGAAACTGCTATACTATATGCATATTTGGCTGGTGGAAAGCTTTATGGTTACAGTTTTGCGTAAAGCCAATTTTTCCCTACTACAAAGGAATAAATTTTAGTTAACTATCATGGTAGTTGTTAAACATTGAGAATGGTTGACAGCATTCTCAATCCCAATTAAGCATCATCATTAACAAAACCCAACAAAATTAATTTTTAGAGTAACATGTTGGGATTCACATGATAATCCAAGTACTAGATACTCAAGATGTCCATAACTGAGGACACGGCTAACCATGATTAGTTTATACACTCCGCAGAGGTTTGCGCACTTTTCCCCACAAGACTCGATCGCCTCCGTTTGGTTTCTCGCACTACATGGTGTTTGAGAAGACGGATGACCGAGACACAGTCTTTTAGAAGCGCTGGCACCTTACGATGGATAGATCGTTACACCTACTTTCCCCTACATCTGCTAGTCTACCCTGTAAGAGTTCACACAACTTAATCAACTATGCTAGAGCCCATAATAGCTTGTGGCTGCACACGGAAGTTTCTAGTATGAAAAATCTCATGATCCCTTTGGCCCTGGGTGGCGGTCCATAAAAAAAACAGGCAATCCTGGAATACCCAGATACCGCAATCCACCCAGATGTGTGTTTAAGTTGCCACCTTAGATAAACCATTGAATTAACAAAAGTCACATCTGTCATGGATATCACTCACCCAATCCACATCTATTAGCATAGCATGGCATAATAGGCAAACGTAGAAGTAACTCCCAAAGATTTGATAATAAACAGGTAATAGGTACTACCTCAACTACTTCCCATTCCACAATTTAATTAGATCCTAATCATGCAATGTTTGAGGATTGATCTAATGCAATAAAACTGGGTAGTAGGAGGTATGATCAAAGTGTTACTTGCCTTGCTGATGATCCACGAAACCTAGATATTCGAAGTAACAGGCGGCGCACTTCGGGTATTCTATCACAGACAAACAAACAAGCATACAATAAGTATTCATTTAATGCACATGTAAAACTCAAATAAGAGATCTAACCATAAGGTTCAACTTAAGAACTCCGGTTTGCAGAAAGAATCAAATCAAACGAAGCAACGAAAGTCAAACGGCAAAAGAAACAAGCTTCATTTACTATTCTGGATCTAGGGCAATTTTTACAGTGGCAAAAACTTGTTTAAGTTGGTGAAATGATTAGAGGGTTTCGAGATGAAACTCTAGGCGCTTGAATCGCCTGATTCCGATAACCGAGCGAAAAGTTATACTAAAACAAAAATCGGATCAGGAATCGCGATCAGAAAAATCGCGGATTAAATCCGAGAAAAAGAAAAACGACGACGAACGTTCGCTAGAACGAACGGACGAATGCTCGCTAAATAAATAAATCGGAAAAAGCGATCTATTTAAAAAAACCGAAACTAAAAAAACCGCGATTTTTTTTCTTTCTTTTACCTCGGGCGGCGGGTCTGGCGGTGGTGGCGGGCGGCGGCGGCTAGGTTTTCGAGCGCAGTGGGCTGGGGTGGCTCGGGGCGGCGCTATTTAAAGGCTGCCCCCGGGCGTAGTCCCGCCGGGTATGGCCCGAAGTCGGTTCGCGTTTTTTTAAATTATTCCGCGCAGAAAAACAAATAAAATAAATACTAAACGGACTCCAAAAATCCCGAAATAAATTTTCCCGGGCTTCTAAAATCAAGCCGCACAAGGTGAACATTTATTTGGGGACTAAATGCAATTTTGAAAAATGCACATTTTTCCTAAATTCAAATAAAATACCAAAAACTCCGAATTAAATCTTGTTTGATTTTATTATTAAATCCTCAATATTTCTTTATTTTGGGAAAGTCATTTTATTCCCTCTTTCATATTTTTGTAATAGAAATAATTGATGATAAAATAATTAAAATCAAATGATCCTATTCTCAAAATTTGAGAAAACTCAAATATGAAAATAACGAAATCCCCAACTCTCTTCGTGGGTCCTTGAGTTGCGTAGAATTTCTAGGATCAAAGCCAAAAGCAAATAAATTATGATATGCATTGATGATCTAGTGTATAATATTCCAAATTGAAAATTTGGGATGTTACAGCTAGGTAACGAGACTTAGCGATAGCATCGAGACAACTAGCAAGCAGCGATAGTACCAATATCCAAGGTAATAGTCATCTTGCCTGAAATCCCGCTTGAAATAATATCGAATCCATGAAGTAGACGAACAAGCAGAGTCGAAAGAATCATCACACTCGCAACGTTACTAAAAACTATCGAGAAGCACAACTGGAAAGAAGCAAACAACATGGTAAACAAACATAACATAGTTATGCATGATGCACAAACAAGTATGATGCATGTCCTGTTTTATGAAGCATGACAAAATGCAACAAACAATACTACACATTAAGTGAAGCTGAATATGCAACGAGTTGCATATCGACGAAACTCCACATCCAATTATTATGTTCAATCTCGTTTATCTAGCAATCAATATTAAATATTGTTAAACATGGCAAGAGGTGAAGAATAATTGAACTACCCATCTAGGCAATATTAAATGAGGCCGGAAACAACACATAACAATTCGAAAATACCCTATATTTAATTTTTTGAATTTGGTACTGTTCTGCCTAAAACACAATTTTAATGTTATTAAATAGGAAAAATAAGTGCACCATATTACTCTACACATTTTTATAGTCAAGTTACATATATAATTTATTTAATTCGCAGCTACAGTTAATTAGTTATGAAATAAACCATTTTAGCGAGTTATTATGCAATTTTAAATTAAACAACAATTTAAATGTTTTTTAACATGTGGGAGAGTTGCATATAATGAATCTACATGAAATTCTAAACATTTTACATATATGAATCATTTTAATCGATTCACGGTTTGTGAGCTATTATATGCATCAAGATGACATATTGATGGTTGATGCAAATTTATGAAAATATTGCCATATAATATGATGGATCTTTTGTGGCCATGGCGGAAAAAAAGGGTGACATGGCGACGACAACGGATATGGTGCCATGGCAACATTCCGGTGATGCGGTAACTGGTTGAGATACTTGTGCAAAAGATAAGTTCGGGTGTGAGCATATCGTGCAAATGATGGTGGGGTGATCCCGATTACAAGGTGTCCCACGTGTCGATGGCATGACAAATGAGGAGCGACGTGCAAGTGAGGTGATCCCGGTTACCGGGCGTCCAAGTGGGATCTAGGGGGACTAGTGTATCCATGTAGCCGTACATGTCTTTGTGGTGAAGCCGTTCGGTGAAGAGCAACTTGGCATCCACGAGTCTTAGAGCATCTCCAGCTGTGTCCCCAACACGCCCCCCAAAGCGTTTTTTTAGCGCCGCTAGACAAAATTGGCCCAGTCGCATCCCCAGGAGCCCGTTTTTCGCAGGGTTGGGCAAAAATTGGGGCCGGCGGACCCCGACCAAACCCGGCGCGCTGGGGGCGCCGGGGCGAGCGATCTTGGCACGAACAAACCGCAGGCCCGTCGCGTCAACGACAGGCGCCTCGTCGTCCTCACACCGCCTCGGTTTCCCGCGGGTAATCAATGCCAAGGCTGCCGCCGGTCAGCCTTCCATTGATTCCTCACGGGTGGCGCGGCGACGCCCCCCTCCCGCCACGCGTACACACAGCGCCTGGCTCTAAAAGCCGATGCCTAGCCCTCGCCTCTGGCCACACCCCGCCGTGCTCTGCCTTCCTCTCCCCTCTCTCCCCAAGCCGTCGATGATCCTCCCCTCTCTCCCAAGCCGAGCATCACGATGGGCGAGCGCTTCCCCGGCGACGCGGCGGCGGCCAACGGCTTCAGCCGCCGCTCGCTGCACATGTGGGAGGCATACCTCCTCTTCGAGGCGAACATCCCAGCGTCGCCCGACATGCGCGCAGGGCCGGGCGGGTGGAGGCTCAGCGCCGGTGGCGTCCCCATCCCTTCGGTGCCCGACGTCAATGCGCGCCGGGACTACTTCGCCGACAAGGTCGATCGCGTGCGGGCGTCACTAACGGAGGAGCAGCGCGCCCTCCCGCAGTACGCCGCCGACAACCACACGGCGTGGGCGGCGTACTTCCAGCAGGGGCAGGAGCGGCGGCTGGCCTCCACCGACGGAGCGCCGATGGTGGGGGCGTTAAGAACAGCGAGTGGCGCCACCTGTGGTGGGGCACCCCCGGCCGCAGGCTACACAAGGTTCTCCAACACCTCGAGGGCGGCAACCACACGCCGCTGACGTACCCCGCCGCGGCCGCCGTCTCAAGCCCCCGCTGAAGCGCCGGGCAATGGATGCCAAGGAGGTTCGGCTCCTCCTCGTCCTCGTCCTCCCACTCCTCCTCCCGCTTCTCTTCTCACTCCTTCTCGCCGGTGGTGTTTGGCGTCAAGGCCGAGCCCGCAGCGGAGACGCCGCTCGGCCGGCACACCCGCAGCGCCGGCATCGTCATCAACGAGAGCGGCGGGCACGGCTCCTCCTCGCTACGTCAAACCGAAGACGGAGTCGGGGCTCGCCGTCGTCAAGACGGAGCCAGGGCTCGCCGGCGGCGTCATGGAGGTCAACGACGCGGCGGCCCTGAAGTGGGCGCATGAAGACTAGGCACAGACGGAGCTGGAGCGCCAGCGCCGTGCCTACGAGCAGTTCGAAGCTCGACGCTTTGACCGCGACGAGGGAGGCGTCGTTGTTCTCGACGACAGCGACGATAACGCGCTGCCGCCACCGGTCCGCCAGGGCGACGCCGGGCAGGGGTCCAATAAGGGCGGCCGCGTCAAGGAGAAGGCCGACGAGGACGTCGGCGACTTCGCCACGCTTAAGGTTTTCTTCGACCCGTAGTAATAGTTGAGGCCGTTTTTTTAAACTTTGTTATGTATTGTCATGTTTGCCCAATTTTTATGTAATCGCCGAATTTTAACCAAATATTTGTCCAATTTACTGAATTTTAGCCGAATTCCTTTTTTTAACCGCCTTCTAAGATGACCCTGGAGCTGGCGGTTGGGAACCCAAAAGCCTTCACGCCGAGTTTAGTGCCGGCTCACCACACGCGGCGATTTTACGCGTTCTAGTGGCAACGGCTGGAGATGCTCTTATGGCCGCGATCTTGATGTCAATGGCGCTGGGCAGCGGAGGTGCACAGAGACAATAGGGGCGCGATGGAAGTGGGCAGCCGTGGTTCGTCAAAAAAAAAGAAGAAGTGGGCAGCCGTTGATGGAGCTTGGGCAGGGAGATGGTGAAGATGAACACAGGGGGAGGTCCGGCAGGGTCAAACCATGGTCAAAGTTGGTTGCTCGAGAACGAGGAAGCTCGAGGTAGCAACGTGCAGGTGAGGTGATGGGGCGGCTGGAGCAGAGACGTGCAGATGCGAGGCAGAGGCATGGCTGGAGGCGGCGGAGCAAGGGTCGGGCGAGCATGCTAGGAGACCAGCAGGAGGCGGAGAAGAGAACCAGTGGCACGACAACTCGCTGGCCAAGGCATCAGACAGCAGCACTGGTGATGGAGTCAGAGGAGGAAGGGGTCGCGCCCATAGGAGAGGAAGGAGGCCGGGAGGGGCCCTGCCAGCGGCGGCGCTGACCGGCGGGAGCAGTGGCGGGGTGGAGGCACCATGGAGATGGAGGTGCTCGGGTCGGGCGCGAGCAGGGGAGGCACTCGCGTGCGTGTGTTGCGCTGGGTGTGGGTGGCGGCGCGAGGGGGTCGAGAGGGAGAGAGTGGAGAGATCGAGAGATGGGGATCGGTTGGGCTAGGATTCGAGGTTTTTAGGTGGAGGCGGCTGGGCCTAGTGGCTGCTACTACAGGAGGCCCAAGTGGCCGGCTTGGTTGGGCTCCTTCTCCCTCTCTCTAATTCTCTTTAGCAAAAAATAGAGAGAAGAAAAGAAAGGCTGGGGGTTTTGAGAAGAGTTTGAAGTGAGGACAAATTCCATGGGACTACTTTAAAAGTTGTCGGATCCAGGAAAAATAAGATTTGGCCACGAAGGAAGAATTTGAATTCAAACCGAGTTGGATTTGGATTGCCCAAAATTGATGAAAAGTCATGGATGGCTACTCCGACAATATTTCAAAGTGAAAAATAGAAAAAGAGTCAACGGAGAATAGTGCAAGGATTTGAAAATAGTTGAGATCAAAATGGACTTTAAATTGCAAGTGTGTTGGTTGATGATTCCAAAATAATGAAACATTTTATTATAGCTCCCTAAAATATTGAGAGACTTCTATATGTTTTAAAGAGAAATCACCGTGTGCATTTCCCTCAAATTAAATGGAGCGAAGATCCATGCAATTTATTGGGTTGAGTTTTTTTGGGTTGCAAAAATTTAATGGCATGATGACATGATGCAATGCAAAATAACATAGAGCAAGCAATAATAATAATAATAATAATAATAATAATAATAATAATAATAATAATAATAATAATAATGCAAGGAATCGGTCTCGGACTATCACAATTACTTCCTTTGGTGATCCAGGAATGGAGCGGAAAGAATTCTCGCCTTTTTCCCCAAAGGTGACCCTGAGTTATCGAACCCATGGGAGGACGGTGCCCTTTAAGCTAGGGTCTCAAACAAGCTTTTGCTAAAGAATTAAATCCAACTTTAGACCAAATCTTCAATCAAACTTGACACTCGAAACACTTACAATAAAAATAGGCATGGGTATAAGGTCTTAATGCTTATAACCATATATCTATGTAGGGACCATATATGATCGTAATTTGTGCGCTAGAAGTCACCCATCGAGATGTGCTTGTTATAAACGGGAGTGGGGGCTGTGTACAAATTACATCTTGACCGGCACTCATCCTACATCAAGAGCCAGTTGTCCAACCGAAGGCCCTATCCGTCTGGCGGGATTGCCTCGATAATTAAGATTGCAATAATCACACAAAAGCATTGGGCATTTAATGCCTACACCTCTTGAATCCCCAGCGATGGGATCAATATTACCATACTAACCTTTGTGTCACTTGTAATCAGAATAACACTTCATGGTCTCCTCGCCCTTAGCCTCTCTGTGGCTCGTTCTCCAAGATCATGGGTACATGCAGGGATGAAGAACGCGAATGAGATAAGAGACAACTATGGAACAATTTTATTTCACACATATGAGACATTATTTCAAATCACTTCCATTGATCCCCACAACAAATACAACGGATTGCATGGCTCTTGCCTCAAGCAATACCTTACCGGACTACTCACACATGGAGATCAGATCACACGAACACATCATGAAGGTAGATTGATTGATAATATGTCATACAATGGATGTCGTATGTCATACACAATTACAAGTATGGCAAGATGGAAGAGAAATATGGTGGAGACGAAGGTGGTGGCTATCGAGATGGGAAATGGCGGTATCTAGGGTTTCTGGTGATGGGGATGATGATGAACGCTCTATTTTTCCATTATCACTACTGCAGGATGGTCCAAACGCGACAGTCCAATCAAATACCCTTCGACGAAACTGTGTGCGATGCATTAATCACAAACGGTGATGTAATAAAACCGTCAAAAAAGATGCAAAACATTTGCGATGGCGGTGACATCAAACACGATTCATATTAGAGTTGCGTGTGCGATGCTTGGCAAACGGTTAATCCAAAAGAACTGTTTGTGATGAGGCGGAGTAATAGAAATGGGAAGCTAGATGAGCGTCTGTGTGATATACATCATAAAGTTCACTAGGATGAACCGTGTGTGATTAAGCAACACAATAAAAACAATCAGCCAGATCAAGGTGTGTGCGATGGAGGGCATACAGTTCACTTGGATGAACTGTTCGCGATGAGCCAACACAACAAAAACAGTTCAACTGAACAAGATGTGTGTGATACACGGCAAACAGGTCCGTAATCATAAATGTGTGTGAAGACCAATAATAACACAGACGAGTGCTGCTAATAAGCCGTGTGATTTTCTCTGTCTACAGAAGAATAACACACACACACGCACACACACATATATATACCTACTAATAAAAAATAGGTATTTTTGGTCTGTCATGCTATTTTGTAGAAACGCCCCTCAAGTTTTTGTAAGAAACCCATAGTATATACTAATCGATTTTTAAAAATCCATAGTTTTTTAACCGTAGCTCCAAATTTAACATGTTATATATGAAATTTGATTAGAAAAATATGTCAAATATGAATCTAATATTATTTTTAACTATTAACCATTTTAGACAATGCTATTTACGATGAAACACTACGGCGGGCAAAATCAGGATGGGGAACAAAAACAAAATCTATAACCACGCATGCCTGCCTCGTCATAACTTCACAGAAAAAATAGATTTATCATCCTATGAGACGTCTTAAGATTGACAACATTCAAACATGTTGTGATGGCGTGAACACTGAGGCCAGTGTCAACAAGAATGGGAAGAAGGATAAATAGAAACATAGATGTGATGCCATGTGTTGAAATAAAGGACATGGACCTATGAACTAATGGTTATTAGATTATTGAGTGGCTTTTCACCCGTTGCAACACACGGGCTCATTTGCATCGTATGCCGAGAGGGAGGCATCTTAAGATTGACAACATTCAAACGTGTTGTGTTTATGTCAACATTGAGGCCAGCGTTGATGAGAGTGGGAAGAAAGATAAATAGAAACTCAGATGGGATGCCATGTGTTGAAGGACATGAACCTACTGAAGTTTGGACTCATGATTATTAGATTAGGAAGTGTTTTTTAACCCGTTGCAACGCACGGGCTTATTTGCTAGTATATATAACTAAAATAAACATCCAATTACATGAGTGACTATACAGATCATTCGCACACACCTCAATAAACAATTGCATGCATTCTAAACTAGGAGAAACAATCCTCTAGTCATCTACTTCTTGTGATGCTCCCGCCATTGCTCTGTGGCTCGATCCCTTGTCTGGGGCAGGAAGAAGACACTCCCTCATGTCAATGATCCGCATGTACATCTCGTAGGTTGTGTATGCGTCCTTGGCTACGTACTTGATGTGTTGTTCATCCAGTCTCTCATGCCAGACACTGTGCCAGGCATTCTTGTCCTTCTTGCTCTCATCCTTCATCTTCATGTAGTAGGGGTCGATGATGGCCGAGGCATTGTCAACCAGGGAGTTCTATTTGTTGTTGTCGCTGCCCCAGACCTTGTAGTGGTCCTGGATGTGACCAGATTCTGGCATTTCAAGCTCGAAACCTTGAGCGCTTTTAGATCGTTGGTGGTGTCCACCGTAGTGAAACTATAGTCGGAGTTGTTGATAAACATGGAGAAACGCTCGCAAGGCCTTGTGTCCAGGTGGTAGTGGTAGGCGAGGACATCATGTCGGACACACAACTGGGTGGCGACAACCTTCTGATCATGCCCGGCACGACTGATGGTGTGCTCGAGGTCAAAGCCGACCACTTGATACTTGTCCTCAACAAGCAACTGCTTCATAGTTTGGACGGAGCTCTCGACCGAGACCGACTCATTCATGTACACCACCGAGAGGGCCTTCCCCCTCACGTGGGTGTCCACTACATGTTGCATGGTGAACTGCCCGCCGTTGTCGTCGGCGGCCGCTGGGTGCGCCATTGGAGCCATGGGGAGCACTATTAGAACTGTTGGATGTCCTCTCTATATGTGTCATCATGGGTGTGCTTATTATGTCATGTGGCGTGAGAGATGAAGGTAAATGGCCGCAGAAATAAATGGGGGCCGGGCGGCCTGGATTCTCGGCGCATCCGCATGGCAGCTTTTGCAGTGGGTAACTGCATCGTGGCGCCGTGCCCGGCGCAACCGCATGCACATGAATGTACGTGATCGTGCGCCGGCCCCAAACACTAGCAGCGCGCGTGGAGGGACGAGGGCAGAGCGCCTGGAGGGACGCAAAAGGAGAGCGTGCATGGCGGGATGCGTGCAGAGCGCTTCGCGGCCTCCTCAACCGCGAGCAACTACGCACATAGAGGGGTTGAACACGCAGGGAATGGTCGTCTACAAGCCGGCCGACAGTTGTGTCGCTACGTAGAGAGCGATCGTGTGCTACTACCTCCATCTTGGTCTATTAGTCCCCTTTATATTTTGTACCATATTTTGATCTTAAATTTAAAATGTTAATACATGTTATAAAAATTATATAACTGGAAACTATGTTCAAATATGAATCCAACGATATAATCTCTGGCGACATGCATTCGTATTTTATTAGTTAAATCTCTAGTCAAAATTTCGCACAAAAATACATAGACAGCTTATAAACCAGGACGGGGGTAGTAGGTAATTTAATCGTATATATATTTTTATTAACCATATGTGTACGTGTCCTTTCGTTCTCCTCTCGCACGTCTTGTCACCCCGCTACCACAGATGGCTTAGAGCACAAGCTTGAGCAGCGCGCGGGGGCGTTCTTTTGGCCAAACGATGGTGAGCCCGTTCCCGCGCAAGCTTCCCGCCTGACTCGGTTAAATCCCCCAAAATCCCAATGCTTACCGGCCTGCTATATAAACCCTCACGGCCGGTGAGTCCTGCATGGCATTTTCCCCTCCCTCCCTGTAGATTATCTCGTCTGCTTCTCCCACAATTGCCAATGGCACCGGTCCGTCGTCATCGTAAGCCACTTCGTCGTCATCAGAGGACAGCTCCAGCTAGGAGGCTACACCGCGGCGGCGGCGCCGTCCCCGACGTAGTGTAGTGTGTGCGGCGTCCCTGTTGTGTGTGCGCGGAACACCGACCACACGATCCCCCATTGTTGCTCGTCGGCAGCTGTTGTCGGCCGCCGGTGCCGCCACCCCACCATCTGCCACTGTGGCCGCCACACCATTGTTGAAAGCCAGGGCCATCGCCCGCTCCGCCATCGCGGCCCGAAGGCGGGAGGTGGCCGTTGTGGCCGCCATCCCACTGCCAGCCACCGTGGCCATCACCCGCTCCGCCACCATGGCCCGAAGGCGAGAGGTGGTGGTCGTGGCCGCCACCCCATCATCGGCCGATGTGGCCGCCATCCCACCATTGACCTCCGGGGTCATCACCCACTCCGCCACCGCCGCCCGAAGGCGGGAGGCGGAGCTGGAGGCCCGCACGTGCGCCAGTGACCTTGCATGCTACATCGAGTTCCCGCGGGAGGAGGAGGACCGCCTTGTCGAGCACACAAAGAGCCTTACCGCCGCCGTGGCCACAACACACGCGGTCGCAAAGGCGAGGAATCAGGAGATCTATCAGGAGAACCACCACTTTGAGAGGGGTCGTCTGGAGTGGCAGAGGGCATTCGAGATGAGCGTCACTGAAGGTACAGTAGCGGCAGGTACTGTATTGCAGTTGTCTAGCTCGTCGGTAGGCTCCTCCTCTGCCTCTTGCTGAGCGCGCTCGGCAGAGGAGAGGCTGTCAGAAGTAGTACAAAGCCCCTCCGTAGTAGTATTTAGGGGATATTTTGTTCAGTTCATCTGACTATAGATGTGGTGGAAATGTACAACATACTTAAAATTAGCTAGTATATATAGTTGAACTAGCTATTCTAGTACGTGGTTGGCAACAATTGGGGTAAAGTTTGGCCGGTTCAGCTATCGAGTTGAACTGTTTGTATAAAAGAACGACTGTTTAATCTATGAATGAAATATATGCTTAATTACTGAATTTTAGTTGAAAAAATTAGATAGTGCTAATGATTTTTAGCTGCATATTTTAACAAATCGCAGTGTTACAAGGTTGACAAATGGCAATGTTACTAGATCAACAAATGTCAATCTTTGCAGTTTGACAAATGGCAAAATACCCAATATGACAGATGCAAATCTTACCAAATTGCATGTACGTGGTTGCACACGGGTCATCCAAAACAATCGTCTGCATTGAAGGGATGTACAAATCCTGCTCGGCACATTTTCCCTTGGCTTAGCGCCGAAGTATCGCTTTGCATACCGTATTCAATCTGAACTGTTTGAATTGAAGAGATGCACAAATCCTATGCGGCGAATTTTCCCTTGGCTTACTGGGGAAGACTATAGCTCTCACTTTGCATACGGGTGTTCTATCTAAAACATTTGCGATCAAGAGATGTAGAAATCCTGCTCGGCACATTTTCCCTGGGCTTCCTAGGGAAGTTGTTGGTTTGCATATGGGTGCTCTAACTAAAATGTTTGTGATGAGTGTTTTATATTTAAAAACAATTGACGTTTTTAAAGAAAATCATTTGATAAGTATGTGCATTCAGAGAGAAAAATGCAAGTTTGTTCAAACCATATCTTTCATTCAGTCACACTGCAAATTTATATTCATATGATCGAGATATAGTATTTAACCCAAAAAAACTAATTCCGACGGCGGCGGAGGCCCCGTGCTGTGCCGGCGTTGTCGTCCTCCGGGACACCATTATTGAAGTCTTCAATGCAACACAAAATGTTCTTCACTTGGAAATCAAACATCATGTCGTCGCGCGATCAATGGGCGGGGCGCGGGATGACGACAACTCGCGGTGCTGCGAGGTAGCGATCGACGGCGGCGTCCCATGCCTCTGAGGGGGGCGCACGCATGGGCACGGGCGCGGCGGGTGCAGGTAAACACACGGGGACCGATGTCGCGGTGGGTGCAGGGGCGTGCACGGGCACGGGCGTTGGCATGTACATGAGCTCGCGTGGGTCCGTGGAGACCTCACTGACGCCCACGGCTTCTAGCTCTGTGATAGTGCTCGTCGACCAGCCCATCAATGCTACGGGGATGGTCGCTGGCGCGGGCGCGGGGATGGGAGCTGGGACCAGCGCGGGGGCAGCAACAGCCATGGCCAGCTCGTTCAGGGCCATGTCCGTGAGGCCCCATTGCTCCTTATTTTCTATCTTCTCCGGCTCAGAGTCGACTTCACCAAACTAGAAGATGAGTGGCAGATGATCCTTCTGCGCCATGGCATTGGTGAAGGTTTGCGGGAGGGAGGGGAATGGGAGGCGAACAGTAAGGCCGCCCGTATTAAACAGCAGCTCGGGAGCCATTAATGGAGAGGAAGAAGAGGCAACGGATATCATTTTGAAAGGAAGAAGAGGCAACGGATATCGTTTTGTCCCCCAAGGTGGCACATTCCCTACCGAAACCATCAGGCTTGTTGTGAGAAGCTCTAGTCTGCGAGAAGCTTATACCGAAACCTGCCCCAAATGGGATAATATTTTTACCACGACATGTCGTTGCCGTTCCATGATATCATGTCAAGTTTCATGAATTTTAGTCGAGTTTTTGATTTACTAGAATTTTAAAACCGTGTATCTCAATGTTAGCGGTCGAGCGATAGTTTTAAGGTGTTTGACATTCATTCTCATTTCTTACATGTCACCTAAGCTTGCAACCAAGGACACACATTTGATTTTTCAACCTGTTATTATGCACTAGAGCATATGCATGTAGTTCAATTTTCAATTATGTACATAAATGCCTAGAAAACTCAGTTAATGTATAAAAATGTCCAAACGATCCCCAAAAATTCCAAAATTTAACACGACACTCCTATTGTTCTATGTTGGCACCAGAAAAAAATTGAAAGCAAGAAGAGGCAATGAATATCATTTTGTCCACAAAGGTAACACGTTTCCCTACTGGAACCATGAGGCTTCTTGTGAGAAGCTTATACCATAACCTGCCCCAAATGGGACAATATTTTTTACCCTGGCATGTTGATGCCATTCCATGATAGCATGCCAAAGTTCATGAATTTGAGACGGGTTTTGGATTTACTAGAATTACAAAAGCAAGTACCTCAATGTTTGCTCATGCTCGGTTACGCATGCTCGGTTTACTCGTTGCGTGTGCTGCTCCTGCCTTCCCTTAACAAATTCTAGTGAATTGTCCTATCAACTTTTACCATGCAATATGTTGCTCTAGTGTATATGTTATATATGTCGTGCAATGTGGTGCTCACTTATTAACTGTTTGGTTAATTAGTTGTCATCTTCTGTTAACAGTTTGGTTCAATTCTGTAAATGTGATGTTCAATTCTTCAAGGTGCAATTTTGTATTGTCTTCCAGGTGAGAAATAAATTGAATTTATCTTTACAAAATACATGAGAAAAAAATACAATTAGTATTTCCAAGTTCTCAAGCATGCTTGGTTTGGTTAACTGTCTGATCTTCTAGTATGTTATACATTCTGCAATGTGGTGCTTAGTTAACGTTTGGTTCATTTGTTGTGGTGTTTAGTTAACTGTTTGGTTCAATGCTGCAATGCGATGTTCATTTGTTGCGAGTGCATTCTGTTATTGTATACCATGTGAGAAATAAATCGAATTTGGCTGTACTAAATACAGGAGAAACAAATACAATTGCTATATTTCCAAGTTGTTAAGCATGCTTGGTTTGGTTAACTATCTGATCTTCTATTAGGAGTATGTTATATTGTGCAATGTGGTGCTCAGTTAATGTTTGGTTCATTTGTTGTGGTGTTTAGTTAACTGCTTAGTTCAATTCTGCAATGCGATGTCCAATTGTCGTGGGTAGAATTCTGTATTGTTGTGCATGTGAGGAATAAATCGAATTTGGCTACATTTAATACATGAGAAACATATACAATTGCTATATTTCCTAGTTTTTAATCATGCTTGGTTTGGATAGATGGGTTTTCCATGTAGCTTGAATTAATCTACTGAATCTGCAATGTGCTTATTTTTCATCAACATATTTTACTGACAGCATGCGAACCCTCACTTAACCTGATCACTAACTACCTTATATGTGTTGCAGAAAAACAATGGGAAGCACTGAGGTTTACAATCGAGGTTTGCACATGCTCCTTTTTCTTATAGCACATTATCGTGCAATTGTAGTAACCATAGTAATATTTAGGTTTTTAACAATTTGGTCTTGCACATATAGGTCCTGTTGTTAGAGGTTTTGACCCACTGTTCGACCCTTTTTGCATATGGGGAAATGAGTTGTCCATGAATATCAGTCAAGTCAAGAAACTCAGAAAGATTGTTAGGATAAAGAAATTAGTGAAAAAAAACAACAAGATCTTTGTCTGCACAATGAAGAAGACATCAATTCACTAAAGGATGGTACTAACTATTATACCTTGGCTTTTTTATTCCTTTGCCCCATTTCCAATATAGAGAAGATATTTTTGCACATCCTTGTTTTTAGGCCTTTACAAAGTAGTTCACTGATGATTACCTCTCAAACCACCTGTATGGTCAGGAGGCGAGGAAGGTATTCATACAACACCCACGGTTCAATATTGAAGTGTTCCTGAAGAGGACGAAGGATGACCAGTCAATCATCCATAGGCACTGGCCTAAAGTTGCAAAGAACTTCAACATCAATGAAGGCTCAATATTCGCCTTCCGCTTTAGCATTTTTCCAGATGAGATTCATCTGTTGATGTACCGTCTATGACGCTAATTTCCAAAGGTTAGAGATGTTGCATGTGAAACTTGGTGCTGGTGCAGTTGTATAATGGGGTAGATGAGTGCCGAAGCTGTATGATGTTGTACTCTGATGTATTTCAATTATGAAATCCTGCTATGAAAATGAAATATATTGTGTACTTAATATGAAATTTCAATTAGAGTAATAAATGGATTATTAACAATAGGTCAATTAGCCTGTTAATGGCTGATTAGCCTGCTAATTGGTTTTTTTTCTATTGCAAATGGTTATTGAGAAAACACCATGGGCGATGACCTCAGGCAACAAACACAGTTTCTAGGAATAAACTGTGTTGGATCAATGAAGAATCACACACGACTTCCTCTTGAAAACTGTTTGCGTTAGGCCACCTTGCGCAAACATTTACCACATAAAAAGTGTGTGCGATGGACAGGCTATGCCACACAGTTTCTTCTACGCACCGTGTGTGATGCATTCAATAACGCAAACGATAAAATTGTTAATATCGTTTTCAATGGCAACGTTATCACAAATGATTTAATGGGGAAAATTGTGGGTGATGCACATGTGAACGAAAACGTTTTTCTTGGAGTGACTGTGTGTGATAGAGGCGAAGGTGTCCCGATGTTTCGATAAGATAGCTATCGTTTTTGTGGGAGTCGAATTTGACGATCCGACTATGAACGTGCGAGGGCTTCGCGCCTTAGCAATCGCTAAACCAACTTCCGAGGGTTATTGACCACGCCGAAGCACGATCAACCTAACCACGAGGGTCTATTTCCTGCGACCAACATGAAGAATAAGCAAGAAACTGAGATTGCAATATGGATATTGCGAATAAAAGATGAAAGCTTTATTGATCAAGGTGGGGTTCTGCGACGTCTTGGTCTGATCGTTGGACACAAACGAAGTACGCGAAGTTGCAACTATGGCGAACTTTTAATCTAAACAAAACCCAAAGTGTAAACAATGCCCAAAGGGTTGTATATATGGAGGAAGAGGGGGGGATTTCATGACCCTTGGAAGAAGGGTCCGAAACCAGCCCTAACTCTTGTTTCTCCACAAATACGGACTCTAAAAACAGCCTATACTTAAGTATTTCGAAATTACATGGGCTTGGCCCAAAAATAAGGTGACACAGCACCAATAATATCCTCTGGATGAATTTATGAAGTGGCATCTTGTATATTTTGTCCAAGGCTTTATACACTCATTATGGTGGCTTCAATGACCTAAAATCATCACTTGTAAGTCTGTTCTTCTTCCGATTGCGCATCATCCCCATGCTTGATCTTGCTCCAATGTTCATCCCTCTTGTCCCAGCTAGGCCCTTCATTTGTAAGCAAGACAAATGTATCCAATTTAGGCAGCATCCTATTCTGATGAACAATAGAATCATTACCAAGAAATGAAAGTACCTGATAATTTAATTGGCGTGCGCGAGCTCTAGTAATTGGTCTAGTATATGTAGCAGTAGGGGTTGTGGGTGTAACAATGGTATTGATGTCCTCATCATCCTCCCCTTCTTCGAATGAAGTCGTCCTCAATGAAAGCTCATCTTCCTCGCCCAAATAAGGCTTCAGATCTGCAATGTTAAAAGTGGGACTAATCCCAAAATCTGCAGGCAGCTCAAGTTTATATGCATTATCATTTATTTCCTCTAACACCTTAAAAGGACCATCAACACGTGGCATTAGCTTTGATTTGCGCAAATTAGCAAATCTATCCTTACGCAAATGTAACCAACACTACTAGGAAAAGGGCTATAGATAGAATTGACACTAATGACGCACCAGACATGTGGTGCGCCATTACTATATACTAATGGCGCACCATCTGTCGGTGCGCCATTAGTGTGGAAGACACTAATGGTGCACCAGGCACACGGTGCACCACTAGTAATAAAATGTTTTTTTATTTTTTCAAATATACTAATGGCGCATCCGGGCAGAGTGCGCCATTAGTAGTTAGAACTACTAATGGCGCACCAGCCATAGAGTGCGCCACTACTGTATTTTTTTACTTTTTTGCAAAACTACTAATGGCTCACCGTTGCATAGTGCGACATTACTAGTTTAAACTAGTAATGGCGCACTGTGCCACGGTGCGCCATTAGTATAAAAATTATTATTTTTACTTTTTTGCAAAACTACTAATGGCTCATGTCTGTATGGTGCGCCATTAGTATGTTGGGTTACTAATGGCGCATGTCTCTGTGGTGCGCCATTAGTAACCTGGGACCAGCTAGATATTTTTGGACAGCCACACCTACACACTCACTTTCCCCACTTCATTCCCCCCACCTCCTTCTCTAAGCTTATCGGCTGCCTCCACCTCCTCACCTCATTTGCACCATAGATTCATCAAAATTAAGTATTGAAATTACCTTTTTTTGATAGGTAAGTAAGGGGAAAGCTATCTTCATGTTGTAGATCTACTTTTTTTCTCCCTAGCTCGCTCCAACAACGTGCACATGCACTTTTTGTGGCCTAGCTAGATCTATGTATGTTTGTGGTGTTGCATATGTTTGTGGTGTTGCATATATGTTTGTGTTTGCAGGTACCGATATTTGAAATGCGATAGTTGCCAATATTTTGCCGGAATGTTGATTCATTTCCGTTTCGGCGAGAATTTTGGCACTATGCATTCTTTTTGGTCCTATTTTTAGGGAAAGTCATGCCAAATTTTTTCTTGGTTCTAAAATATCATTTTGCTCTACCCTGCAGGCGACCATGGTCCGCACGATGACCGAAGGCATCATGAATAGGTTTTTGAGCTCCGCAAAGGCCGAGATGCTTCAAAAGAACGAGACGGAGATAAGATGTCCGTGTCGAAGATGCAAGCTGAAGAGCCTTATTGCGGACCCGGATTCCGGGCAGGTGCGGGACCACCTGCTCTTGCGTGGTTTCATGGATGGCTATCGGTGGCAAGGTGATGAAGATGACTATGAAGTCGTCCATGGGGGCCGGGCAAGAAATGAGGAAGGGCAGCAAGACAACCACCGCGGCTCAGGCGGGCGAGAAGACGAAGAATCTCCAGGACATAATCACAACGGTGATGCTGTACACAGTCATCATGTAGAAGATGCCGAACATGATGATGAGGAATATGCCGGAGCAGACAAAGGGCATGATCATGAAGATCTAGATGCCGGAGGAGTAGACGACGATGGACCATCGATGGGCTGGGTGCAGGACCCTCATATTCAAGAGCTGATTCTCAAGCAGACGAATAACGCAAGAGCTGCCGCCTGAGAGAAAGCCAAGCTGGATCAACTGGAGATAGACGCGGTTACTCCATTGTATGAAGGATGCAGACCCGAGGATACCTGCCTGAAAGTAACGCTCATGGCTTTGGAGATGGTGGTAAAACACAAAATGACCGACGCATGCTTCGACGAGAACATGTCATTCTGGCACGAACGTCTTCCCAAGGCGAACAAGTTCCCGACCAGTTTCGAGGAGGCGAAGAAAGTCGTGTGTCCTCTGGATTTACCGCACGTGAAATACCATGTGTGCATGAACAATTGCATCATTTATCGGGGCGAGCACGCGGAGTCTACCATATGTCCGGTGTGCGGCGTCACTCGATACAAGAAGAGGAAGAAAGCTCCTCGAAAAGTGGTGTGGTACTTTTCGATCACTCCTCGTCTGCAGCGGTATTTCGCAGACCCTAAGGTAGCAAAGCTCCTGCGTTGGCACGCGGATAGGGAGGAGAAGAAGCGAGAAGATGACACAAATGATTCGGAGATAAATAAAAAAGACAAGATGCTAAGTCACCCTAAGGATGGGAGCCAGTGGCAAGCGTTGAACTTCGAACACCCAGAATTTGGGAAGGATCCAAGGAACATCGTGCTGGGCGCGAGCACCGATGGAGTCAATCCGTTTGGCAGCCAGAGAAGCACACATAGCACCTGGCCTGTGTTTGTGTGGATGTACAACCTTCCCCCCTGGTTGTGCATGAAGAGGAAGTACATTCACATGAGTATGCTAATTGAAGGGCTGAAACAACCAAGGAACGACATCAATCTGTATCTAGGGCTGCTGAAAGAGGAGCTAGACACGCTGTGGAAAACACCAGCCAATACGTGGGACGCCGCAGAGAAAGAATATTTCCCTATGAGAGCCGCACTACTCACGACGGTGCACGACTATCTCAGTTACGGATATCTCACGGGACAGGTGGTCCACGGATTTTCTGGATGCGTCAGGTGCATGGATGACACAACATATCGCCAGCTAGATAGAGATCTCGGGTCTTCGAAAACCGTGTTCATGGGACATCGAAGGTGGCTTCGCGATGATGACCCATGGAGGAAACGCAAGGATCTGTTCGATGGTGAAATCGAACTCCGAAGATGCCCGCGTACGAGGAGCGGCGAGGAAATAGACGAGCTGTTGAAAAATTGGAAAGATTGCCCACTGCCGGGAAAGAAGCAAAAGGCGCCAGAGCCGGGAAAGAAGCGAAAGGCGCCAGAGCCGCTGCTGAAGGTATGGAAAACGAGGTCTGTTTTCTAGGACTTGCCGTACTGGAAGATCCACCGTGTGCCTCACAGCCTTGATGCCATGCATATCACGAAGAACGTGTGCGAGAGTCTGCTTGGTACCCTGCTCAACATGCCAGAGAGGACCAAAGATGGGCCGAAAGCAAGGGCAGACTTGAAATCCATGGGCATCAGGGAGGAGCTTCACGCTAATGATGATGATGATGATGAGGTGAAGCAGGACACAGAAAGTCATCGCAAAGGCAAAAAGGCCAAGAAGACCGGAAATGACTACCCTCCCGCGTGCTTCACTCTAAGTCAGGAGGAGATCGAGCAGTTTTTCACCTGACTCGTAGGAGTAAAACTTCCTTACGGTTACGCGGGGAAGATAAGCAGATACCTAGACCCAGCGAAGCAGAAGTTCAGCGGGATGAAGTCTCACGACTGTCACGTGCTGATGACGCAGATACTTCCAGTTGCAATCCGTGGGATCATGGACGCGCACGTCCGTGAAACGCTATTTGGCCTATGCAACTTTTTCGACGTCATCTCTCGGAAGTCGGTTGGCGTGAGGCAACTCAGAAGGCTACAGGAAGAGATCGTGGTGATACTATGCGAGCTTGAGATGTCACGTCCAGAGGGAAGTATAGCCAAGGGCTTTCTGACCGAAGAGTGCATCTCCTACTGCACGAATTATCTAGGCATCAAGAACCCCGTTGGTCTGCCTGTCAACAGGCACCTCGGCAGGCTCGCTAGATGGGGTCGCCGTGAGGGTCGCCGCGAAATGCATGTCGACTTCGAGGGTCGACTCGCCAACTTTGAAAGAGCAAACCTAGTCGCGCTACAACACATAGACGTGGTTGATCCTTGGGTAGTAGAGCACAAAACCTTTATTGAGAAGACGTACAATGACCGAGGCCAACAGAGGACGGACGGAGATATAATCAAAGAGCACAACTCATGTTTCACGCGTTGGTTCAAGCAGAAGCTTCTGTCGTACCCTTTACATGAGGATTCTTCCGTGGAAGAACAACTCATATTCGCCTTGTCACAGGGCGCCGAGCACAACCTGATGACCTATGAGGCGTACGATATCAACGGCTACACATTCTACACCGAGGACAAGGACATGAACAACGATGGTTATCAGAACTCCGGGGTAACGATGGAATCCTACACCGGTAACGACAAGGACAGATACTACGGAAGGATCGAGGAGATCTGGGAGCTGAGCTACGCTGGAGAGAAGGTCCCGATGTTCCGTGTCAGATGGGCCAAGAGCGTCCTAAAAGAAGACTGGTATTTCACCACCATGGTTATACCCGAAGCCAAATCCAAGACCGCGGGCGCAAACGTCACCACGAAAAATGAGCCATGGGTACTGGCTTCCCAAGTGGACCAATGCTTCTTCATTACCGACCCGTCAAAGCCCAGTCGTGTTGTCGTGAGGAGAGGCAAAAGGAAGATCATCGGAATGGATGGAGTAGCCAATGAGCAAGACTTCGACAAGTACGGCGACCCGAAGATCGAACATGACGACGACGATGAAGTAGCAACATACACCACAAGAAGAAGCAGGACCACCCTACCTAAAGGACGTCCGTTCCACAGAAGAACTCCATTTGCGAAAAAGAAGGGCAAGAAGATTATGAACAGATAGCTAGCTAAGATCGACTGTATTTAAATCGTAGTCTTCATTTCTCGGTTGTATTTCATGGGCACTTTTTGATATCATGAATATTTTTAAATTTCATGGGCACTTTTTGAATGCATGAATATTTTTTCAAATTTGATGATATTTTTTCATATTCAATATGAAAAAATATTGAATATTCATGAGGACACTCGATCTCGATCCCCCTCCCTCTCGATAGCTATCCCCCTCGCCGCCGAGCACCCCCCGCACCCTCCCCCGCTCCACCGCCGCCGACGACCCACCGCACCCTTCCATGCTCCACCACCGCCGCCGACCCTCTGCACCCTCCCCCGGCTCGCTCCACCGCCGCCGCCGACACCCCGCACCCTCCCCCACTTTTTGATGATATTTTTAAATAACAAATTTCATGATATTTTCAAATAACAAATTTGATGATATTTAAAAAAATTGATGATATTTGATGAAATCTTCTGTTCTAGTCCTCATGAAAATAACAAATTTGATAAAAAAATCAAATTATTAGATGCAACAAGAAATAATGAAAAAAAGAAGTTACTAATGGCGCACCAGAGGAGGGTGCGCCATTGCTATCAGAAAAAAAGTTACTAATGGCGCACCAGAGGAGGGTGCGCCATTGCTATCAGTAAAAAAACTACTAATGGCGCACGAGAGGAGGGTGCGCCATTACTAACATTCCCCCCTCTAGCTGGATACCCCTTCGCCCGATCCCCCCTTCCCTCTCCCTCGCCAGACCCCCTTCCCTCCCCTGCCACACCCGCTCCGACGACCCCGGCCCTCCGACGACCCCGCGCCCGCTCCACACCCGCTCCGGCTCCCCCGCGCCCGTTCCGACGACCCCCTGCCCGCTCCACACCCTAGCACCTCCCCACTTCCCCTCCCCTCGCGCTGCTTCACCCGACTAGGTCGTCCCCGTCACCGCATCGTCCCCGCGACCACTGTCGTCCCCGCACCCCACCAAGGAGTCCAGGAGCTCTGCAGTGTTATTCTACGTCATCTACGGCCAGCCGTTCGAGCTCGACGACTCTGCATCGTGCGGATCGAGGTCTTCTTCCACCTCCGGCCACCGTGGCCTCACCATCGATCCGCATCACCTCGTCAACCCCGGCCCCGCACGAGCTCGCCATCATCTTCCTCTCGGTGAGCTGCACCGGTTCCCCTCCCCCCCTTTGATTTCGTCTTCCTCTCTGTCAGTGTAGCTAGCTGTTATCCAAGTCGCCACAGGGCCGGCCTTGTTTGTTTAGGAGCAGATTTATACTTCTTCTGGAAAAGAAACCTGAACAAAAATGATATGTGCTTAATAGCAAAATTATATATGGTAGTTGGTTAAAACTCAATTTCATGACACATTCCAAGAGATTTGTTTGCTTTTGTGTGAAACATACTAGTATGTAACTATGTTCTCATGTTAATTGCTTAGTTTATGAAAGGGTAATTATGTAACAAAGTAACTGTGGCACACATAGGTAAACAGGAAATAGCATCACACTTGAGCTAGTAAAATTTGAGAAAACTCCTAGGACATCAATGACACAGAACCACAACTGCAGCAAGCAAAGACATATTTGGTGCCTCATAACAGCTAGCAACTCATATCTGTCTTTATTATTCTACAAATTCAGTTTATACATTCCTTTGTTTCCAGACAAATGATTTGAAGCAATGATGATCCCAATGGCATATTATTAGTGGCTATTTGGCTATCAGAAAAGCAAGAGACACTAAGAACGATCTGCATATTGTTTGCTGAGTTTTGGAGAACATACTGTATTCACTCTAAGAAATAATTATGGAAACATCACTCATTTTTTTCATGGCCTGGCAAGCATGTAGGAGTTCTCACTTGTTTTAAAAAAAACCGCATATAGCTCTCACTTAATCCAGTAGCTCCATGGAACCATTAGGCATTTGTTCGTTATTGGTTGCAATTTTTTGGTCTGTGAGTGGACATAACAGTACACTGCGCTGTCCATGTAGTGAGATGAAGATGTTTGGTCAGAGAACAAGGCTATAGTGATCAATGCACATGACACATGTATCATGTATCAGTAGAGTAATTTGTACAGTCACACCAACTGCTTCACTAATTGAACACATGCTTTGCTTGTGTGTTCCTGCTGCTTGAATAATTGAACACCCGCTGTTGCTACTGTGGGACAATGTTCCTTCTTTTCTTCCTGATGTTGCTATTTCCATTGAAGTACTCACATGTGTTCTAGATGAGCTGCTGCTAGTTAGTTCCCCTTAGACTACATTCTAGATTGCATAGCATAACTCCAGAATTTTGTCATTGCACACCTGCTGCTAGTTAGTTCTGTAGATACTTAAAACACATATCACTTGTCAGGTTTAGTTCGGTATATTAAATCCTATGAAATTATCAAAGTGGGATGTACTTTGTTGGACAGATTTTACGTTTGGACTTGGGTGAATGTAACCAGACTTATACTCTCAGAATTTTTCATAGTTGATAGTGTGAGGACTTATAATGTGATAAAGTATATATGGTGTGAGGACTTATAATTTTTGTTGGGTGACCTATTAGATCTGGAATGGAAGCTCACATAAGTTGAGCTGATTTTTGTCCATATGCAAGCAGAGGACCATATGGTCTGTGGCCTTTTCATCCATATGAAAGTAGAGGCACATTGTGGTGCTAGTTTGCTGGGTTTTGTCTCCGACCATTGTGTCGTGATGAATTTGCAGGTACCCCAAGAGGCCCTTGAGTTTGCCGGAATGTCGATTAACTTCCGTTCCGGCAAATTCGGGTACTCCATATGTCCTATTTTCAGCAAAGGTCATGCTGAAATTTTCCGTGAATTTTAGCATGACTTTGCTAAAAATAGGACATATGGGGTACTTGCGACTAATGCATGGGCCGGGGTATCTTAGTACTTAGTTAAGTAGGATCAACTGCCCCGCCATTCTTGCTGCATTAAACCATAGGTGGCAATAGAGCCAAGTGATTAGGCCCAACTTAGAATTCTCCTTAGCATCGATAAACCCTAGATGATAAACCCAACATAGGTGGCAATAGAGCCAAGTGATTAGTGCCAAGTGATTAGGCCCAACCTAGGGTGCCTCGGCATCGATAAACCCTAAATGATGAAACTTAACTTGGCTTCTATAGGGTGCCTCGGTGTCGATGAGAACCTAAATGATGTACGCTTAGGCTTTTAGGGTGCCTCGGCGTCGACAAACCCTAAATGATAAAAGCTTAGCTTTTAGGATGCCTCGGTGTCGACAAACCCTAAATGATGAGACCATGATCTTGTTCCTTGACAATAACCAACTTTTTGACCAAACTTTTTTCCTATTTAGAGCGAAACATGGCCCACAACGATGAGGCCGGCGGTTCGGGCGGCAAGCAATTCTGGGAGCTGTCCCAGGAGTTGGAGGAAGAACCTCACCGCTATGAGGACGCCGCGGAAGACACCGATCCTGACTACACAACCCCTAGTGGCGTCGGGGATGACACCACTGATGATGGCGCCGCGGATGCCACCACTGATGATGGCGGCGCACGCACAGATGGCAGCCAACCGAAGAGGCAACGGAAGGACCGGCGCCCGAACGTGCTCGGCACCGTCAGGGAGGAATTTACTGAAGTGAACTCCGACGGGCATCCGACGGCGCCCAAACACGTAGTCAAGGGGTACTCGATTCAGCTCGGGTGCATTCTCTGGAGCACCGCCTCGATCAACACCGAGAACCTAAGGCATAAGGACCGAGGGAATTTGCGCAGCCTCCTCTTCATGAAGCTGCACGAACGATACAAGTTCCCCGCTGAGTTCGCAAACACACGCCTCTCGGGTAATAAAGTGAACGGTGCCGCCCTCACGACGATGAGCACGGCCCTGTCTACTTGGAAAAGCACGGTGAAGGCAATGATTGACAAAGGTGATAGTTATGAGAAGATCAAGGCGAAATATCCTTTGATGAGCGAAGATGACTACAAGGAGTTCAAGATCAAGTGCGAGAGCCCCGCAACCTCCGAATCAAGTCAGTGGGGGAAAGAAATGCGGCAGTTGAACATAGGGGTCCACCAACTCGGTCCCGGCGGTTACAGAGTGGCGGAGCCTGTATGGGACAAGGAGGACGCGGAGCGTGCCGAGCAAGGCCTACCGCCCCGCTTCGAGAAATACAGTGACAAGCAGACCAGGAACTTTCTCAGGGCCCGGTACAAGGAGGACCCGGTAACAAAGGAGCTTACCACGGATCCGAAGACCAAGGAGCTTGAGCTTGTTCTGGTAAGGAATACACCCCCGCGTAATTAGCTCCATATGGTTGCATTCTAATTAATCCCCAATATTTCTAAATGGTTCACGTTGCTTCCGCAGGACAAAGAAAGCAGTAGCGCGGGGTCGTCTCAGAGCTCCCCTTTCTCCACCCCTTTGAATAGGGCGTTGAACGTAATGAAAAACATGGATAAGCTCAATAAGCCAACGTTAGCTGGTCGTGTGGCCGACAAAGGCTTGTCCACAAAATGGTCGTCATACTATGCCGCTGGTGGGCGAAAGGAGAAAAAGACCAGCTCAGAAAGCCAGTCGCGCGAGGTTGAAGCTCTCAAGGCGCAAGTGGCGCCGATTCCGGAGATGGTCCAAGAGCAAGTGCAACAACAACTAGGATCGACGCTCACCGGCATTATGCCTACCTTGATTCATGGGATAACGACGTGGATTGCAGGTGGCCAACAGGGGCCGCCCCCGATTCCCAGCTTCACGGCCAGCAACTCGCACAACGCACAGGCGGCGCCATTGGTGTCTCCGGCGGCAGCGGTATTGGTGTCTACGGCGGCGGTGGTATTGGTGTCTCCGACGCCGACATTGGAGCTTAATGCACCCGGGTGTACGCCGGCCGGCACCTCGCCAGCAAGCGGCCCCTCTGTCAGTTGCACGCCCGCCATTGGCGGTGCCTCGACATTAGCCGAGCTCGACGGCATCATGGTAACTAAGCCTCTCGGCCGAGGTCCTTGCCTTTGACTGGGCATCCCTGACGCCCTACATGTTTTCGCAGGGCGCCGCCGGCGTTCCTTGCACTCTCCTGCACTTCATGGGCGGCGAGTTGGTCGATGTCGCCAAGGGCAGAATCGTTCAACCGGGCAACCCCGTGTTCCACGGTAATCCGATGCCACCCACAATGTATAGGGTTGAAGTGGTTCGGGTGCTGCCAAGCTGCGACGAGCTGTTACCTCCGATTCGACCCGCTGGGGCCGACGAAGAAGATGAGATGACCCTCAGCGCCTGCGTAAGCTGGCCCCTGCTTTGGCCGAAGAGCCAGATTCGTTTGGGGGTGGGGGACACCACCCCACAGACAAGACTGCCAGTCGTGCCGGCGCCAAGCCATGGCAAGAACGCCGCAACGCTACCGGACATGCCGGACATCCCTATGGCACAGGATCCGGACATGCATATGGCACAGGATCCGGACGACGACGACAACGATGATGGTACATTTACCAACGTCGATAAGTACTTTGCCGAACATGGGTACGGTGACGAGTTCTGCGGGCCTCCTTCTCAAGAACCCAAACAAGACGACCGCGATCTAGCTGGTACGGCGGAGAAACCCAATTGCAACAGGCGTCGTCTGGCGTTCAGTTCTCAGGAGACGCCTCCAGCTGCCGCCTTCACCGAGCCTCAGATAGCGGAGGTGCCAAATATTATCAGCCCCAACACGCTCAAGAAGGCGGTCTGTGAGCAGAACTCGGTCCCATTACAGCAGATCAAGAAGAAGGGCCGGAAACGGCAGACTAAAAAGGCCGCGTGCGAGCCAGCCGGCACCGAGTACGATCCGTGCTCAGGACGGGCCACCTTCACCTAAGGATATCTCGAGGAGGGTGCATGTGGCGGGTAGGGCGATGCTACCGACAAATATGCTCAATGCTGCAACCGGTGCTATGCGGAGTCTGCATGACAGTGTTCTTTCTTTGGAGAAGCGGCGTCTCAGAGAGAATGATGTGGCATACCCGGTTTTCGTGGCCAAGGTGCCAGAGGGCAAGGGCTTTGTGGATGGCGCCATCGGGGGTACGATCGTCCTGCGGTTTGATGACATCTTTGCTATGTTCAACCTTCATCCGCTGCACTACACCTTCGTTCGGCTGTTTTCGCTGAGTATGGAGATGCGGATCATTAGAGACAAGACCCCGGACATCGTGATCAGTCGACCCCTTCTACATGCGTGCCAAGCTCTTGAGCAGCGCTGGGGACCGCCAAGTCGCGAGTTCACACCTCGAAGACGTCATTCTGGCAAACCCAGATAAGGATAACTTCCTTGTGGCTTACTTTCCCGAGTAAGTCATCCCTTAACCGCCCCGTAACATATGATTTCTTAGATTTCGATCGTTCTTTTTTTTCTAACATTCCGTGTTCTGTGCAGTGACACACATTGCACACTCATCCTCTTAAGCTTGAAATATTCCATGGCCACGTATTTCGACCCGAACCGTAACTCCAAGATAGACTACACAAATATCAAGAAAGTTCTTGATGATGTTCTCCCCGGCTATGCCAAATCTGGAGGCACCTTCATCAGGGCAGTTCGTAAGTATAGCAAGCACGTGTTCGCCCACAATACGACATTCTGCTGCGTCAAGCAGCCGCCTGGCGGTTAGAAGGATGCCTACTATGCCCTCCATCACATGCGGGCGATCGTAAGGGACCATCATCATCTTCTGCTACCAAATAATCTCAAAGATTGGGCCGCGAGCTTGTCAGCAATCCAGGACGCGAACATCAGACAAGAATTCTTTCACATCCAGTCGGAGTTTGCGGACATCATCCATCAAGATGTCCTTCATACCTCGGGGCAGTTCTTCCTCAGATATCAACCGTCCAACATTGAGATAGATGAAATGCTACAAATGCAGGCTGACAATGCCCGCGATTTCATGACCATCACGACAAACGACGGCTTCATCCACGCTCCTGTCCATGAGTCGAGTCGAAAGTAGTGATGTGTAGTTCTGAAACATTGATTGGCTCATGTTGTAATTAAACTTTAATGAATTGTATGTCTCTTTGGTTTGGACAGTCGTTCAACTTAGATGTAATCGATGCTATTTATTAGTAGGACCATGAATCGTGCTATTAATGTCTTTCTTTTCTCTTCCGATCCTTTTGTTGCATACTTATATATTGCTTATGTATGTATTGTCTGTTGTTTGGCTTGTGCATAGAGATGCCGTCGTATGTCGTGTACAAGGGTAAGGTTCCCGGAGTCTACGACGACTGGGAGGAGTGTCAGAGACAGGTTCACCATTTCAGCGGTAACAGTTACAAAGGGTACACCACTAGGGCGGAGGCGGAATCTAGATACGCCCGCTATCTAGCGGGAGAGAGGAGGGAGCGTTGGAGGAACCGGATGAAGACCGGTTTCATCACGATGATGCTCATCGTGATGACCACAACTCTCTTCTATGTGATGGTAGTTTAGATGATCGATATCGACTTGTAATGTGAAGACAAACTCGATACTCGCGGTCTCGAGACTTGTAATGTTTTATCTTTGTTCGGTCTTTTGAATTCGGAGACTAATATGATGAATTGTATTCGGAGACTAATCTTCTATTGTATTTGATGAATCTGCTGTTGTTGTGTGTTACTGTCTATATTCTGTCAAATAATATATTTTGTAACCTGTGCAAAAATCAGAAAAGTAAAAAAAATAAAACCTAATATTCATACTAATGGTGCATCAGTGCAGAGTGCGCCATTAGTATGCCAAAGAATACTAATGGCGCATCACCAAAGAGTGCGCCATTAGTATGCCAAGTATACTAATGGCGCATCCATCCGCAGTGCGCCATTAGTGTGCCAAAGCACATGGTTAAATATGGCCCCTGGGAGGCATACTAATGGCGCATGGTGTTATATACTAATGGCGCACCAGTGGTGCGCCATTAGTAATAAATACTAGTGGCATGATACTAATGGCGCACCAGTGATGCGCCATTAGTAGGCAAAATTGATGCGCCATTAGTAGGCCTTTTCCTAGTAGTGCAAACAAGATCTCCAGGTGCAAACTCAACATGTTTTCTACCCTTATCTCTAGCAAGTTTATATTTAGCATTCATACGCTCAATGTTTTCCATAGTTAAACTCATGCATTTTTAAAATCAATTCAGCATGCTGTTTAACATCAAAATCAACCTTCTCTGAAGATGGAAGAGGCAACAAATCAATAGGTGCACGAGGTAGGAAACCATACACAATTTCAAAAGGGCACATCTTAGTAGTAGAATGCAATGAACGATTATAAGAAAATTCAATATGAGGCAAGCATTCTTCCCACATTTTCTTATTATTCTTCAAAACAACCCTAAGCATAGTAGACAATGTTCTATTGACTACTTCAGTTTGTCCATTAGTTTGGGGGTGACAAGTAGTACTAAAAAGCAGTTTAGTCCCCAACTTAGCCCATAAACATCTCCAAAAGTGGCTAAGAAATTTAGTATCACGATCTGAAACAATAGTATTTGGCACACCATGCAAGCAAATAATTTCACAAAAGAACAAATCAGCAACATTAACAACATCATCACTTTTATGACATGGTATAAAGTGTGCCATTTTTGAGAATCTATCCATGACAAAAAAATGCTATCCCTCCCCTTCTTTGTTAAAGGTAAACCTAAAACAAAGTCCATAGATATATCCTCCCAAGGAACACTAGGTACAGGCGAAGGCATATATAAACCATGAGGATTGAGTCGCGACTTAGCTTTTTGACATGTAGTGCAGCGAGCAACAAAACGCTCAACATCCCGTATCATCTTTGGCCAAAAGAAATGTGTAGCAAGTACGTCCTCCGTCTTCTTCACGCCAAAGTGTCCCATTAATCCTCCTCCATGCGCCTCCTGCAACAACAAAATACCAACAAAGCTAGCTGGAATGCATAACTTGTTAGCACAGAACACAAATCCATCATTAACGATGAACTTGTTTCACGTTCTTCCTTCTATACAATTCTGCATTACATCTTTAAAATTGGCATCATGCACATATTGATCTTTGATGGCCTCCAAACCAAATATTTTGAAATCAAGTTGTGAAAGCATAGTATAGCGACGAGACAATGCATCAACAATAACATTTTCTTTACCCTTCTTGTGTTTAATGACATAAGGGAAAGTCTCAATGAACTCAACCCATTTAGCATGTCTACGATTGAGTTTAGCTTGACTTTTAATATGTTTCAAAGATTCATGATCAGAATGTATAACAAATTCTTTGGGCCATAAATAATGTTGTCATGTTTCTAAAGTAGGAACAAGAGCATATAATTCTTTATCATAAGTAGAATAATTCAGACTAGGCCCACCCAATTTTTCAGAAAAGTATGCAACAGGTTTGCCATCTTGTAATAACACACCTCCTAATCCAATTCCACTAGCATCACATTCAAGCTCAAAAGTCATATTAAAATCAGGAAGTTGGAGTAAAGGATCATGTGTCAACTTATCTTTCAAACCGTGAAGGCTTCTTCCTGTGCGGTAGCCAAAACAAAAGGCACATCCTTCTTTGTAAGCTCATTGAGAGGTGCAGCAATGGTGCTGAAATCTCTCACAAAACGCCTATAGAATCTAGCGGGGCCAAGAAAACTCCTCACTTTTGTGACCGTTTTGGGCTGCGGCCGACTCTCAATAGCTTCAATCTTGGCTTTATCAAATTCAATTCCCTGTGGAGTAACAACATAACCAAGAAAATATACTCGGTCAGTGAAAAAAGTGCACTTCCAAAGGTTACCAAACAAACATGCATCACGTAGAGCAATAAAAACAACACGTAAATGTTCCAAATGTTCTTCCAAAGATCTGCTATAAATAAGTATATCATCAAAATAGACTACCACAAGTCGTCCAATGAAAGCACGTAAAACTTCGTTCATTAATCTCATGAAAGAACTAGGTGCATTAGTTAACCCAAAAGGCATGACTAACCACTCATATAATCCAAACTTACTTTTAAATGTTGTTTTCCATTCATCTCCCAATTTCATACGAATTTGATGGTATCCACTACGCAAATCAACTTTGGAGAATATTGTAGAGCCACTCAATTCATCAAGCATATCATCTAGCCTAGGAATAGGATGATGATAACGGATAGTAATATTATTAATGCCTCTACAATCAACACACATACGCGATGTACCATCCTTTTTTGGCACTAGAATAATAGGAACAACACAAGGACTAAGGGATTCGCGTATATAACCTTTGTCGAGCAGCTCCTGGACTTGACGCATAATCTCCTTTGTCTCCTCTGGATTGGTACGGTATGGTGCACGGTTGGGTAGCGATGCACTAGGAATGAAGTCAATCTGATGCTCAATCCCTCGAATAGGTGGTAATCCCGGTGGCACGTCTTGTGGAAAGACGTCAGCGAAATCCTGCAAAATGTTAGTAATAGCAGGAGGCAAAGAGGAAGGCATGTCCTCGAATGAAAATAATGCCTCTTTGCACACAAAAGCATAACAAACAGATTTGCTAAAATCTAGATCATCCATATCAGATTTGGTGGCAAGTAAACATGCACTTTTCAATGTAATTTCAGAAGCAACACTAGTTGGTTTACTATTAGGCTTCATTTGTTGCTCAAATTCTTTTGCCACAATATGATTTTTACTCTTATTTTTCTCCTATTTTGCTTTATTAACTCTATTAATATCATCTTTCAAAATGGAATCAGGAGTCATAGGAAGCAAAGTAATATTTTTATCCTTATGAACAAGAGTATACTAATTGTTTCTACCATGGTGTACATATTTTTTTATCAAATTGCCATGGTCTACCAAGTAATAAAGAACATGCTTGCATAGGTACCACATCACAATCAACATAATCAGCAGATGTAGAGATACTAAAATGCACACGAACAGTACATCTTACCTTAACCTTGCCGCTGTTGTTGAACCATTGGATATAGTAAGGATGTGGATGTGGTCTTGTGGTGAGGGATAGCTTCTCCACGATCTCCATGCTAGCCAAGTTGTTGCAGCTCCCTCCATCTATGATGACGCGAATAGAACGTTCCTTCACAACTCCCTTTGTATGGAACAAATTATACCTCTGATTTTGCTCTACTTGTGTAACCTGCACACTCAAAACACGTTAAGCAACTAAACATTCATACATGTCAGCATCTTTAGCAGCCATGTATTGCGTCTCATGATCAGAATCATCTCCACCGTGTTCTTCACTTGTAATAAGAGCCAAAGTCTCCTCATCAGAGTCACTAGCGGACTCATACCCACCATCCTCAGTAACAATAATCACACGCTTAGATGGGCATTCTCTCGCATAATGACCTCCACCCTTGCAACAACGACAAATAATATCATGTGTTTGCCCTGTTGATGCCATGGAGGAAGAAGAGCTCTGTGCAGGCCCAGAAGGTGCGCTCTTGGCAGATAGTGGTGGTTGTGCCTGCTTTCTTGTATCACGGTTGGAGGTGGCAGCTGACAGAGGTGCCAGTGTAGCAGAATGTGTGGAAGTAGAGAATGCACGTGGTGCCCATGATGAAGGTCGACCTACAGAGAAGCTAGTTCGTGCCAATGCCTGTCGATCCTGCACTTCATGTTCAGCTTTGCAAGCAAGATGGAATAAACGAGTGATATTATTATATTCCTTATACTCTAGAATGGTCCGAAACTCTTTATTTAATCCACCCATAAAACGTGCAAGCATAGCTTCATTATCCTCAACAATACCACATCTAACCATACCAGTTTGTAATTCCTGATAATATTCTTCTACAGAATTTTTTCCTTGCCTCAAACGCTGCAATTTTTGAAGCAATTCACGTTGATAATATGATGGAACCCAGCGAGTATGCATAGCATTTTTCAAAGCAGCCCAAGTAGCTGGAATAGGATATAATCTACAATGTTCAGACCACCAAACACATGCAAAACTAGTGAAAGCACAAACAGCAGCAGGAACACGTCTCTCCTCGGGATATTGTAAACAGTAAAACGTTGTTCAGTTTCTAACTCCCAAGTAAGATATATATCAGGAACATATCTACCCTCAAATGGTGGAATATTCAATTTTAGTTTAAGAAGATGGTCATGATCTCGTACCTCAGGTGGTGGTGCAACCCTACTGTTGCGATGATATGCATGAGGAAAACCTGGTGGTGGTGGTGCTGGTGGTTGCACGTAGTTCTCATTTTGATCAACCTCATCCTCGTAATGGTCCTCCACCTCTGCAGTAGCAGCAGGAGCTACAAAAGCATCAACAGTAGGTACAGCGGCACCAAAAGTTCGACCAGGCTCAAGGGGAATGCACAATGCTCGTCCCACTTGATTTGGAAGGCGATGTTGTTGTTGTTGATGATGTGGAGGTGCGACAGGTGCAGCAGGCGGTGGTTGTGGAAGACACGCGAGTACTTCATCGAACTTGGCCTCCAACTTGGTGTCAATTGTCTTCTCAACGTCATCAATCCTCTCCAGTGCCTTTCCGAAGGTGGCCATGATGTCTTCCACCTATTGACTCAACATTTGCTGAAATTTATCATGAAGATCCTTCTTTGTCATGTTCTCCCAGTCAATCTCGTCGGCTTGTGGTCCTGCCATGGTTAGCAGCAATAGAAACACACAAGAATATGATCCTATAGACTACTAGAAAGTGGTAGTGTGTCACAAATCCGTCAAGCAAAACTCAAATTCTTACCAGTTCTTACCAAGCGGCACGTGGTGATTGGCAACCGTTGTAGTCAAAACTCTCAAAGCTTGGATAGAGTGATTACCAGGGAGAGTCAAACGCACGACGTAGATGTATGTGGAGCCGGGAAGGCTTATAATATGGTAGCAAAAAAGGGTCGACAATAATCAATTCAGAGATGCAAAGTTGAATAAATGCTCAACGACGATGCTGTGTTGGTCCTAGGCTAGACCGTGCTAGAGACGCGAGCCTAGAACACTAACAAAAACATGGCGTGACACGTAATCATGGGAGGAGCACACTCTGCTTTTTTTCTTCTTTTTTTCACTTTTTTTGCACTTTTGTTTCCTTTTTTTGCTCCACAAAAGTCTACTAATGGTCTAAAAACTGCCTAGCCAGAATTTTCCAGACTTAGTTTTTTTGAGTTGGGAACTATTTTTCTACTGCGGGTAGCATGAAAGTTGGGGAGTCCGACTTGGTCATGACTCGTAGTATCGCGTGATCTGGAACTCGAAAATAAAGGAAAAAATACTAGACTCGGACTAGGACTGGTGGCGGAGATGAATTTGGTGGAACTTGGACTGGTGATGATGGTATATGATGGGCGGTGGAGCACAGACTAGTGGCGAATCTGTGGTGGAGGTGGACTCGGATTGGCATGATGGTGACCTGATGGATGTATATGACTCAGATTGGTGATAGATACGCGGTGGATGTATATGGACTTGGATTGGCAGTGGATATTTGGTGATGGTATATGGCGGTGGCAATGAAGATGGTGTGTCGGCGACGTGAAAACCTGTGACCAAAACTCGAAACTCTAAGGTAACTAGGCGCTAAGACTAGCAACTCGACACGACAATGCAACCGCAATTTCAACAAAGCAAGACACTAAAAAGATTATGCAAAGGCTCAGATTGGTTCGAATATGATGAACCGACCCTATGTTTTTGACTTTTTCGTGGACTATAGGTATGAAGAACAGACTCGATCTAAACTATGAAAAACTGGAAAATCTCACTGAGCAACCTGGAAATCTAGTACCACTTGATAGAGGCGAAGGTGTCCCGATGTTTCGATGAGATAGCTATCATTTTCTATGGGAGTCGACTTTGACGATCTGACTACAAACGTGTGAAGACGTCGCGCCTTAGCAATCGCTAAACCAACATCCGAGGGTTATTGACCATGCAGGAGCACGATCAATCTGACCATGAGGGTATATTTCCTGCGAGTAAAACGAAGAACAAACAAGAAACTGATATTGCAATCTGGATATTGCGAATATAAGAGGAAAGCTTTATTGATCAAGGTGGGTTCTGTGACGTCCTGGTCTGGTCGTTGGACACAAATGAAGTATGCAAAGTTGCAGCTATGGCAAACTTTTAATCTAAACAAAATCCAAAGTCTAAACGACGCCCTAAGGGCTGTATATATGGAGGAAGAGGGGGGAACTTCGTGACCCTTGGAAGAGGGGTCCGAAACCAGCCCTAACTCTTGTTTCTCCACACATACGAACTCTAAAAACAACCTATACTTAAGTATTTCGAAATTACATGGGCTTGGCCCAAAAATAAGGTGACCATCACCTATAATAGCCTCTGGACAAATTTATGAAGTGGCATCTTGTATATTTCGTCCAAGGCTTTATGCACTCATTATGGTGGCTTCAAAGTCCTGAAATCATCACTTGTAAGTCCGTTCTTGTTCCCATTGCGCATCATCCCCATGCTTGATCTTGCTCCAATGTTCATCCCTCCTGTCCTAGCTAGGCCTTTCATTTGTAAGCAAGACAAATGTATCCAATTTAGGTAGCATCATATTCTCATGAACAATAGAATCATTACCAAGAAACAAAAGTACCTGATAATTTAATTGACATGCGTGAGCTCTAGTAATTGGTCCAGTATATGTAGTAGTAGGGGATGTGGGTGTAACAATGGTATTGATGTCCTCATCAGTGTGGGATGTATATACAAACAGAAATGTACTTCTTGGATTGACTGCGTGGGATGTACATATTAACGGAAACATATTCCTTGGATTGACTGTGTGGAATGTACACACGAATGGAAACGTTTAGCCAGGACTGACTGTGTGGGGTGTACTTACGACCGGAAATGATTTAGCCTATATACTTGTATTTTTTAGCACAACTAAACCGTATTTGATCGCTCGCCCATTGCACACGACCTCATTTTGCCGAGCGTGTGTGCCAGGAGGGCCTATCCCCGACGGTTTCTGGGTCATGTGGGAAGCACCCCCCTATCGCACACACTCACTCGGCGACGGTTCAGAATGTCGTCGCGGAAAGGGGTTCAAAACCATTTGTATAACACCTCGCTGTACCAGTGTATGTAGCTCTTTTGTTAAAATTTTGGCATCGACCCCTTATAAAGTATGTTCAGGTGGACGAGAAGCCTTGGATTCCATGTTATACGACCGCTCATGCAAGTGGTTGGGGTCACATGGAACACCTTCTTTTGCTCTGGGGCTTCTATTGCGCCTCCCACTTGATTTTCTCTATCTCCTCTTTACTCATTTCCTTGTTCTGGCTTGATTTTGTCTATAAATGATATATGCGAGGGTGTCCCAATCTTTCGATGAGATGATAGCTATCGATTTGGTGGAGTTGACTTTGAAGATCTGACTACAAACATGCACGATGTTGCGCCTTAGCAATCGCTAAACCAACTCTGAGCGGTTATTGACCACGCCGGAGCAGGATCAACCTGACCATGAAGGTCTATTCCTGCACGCAATCAATAAACAAGCAAGACTATGATAAAATCAATCTGAATATTATGAATATAGATGAAGTATTGATAAAGGTGGGGATCCGAAAGCGGTCTTGGCTTGGTCGTTGGACACAAACGAAGTATACAAAGTTGCAATGGCTAAATTTTAACTAAACAAATCCCAAGGAAAAAGCTACTAGATTGATCTACTTATATAGGAGCAAGGGGTGGTGGCCAAGGAGGTCATAGGACGTCCAAAGGCAGCCTAAAACTAACCCTAGGTCGTACAAGGCCATGGGCCCAGGTGGAGGTGATGCAACACCTTTCGACTTGTAGTTTGACTCGGATTCTGCAGCAACGTTAGATTGTTTCGTCAATATCTCAATGCTCCAGATGAATTTGAAGGTGAATCCAATTGGCTTGAAAAGTGCACGAAATAAACTTTCCAACAAAAAATGAATCACCCAATTTGTAGTCCGGATGAATGAGTTCTTGGTGTTTGAGTCAGGTATGTCACTACAGAAATCAGGAACTTTGCCGTCTGCCATGGAAGACGGCAACGGCAAAGGCCTTTGCTATCCGCCAGCGGATGACAATAGGTCTGGTTGAACGAGCTACGGCAAAGGCAGCTTTGCCGTCTGCTAGCGGACGGCAAAGGTGAAATGGTCTTTGTCGTCCGCCAGCAGACGACAAAGGACCTGGACGGCAGACGTGCCAGCTACAGGCCGTTAGTGGGTTAACGGCGTGCTTTGCCGTCTGCTGGCACACGGCAAAGACCTTTGCATATTTGTCGTCTGCCAGCGGACGGCATAGCGGTCCACATGGCAGCAGCTAGGGGTTGGCCTATTTGATTTCTTTGCCGTTCGCTGGCTGATGGCAGAGATGCAATGGTCTTTGTCGTCTGCCAGCAGACGGCAAAGCATCCAAATAGGCCAGCCTATTGCCCCAGGTTGCCCAGGTAGCTGACACGTGGCATATTTTCCGTCTGCTGGCTGATGGAAAAGGCATTTGCCGTCTGCCAGTGGACGGAAAAGAGCCTGTATAGCCCCTGTTTTTTCTATTTTTCTTTAATTCATCCAATTTCACAGATACACACACACACACACACACATTTATGAAAATACTTTCGACAGGCATACCAACACATATACATACCAACTCATATGCCTGCCATATGAATATGATCATCAAACACATATACATAGCAAATCAGAAGTCCGTATGCAACATATATAGCTAGCCAACATATCTAACTACAAGTATACAATGGTTTCATCCATACATACATATATAGGTAGCAAGTTTCACATTGTTCATCCTACAAAATCAAAACAAGAAGGAAGCATAAAGAAAAGAGTAGAATCCATCAATGCAAGCTTCCTCATCTAAAGCAAATATGCAAATTGGGAAAGAAGAAAGTTAGAAGAAGAAGAAGAAGACTAGTTAGAAGAAGAAGAAAAAGAAGAACAAGAAGAATTAGAAGATTTTTTCCTTCTCTTTCTTTTTCTCCTCTCCTCTTCTTTATCTTCTTCTTCTAACTAAGGTATGTAAAAATGCCATTTTATTGCTAAGCTAGGTAAAAATTCCAAGTGTAGGTCATTTTAGAGCTAAGCTAGGTAAATAGGTCATTTTGGAGCTTAGTAAGGTTATTATGTCATTTCGAGGAAAATAAGCTAAGTCTATATCATTTTGGAGGTAACAAAGATTAACATGCCATATTTGACCTACGTACGCTAAGTATGTCATAAATGAACTGAAGAAGCTAAGTATAGCTCATTTTTTATCTAACTTAGATAATTATGCCATTTAGGAGGAAAATAAGCTAAGTATCCATTTGTAAAGCAAAACACTAGAAAAAACTTACCCTCATCACAACAAATGTGATGAAGATCGCAACTAAGGTAACAATTAATCCAACGGCATAATAATACCAAGTCTCAGTATCAATGGCATATTTCTAATCTTCTTAAGCTTCACGCGCATTGCATGCATCTTCAAGCGCATTGTATTCCTCTTCATCTTGTGATCATCGACGACATCGGCAATATACAACTCCAATGTCATCTTCTCTTCTTCAATTCTTTTAATTTTTTTCTTTCGAATACTCATTTTCATTTTCAACTAAATTGAAGTTCTCCACAAGAGGGTCAGTTTCAAATTCCGGTTCACATACCTCCTAGATTAAATGATTTCTATGTAACGCCCCAAGACCGGAGCTCCAGTTGCCTTCCAGGGTTTCCGGGTTTTCGTTGTGTGATTTGTTCAGCTTGTTGCATTCATCATTGCATATTTTGCATTGCATCATTTCATGCATGACATTTTGTTGCATGCCCCATGTGAGATCCATGCATCACCACCTTTCCTTCCTTCTCTTTTCTTTCTTTTTGCAAGTGCCATCTTGCCCTCCTCCTTCCTTCTTCTTTCTTTCATTTTGGCAAGTGTCCTTTTCCTCCTCCTCCATTAATGTCCATTCTTTTCCTGGTGCTAGTTCTCCATGCCTAAACCCTCTCTGTCAAATTTCAAATCCTTTGGAGTTGTTTTGGTTAGGTTCAAAAATGCCTCAAGTTTGAATCATATTTAAACTTATTTATTTTTCTACCTCTAAAATGTCCAAACAATTTTATCAAATAGGGCATGAATTCAAGGTCATGAGGATATTTTTATATTTCTCATACACCTCTCCTTTTCCCCTGTGATTTTCTCTTTATTTTCTGCTTGAAGAAAATTAAAGAAAGAGGAAACAGCAGTTTCGGGCCAGTCGCAGCCCACCTGGGCCTCTCCATCACCAACCGGCCTGTTAGACCTCCTCCCATTGGGCCTCCCGCGCCGGCCCATCTAATCCTAACCCTAGCGCTGCCTTAGCCCGATCCCTCACGCACCTCTCCCTCTCGACCCCTCCCTCGCGCCGCCAGGAGAGGAGGCACCGCGCTCGTTCCCTCCTCTGCCCGATCCCAGCTCCCCATCGATCTCTCCCTCATCTCGCTCCTCCCTCGATCCCTCTCCTCCTCTCTTCAGTCGCCCGCAGGCCGCCGCCCTGCACCCTCGCGCCCCTCGCTCATCCTCCTCCAAACCCCGTCGTCCTCCGCTCCTTCTCCTTCCCCCGGGGTGGCTCCTCTGCGCCAAGGCCATGGCCTCGCCGGCTGGCCATTGAAGCTGCCGCACGTCTCCTCGATGGTAGCCAGGCCACTGCTGCGCCATCTCGCCTCCTCCCCACGTCCCCGCATTCTTCGCGACCTTGGGCCATGCCATGGTGCCACTGCCCCGAGCTCATGCCCGCATGCCTGTGCCTCCTTCCTCGCCGTGAGCCTGCAGCGCTGCCAGCTCCTCCTCCACCTTGCCTCTTCGCAACCCCGCTGATGTTTTCTTCCAGCTCCGCTGGATGCCATCCAGGGAACCAATCCCCATGGCGCGTCGTCTCAAGGCCACGCCGCCGACGGGATCCTGCGTGCCTCTGCCCGGATCGGCCTGCACCCCCGTACCTGTCGGCCTCGACCTCCTCCCCGAGCTGGAGCCTCCACCTCCATCTGGTGCCTCCTTGGACCTCCTCCAGTTTGGCTACACCACGAACCACAGGACCGAGAAACGCCAAGTACCACCAAGTTCCCGATGGATGCAAAGTCCCCAGCGAGACCCACGACTATGACCTCGGAGTTGGACCGCAAGCGCCAAGTACCCACCGGCAAGACCACACGGACGCTCGAACAACTGCAGACCGAAACGTTAAGTACCTCATCGATACGTGTACGACAAGACGCGGGAGATCAACTTCATGGACCGACAAGTTCCACGACGACAAGTGTGACCTTTTGGATGGCCAAGTTCCTCTTCAAATGTACGACTACACGGTGTTGCGACAAGTACCATGATGCCCGGAGCCCTCGGACCATCAAGTTTCACTACCGCCGACTAGCACGACTACCGTCGCAAAAACGAGACCGTCAAGACCCGACCGACAAGTACCCCGATGACCCTGAACATCTACGATTGTGTACGACTACCGCCGCCGTGTTTTTCGACAAGACGTCGTGAGCCTCTACTTCCACTACCGCTCCGATGATCGCCGATGAATGACAGGACGACTACTTCGACTACCGTCGCGTGAACCCCTACTTCCACTACCGAACGTCCCGAAAACGTCTACTTCCCCTACACCGCATCGAACTTGAACCCCTCCGATAGCGCACGCCTCAAAGGTATAACGTCGAGACGACCGTCGTGGACGAATGTTGCGTGTTGTATGAGTTGCACCCTTTGTTTGCACCATGTCTATAGTGTCTCTCGCTTCCATGTCACCTACTCATGGGACACCTGGTATGCGGGAGCGCCCCACCATCTTTTACATGCATCCGCACACTTCTCCTTTGCATCGGTATCTCAATCGAGTTACCGGAACCGGAACGCTGCCGTGGCACCGTTTTCGTTATCGTTGCCGTGGCACCCCTTTCGTTTTCGCCACGATGACAGATGCTTCATAATGCTCTTGTCAACTTTTAATAAAAATTGCATAAACTTGTTCATGCCATCTGCATCATGATAACAACAATTAAGATGTTTAGTTTGTTGTTGCATTAATTTACTAATGCATATGGGGATTTGCCGGAATTGTTGTTTGTTCCGGCCCCATTTAAACTTGTTTAGCTAGATAATTTCCTTTTGCTTCCTCTCTTGCCATGTTTAACAACATTTAGTATTGTTGAGTACCCTAACCGAGAGAGAACTAAATAATTGATGTGGTGTTTCGTCAATATGCATCCCGATGCATATTGAGCTCCACTTAATTTGTAGTATTATTTGTTGCACTTTGCCATGCCATGCTTCATTAAACCGGACATGCATCATACTTGATTGTGCATCATGCCATGTTTATGTGAGGGTTGTTTTACTATGTTGTTTGCTTCTTTCTGGTGTTGCTCCTTCGGGTTAGTTCCGTTAACGTCGCGTTTGTGAGGATCCGTTCGACTTCATCCGTTTGTCTTCTTCATGGACTCGTTCTTCTTCCTTGCGGGATTTCAGGCAAGATGACCATACCCTCGAAATCACTTCTATCTTTGCTTGCTAGTTGCTCACTCTTTTGCCATGCCTATGCTGCGATACCTACCACTTGCTTATCATGCCTCCCATATTGTTGAACCAAGCTTCTAACCCACTTTGTCCTAGCAAACCGTTGTTTGGCTATGTTACCGCTTTGCTCAGCCCCTCTTATAGCGTTGTTAGTTGCAGGTGAAGATTGAAGTTTGTTCCTTGTTGGAACATGGAGATATTGTTCCTTGTTGGAACAGGTTTACTTGTTGGGATATCACAATATCGCTTATTTAATTAATGCATCTATAAACTTGGTAAAGGGTGGAAGGCTCGGCCTTATGCCTGGTGTTTTGTTCCACTCTTGCTGCCCTAGTTTCCGTCATATCGGTGTTATGTTCCCGGATTTTGTGTTCCTTACGTGGTTGGGTTATAATGGGAACCCCTTGACAGTTCGCCTTGAATAAAACTCCTCCAGCAATGCCCAACATTGGTTTTACCATTCGCCACCTAGCCTTTTTCTTTCCCTTGGGTTTTGCAGACTCAAGGGTCATCTTTATTTTAACCCCCCTGGGCCAGTGCTCCTCTGAGTGTTGGTCCAACCGAGTAGATTGCGGGGCCACCTCGGGGCAACTTGAGGGTTGGTTTTACTCGTAGGATGTCTCATCTGAGTGTGCCCTGAGAACGAGATATGTGCAGCTCCTATCGGGATTTGTCGGCACATTCGGGCGGTGTTGCTGGACTTGTTTTACCATTGTTGACGATGTCTTGTAGAACCGGGATACCAAGTCTGGTCGAAATGTCTCGGGAGAAGGAATATCCTTCGTTGACCGTGAGAGCTTGTGATGGGCTAAGTTGGGACTCCCCTGCAGGGTTTTGAACTTTCGAAAGCCGTGCCCGCGGTTATGGGCAGATGGGAATTTGTTAACGTCCGGTTGTAGAAAACCTGAAGTTGATCTTAATTAAAATACATCAACTGCGCGTGTTACCGTGATGGTCTCTTTCCGACCGGTGTTGGAGTTATGTTTGACGTAGGTTGTTCTAGAATCACTTCTTGATCATGGTTTCTCGATCGCGCTTTGCCTTCTCTTCTCGTTCTCATTTGCGTATGTTAGCCACCTAATATGCTAGTCGCTTGCTGCAGCTCCACATCATACCTTTACCTTCCCATAAGCTTAAATAGTCTTGATCGCGAGGGTGCGAGATTGCTGAGTCCCCGTGACTCACAGATACTTCCAAAACCAGCTTGCAGGTGCCGATGATGCCATTCCAGGTGACGCAACCAAGCTCAGGAGGAGCTCGATGAAGATCTTGTCCTTTACGTTGTTTTCGTCTAGTCGATCAGTAGTGGAGCCCAGTTGGGGTCGATCGGGGATCTGTGTAGCATTTGGGGTAGTCTTCTTTTATTTTGGTTCCGTAGTCAGACCTTGTATGTTTTTGGTTGATGTAATGCTTTATTTATGTAATTGTGTGGAGTGGCGATTGTAAGCCAACTATGTATCTCTTTCCCTTATGTATTACATGGGTTATGTGAAGATTACCTCACTTGCGACAGTGCTTTCAATGCGGTTATGCCTCTAAGTCGTGCTTCGACACGTGGGAGATATAGCCGCATCGAGGGCGTTACAAGTTGGTAATCAGAGCCTTCCCCGACCTTAGGAGCCCCCTGCTTGATTGAATAGCTGACGTTATTGAGTCTAGAATTGTTTTGAGTCTTTTAGGAATTATACATATCGGAGAGTATTAATTCTTTTTACTCCTCAGTCCCTTCGTCGCTCTGGTGAGGCATCCTGGCGTAGAGTTTTGACTCTTCTCTTCTCAAATTTCACTAATTTTTTAGGATCACGCGGGTATCTTGGAATCGTTTCAATGGTTTTGTGATGAGAACATTGTTCTTGGTGCCTCATGTCATTTAGGGGTTGTGGCAGTGTCCCGGGGAGTTGAGCTCCGAGGTGTTGTCGTCACAATTTTATCGTTGCAGTTCTGGAATACCTGAGTTTAGTTTCGCCGACATCGAAAATCTCTTTTATGCAGTTGCTGGTGAGATAACCTCGACGCCACCTAGTACTAGGGCGGGAGTTCGGGAGTATTACCATAACTCGTATAACAGATGCTTTTCGAAGGTTGAGGTAGATGATTTCCGAAGGTTTCTTGGTTATGTGTTGAAGGATGGATACAACTGGATGTAGGATTTGCTAGTTTTGGGTGAGATATTATGCTTCCCCTGTATCCCCAACACCTGATTGCATAATTGGAAAATTTCGGCAGTTTATAAGTGGGAATTCAAGTAGCTCTTAAGATATCTTTTCGACAGATGTATGATACGAAATTGGGGTTCGACGTCTAGTGGTCCGCCTATTCACGGTTGGTTTTACAGTGGTCTCGTTGTGTCTTAAAGAGTCCTTGGCTATGCCGACTCGGGGACGCTTCGTATGTCATGTGCACTGCCTTGTACATGATGGTGTTGTACGATCGAGCCCGTGTAGGCCCCACCACAAAAACTTCGGACGAAATCTCTATCATATGTTTGTTCCGGCTTATTTTTCAAGCCAATCCTTGTTTTGTTTTGAGTTGTGGTATCCGAGTTGCTTCGAAGTCAAATGTTGATTCCATACCTTTCCTAAGTGGTGTTCTCATATTTCTATGTAAATACTAATCCTTTTCGATAATCGAGATCATCATGCCAATCCTTTTCAACCGGCGTGTTTCTCTTCAAGTGGATCCAATCATTTCAACATCCGCAAGATCAACTCAAGTCTTCTCAACGGTGTTTGTTTCATTCATCTCCAAGTTGCCTTTGTTTTCCCACCCACCCTCCCTTTTTTTCTTCAAGGATTCAGATTTCTTAATCACTATCCATTTTATTGATGGAAGTCTCTCCATTCTTTTTCCTTCGTGTTTTTACCCAGTGTTTCTCATGAAGATGCTCTACTCGTTCGTCATTCTTCATTCTTTTCATCTCGGGTGGTTTCAAGTCAAGCTTTGTTGATCATATCCTTTCCTCGTTTCAATGCTTTCTCATGTCGGTGCAATTCTTAATCATTCACTTCTCGCTATTCAATTGTTCCGGAGTGCTCAAGATATTTTCGAAGATTCATGTTACCACTCTACTTTCGTTCAAACTCTTTTGAGGATGTTATATCATTTAAGCCTTTTAATTCAACCGGTGCAATCTCTCTTTTCAAGTAATCTTTTCAACGGTGTATCTTTTGAGTGGGCCCTAACCCACAGGTCTTTTTCCAGGATCTTACCTGACTCTTCTATTTTCCCAGAGCTACCATCCAATTCTTTTCGAAGTTTGACATAAGAATGATTTATCATCAGTCAAATGTTTTTCTCCAAGATCTTCCAAATTCTTTTCATCGTTGGTTCAATCTTTCCATTCTTCTTTATTCCGGAGTGACTCAACAATTCATGATGGTGTTTCTCGTCGTCATTCTCAGATTTTGAAGACCGAAGAAGATTTTTCTCTCAATCTTGCTCCATTCTCTTCAAGATTCGTGATTCTAGCTTGTTGCCATCCTCTTATAATTATTTTCGATTGTGGGAATTCTTTTCACCCATCCGGAGCATTTCATGTGTTTTTTTCCATTTCTTTTCCCCGAAGGGCATCTTTTCAAATATCACTCATTCCCAGCTTTCAGCTCTCATACTCTAAATCATACCGGTGCTTAAATCAAGGATTCTCTAATCAGCTCGTAATCTCTTCGTTCTCATGGATCTAAATTCTCTCAAGCATCTTCGTTTATTTGCTAATCCTTCCCGGTGTTTCTTCATGTTTTATTCGTTTTTTTTTTCAATTTTTACGGTGGTTCGTTCAAGAGTGCTTCTCTTTCGTTATCATATCAATTCATTTGTTGTTTTCAATCCTACCGGTGGATTCGTCGAAGACCTTCCCAAGTCTGACGCTATATCTCTCTTAATCTTTTCTACGAGAATAAGTAATATATCAAATCCGTTGATTGTCATCAATTTAATTGGTGAAGGATAAGCATAATGTAATTCTTATTCTTGTTTCATCGGGTTAACTAAATTCCCTATTCCGGGGGCTCATCAAATTCTTGTTTCCATTTGTTCATCTTTCTTTTCCGGAGTTCCAAGTTTTCTCTTTATCTCGTCGCGAAGATCCATCTAATCATTGCAAGGATTCATCTTGTGTTTCCAACTTCGCTTTCTTCTCGTTATCCTTTTGTTACCGGAGTTCTTCATGGAGGCTCAACATGGTGGTTCACCAAGGATTCAATTCATACTCGAAGTGTTCATCAACTTTCTTTTAAGAGGAGTCCAAGCATCTTTCATCTTGTAATCCAGAGTGCAATTCTTTCTACCATATCATTGGAGGTGGTATTATGTCATTCTTGATAATTTGAGTTCATGTTTCGTGATTCACATGTTGTTAAGAATGAGATACTTTAAATCCATCAATCTCATCATTGGAGTTATATGGGGTTATATTTCACCTAAAGCCTTCCCTAAGGATTGTTGCTATCTATGGTGCTTATAAAGGACCCAAGTTCTTCTTTATCCTCCCGGTGAATTACTTTCTCGTCTCCTTGTTCATATCAATCCAATTCTTTTCCCGTGAGTGGAAGGTTTTCATCTCTTAATTTGAGATGTACTCCACAAGACCATATCAAGCTTATCCTTTCGTTGTTGGTTTTCCAACAACTCCGCTCGAACCGTCTCCTAAGGATGCCTTCTCAAGCTCTTTTGTGGCATAAGATGGCATTTTCTTCTCCATTCTTTTATTTCAACTATCTATCTTCTATTCTTTCTTCCGGAGGCCTTGTGATGTTGCTCTTTTCAATCATCATCTCGAATTGTGAAGATCTTGGTTTTCTTTTTGTGCTTATCCTTTTAACCGGAGTGTTGTGCCCTCTGCTCAAGTTCCCTCATCTTATCAAGTTCTTATTCAATCCCTTTCCTTTTCAATCGAAGTTCTGCCCGAAGTTGTTCTTCCTAGTTCATCTTTTCTAATGGAGTGTTTTCAACTTCATTTATCTCCGTTGTATTCTTTTCTCGAGTTGGCTTAACCTTTTCAAGGTTCTTTGGTTTCACTCATTGGTCAAAGAAGCAACTTAGTTTTACCTCTTCTCTTTCTCTTCTGTTTTCCCTCCGGTGCCACTCTAGATCTCGGGACGAGATCCTCTCGTAGTGGTGGAGTGTTGTAACGCCCCAAGACTGGAGCTCCAGTTGCCTTCCAGGGTTTCCGGGTTTTCATTGTGTGATTTGTTTAGCTTGTTGCATTCATCATTGCATATTTTGCATTGCATCATTTCATGCATGACATTTTGTTGCATGCCCCATGTGAGATCCATGCATCACCACCTTTCCTTCCTTGTCTTCTCTTTCTTTTTGCAAGTGCTATCTTGCCCTCCTCCTTCCTTCTTCTTTCTTTCATTTTGGCAAGTGTCCCTTTCCTCCTCCTCCATTGATGTTCATTCTTTTCCCGGTGCTAGTTCTCCATGCCTAAACCCTCTCTGTCAAATTTCAAATCCTTTGGAGTTGTTTTGGTTAGGTTCAAAAATGCCTCAAGTTTGAATCATATTTAAACTTGTTTTATTTTCTACCTCTAAAATGTCCAAACCAATTTTATCAAATAGGGCATGAATTCAAGGTCATGAGGATATTTTTATATTTCTCATACACCTCTCCTTTTCCCATGTGATTTTCTCTTTATTTTCTGCTTGAAGAAAATTAAAGAAAGAGGAAACAACAGTTTTGGGCCAGCCGCAGCCCACCTGGGCCTCTCCATCACCAACCGGCCTGTTAGACCTCCTCCCACTGGGCCTCCCGCGCCGGCCCATCTAATCCTAACCCTAGCGCCGCCTTAGCCCGATCCCTCGCGCACCTCTCCCTCTCGACCCCTCCCTCGCGCCGCCAGGAGAGGAGGCACCGCGCTCGTTCCCTCCTCTGCCCGATCCCAGCTCCCCATCGATCTCTCCCTCATCTCGCTCCTCCCTCGATCCCTCTCCTCCTCTCTTCAGTCGCCCGCAGGCCGCCGCCCTACACCCTCGCGCCCCTCGCTCATCCTCCTCCAAACCCCGTCGTCCTCCGCTCCTTCTCCTTCCCCCGGGGTGGCTCCTCTGTGCCAAGGCCATGGCCTCGCCGGCCGGCCATTGAAGCTGCCGCCCGTCTCCTCGATGGTAGCCAGGCCACTGCCGCGCCATCTCGCCTCCTCCCCACGTCCCCGCATTCTTCGTGACCTTGGGCCATGCCATGGTGCCACTGCCCCGAGCTCATGCCGCACGCCCGTGCCTTCTTCCTCGCCGCGAGCCTGCAGCGCCGCCAGCTCCTCCTCCACTTTGCCTCTTCGCAACCCCGCTGATGTTTTCTTCCAGTGCCGCCGGATGCCATCCAGGGAACCAATCCCCCATGGCGCGTCGTCTCAAGGCCACGTCGCCGACGGGATCCCGCGTGCCTCCGCCCGGATCGGCCTGCGCGCCCATACCTGTCGGCCTCGACCTCCTCCCCGAGCTGGAGCCTCCACCTCCATCCGGTGCCTCCTTGGGCCTCCTCGAGTTTGGCTACACCACGAACCACAGGACCGAGAAACGCCAAGTACCACCAAGTTCCCGATGGATGCAAAGTCTCCAGCGAGACCCATTTTTTCGTCAAGTTCGACTACACGACTATGACCTCGGAGTTGGACCGCAAGCGCCAAGTACCCCACCGGCAAGACCACACGGACACTCGAACGACTGCAGACCGAAACGTTAAGTACCTCGTTGATACGTGTACGACAAGACGCGGGAGATCGACTTCATGGACCGACAAGTTCCACGACGACAAGTGTGACCCTTCGGATGGCCAAGTTCCTCTTCAAATGTACGACTACACGGTGTTGCGACAAGTACCACAATGCCCGGAGCCCTCGGACCGTCAAGTTTCACTACCGCCGACTAGCACGACTACCGTCGCAAAAACGAGACCGTCAAGACCCGACCGACAAGTACCCCGACGACCCTGAACATCTACGATTGTGTACGACTACCGCCGCCGTGTTTTTCGACAAGACGTCATGAGCCTCTACTTCCACTACCGCTTCAATGATCGCCGATGAACGATAGGACGACTACTTCAACTACCGTCGCGTGAACCCCTACTTCCACTACCGAACGTCCCGAGAACGTCTACTTCCCCTACACCGCATCGAACTTGAACCCCTTCGATAGCGCATGCCTCAAAGGTATAACGTCGAGACGACCGTCGTGGACGAATGTTGCGTGTTGTATGAGTTGCACCCTTTGTCTGCACCATGTCTGTAGTGTCTCTCGCTTCAATGTCATCTACTCATGGGACACCCGGTATGCGGGAGCGCCCACAATCTTTTACACGCATCCACACACTTCTCCTTTGCATCGATATCTCAATCGAGTTACCGGAACCGGAATGCTGCCGTGGCACTGTTTTTGTTATCGTTGCCGTGGCACCCCTTTCGTTTTCGCCACGATGACAAATGCTTCATAATGCTCTTGTCAACTTTTAAAAAAATTTGCATAAACTTGTTCATGTCATCCACATCATGATAAAAACAATTAAAATGTTTAGTTTGTTGTTGCATTAATTTACTAATGCATATGGGGATTTGCCAGAATTGTTGTTTGTTCCAGCCCCATTTAAACTTGTTTAGTTAGATAATTTCCTTTTGCTTCTTCTCTTGCCATGTTTAACAACATTTAATATTGTTGAGTACCCTAACCAAGAGAGAAGTAAATAATTGATGTGGTGTTTCGTCAATGTGCATCCCGATGCATATTGAGCTCCACTTAATTTGTAGTATTATTTGTTGCACTTTGCCATGCCATGCTTCATTAAACCGGACATGCATCATACTTGATTGTGCATCATGCCATGTTTATGTGAGGGTTGTTTTACTATGTTGTTTGCTTCTTTCCGGTGTTGCTCCTTCGGGTTAGTTCCGTTAACGTCGCGTTTGTGAGGATCCGTTCAACTTCGTCCGTTTGTCTTCTTCATAGACTCGTTCTTCTTCCTTGCGGGATTTCAGGCAAGATGACCATACCCTCGAAATCACTTCTATCTTTGCTTGCTAGTTGCTCGCTCTTTTGCCATGCCTATGCTGCGATACCTACCACTTGCTTATCATGCCTCCCATATTGTTGAACCAAGCCTCTAACCCACCTTGTCCTGGCAAACCGTTGTTTGGCTATGTTACCGCTTTGCTTAGCCCCTCTTATAACGTTGTTAGTTGCAAGTGAAGATTGAAGTTTGTTCCTTGTTGGAACATGGAGATACCTGTTCCTTGTTGGAACAGGTTTACTTGTTGGGATATCACAATATCACTTATTTAATTAATGCATCTATATACTTGGTAAAGGGTGGAAGGCTCGGCCTTATGCCTGGTGTTTTGTTCCACTCTTGCCGCCCTAGTTTCCGTCATATCGGTGTTATGTTCCTGGATTTTGCGTTCCTTACGCGGTTGGGTTATAATGGGAACCCCTTGACAGTTCGCCTTGAATAAAACTCCTCCAGCAATGCCCAACATTGGTTTTACCATTCGCCACCTAGCCTTTTTCTTTCCCTTGGGTTCTGCAGACTCAAGGGTCATCTTTATTTTAACCCCCCTGGGCCAGTGCTCCTCTGAGTGTTGGTCCAACCGAGTAGACTGCGGGGCCACCTCGGGGCAACTTGAGGGTTGGTTTTACTCGTAGGATGTCTCATCTGAGTGTGCCCGTAGAACAAGATATGTGCAGCTCCTATCGGGATTTGTCGGCACATTCAGGCGGTGTTGCTGGACTTATTTTACCATTGTCGACGATGTCTTGTAGAACCGGGATACCGAGTCTGATCGAAATGTCTCGGGAGAAGGAATATCCTTCGTTGACCGTGAGAGCTTGTGATGGGCTAAGTTTGGACTCCCCTACAGGGTTTTGAACTTTCGAAAGCCGTGCCCGCGGTTATGGGCAGATGGGAATTTGTTAACGTCCGGTTGTAGAAAACCTGAAGTTGATCTTAATTAAAATACATCAACTGCGTGTGTAACCGTGATGGTCTCTTTCCGGCGGAGTCCGGGAAGTGAACACGGTGTTGGAGTTATGTTTGACGTAGGTTGTTCTAGGATCACTTCTTGATCATGGTTTCTCGATCGCGCTTTGCCTTCTCTTCTCGCTCTCATTTGCGTATGTTAGCCACCTAATATGCTAGTCGCTTGCTGCAGCTCCACATCATACCTTTACCTTACCCATAAGCTTAAATAGTCTTGATCGCGAGGGTGCGAGATTGCTGAGTCCCCGTGACTCATAGATACTTACAAAACCAGCTTGCCGGTGCCGATGATGCCATTCTAGGTGATGCAACCAAGCTCAGGAGGAGCTCGATGAAGAGCTTGTCCTTTACGTTGTTTTTGTCTAGTCGATCAGTAGTGGAGCCCAGTTGGGGTCGATCGGGGATCTGTGTAGCATTTGGGGTAGTCTTCTTTTATTTTGGTTCCATAGTCGGATCTTGTATGTTTTTGGTTGATGTAAAGCTTTATTTATGTAATTGTGTGGAGTGGCGATTGTAAGCCAACTATGTATCTCTTTACCTTATGTATTACATGGGTTGTGTGAAGATTACCGCACTTGCGACATTGCTTTCAATGCGGTTATGCCTCTAAGTCGTGCTTCGACACATGGGAGATATAGCCGGATCGAGGGCGTTACACTCTATGTCAACTTAATGGCCATAATTGTCATAAATGCGAAATGCAACAAATAGTTATGAAAGATAATTTACCACATCCGAATCATAAAGTGGGCGATGGCCGATGGGGACAGACATCAAGACCATGGCACTATGTATAAGAAACAATCATACAAAGTAAGAAAATTATACATAGCAACTATATAAATCATACAATCATACAAGTAACTATATAAATCAAGTACAACATAAAAAATTGAATACTTAATAATAATCTGTCATCATTCTGGGAACGGGGGTCCCCAGACTTGCCTGCCTGTGGCCCACGGCGTGGCTCCGCAAGTGGGCCCGTACGACCCATCTTCACCAGCAAGGACTCAAGTCCCTCGCGAGGGGCCAAGCCTTGCGAGGCGGACGACACAAGACCTCCTCAGCAGCGGCCTCACCAGGCTGGCTTGCAAGGGGAGGAGAGATCAAGGCTAGGCAAACCTCGCGAGGTTCCGATGGCCTGAGCCATGACGACCAAGGTCAGGCTGCCGCCAGGCGGGCGTCAGCGTGCGCAGTGTCCTTGTTTCCTCTTTGGTGCTAAGGAAGCAGGCGCAGGCACGGAGTACCGAGGCGTCAAGCAAAGGTTTCCATATCGGTGCAACGAGACCAAGACCAGAAGGACGGCAAGATGGAGGTCACCGTGCAGCCCAAGACGGAGTCACCACCAGAGCCTTTTGTAGGCGAAGACCACTTTTGTCAGGATAAGCTGTACTAGATGTCCCCTTTCGAATTGTCTATTGTTGGCTCCCTTCCCGCTCAATATTTGGGGAGAGGACCAGGGCCTCTATAAATAGGACTAGCCACCATAGCAGGAAGGGCCCCCGACGGATCGAGAGAGACCGGAACAACCACAAGTTCACCGAGCACAAGAACACCTATCCTTAGGAGGCTGTTCTTCCCCTTGTACTGTTCATCCTCAGCCCAAGAGGCAATCCACCACACCACACTGGAGTAGGGTATTACACCACAATGGTGGCCCGAAGCAGTATAAAGCCTATGCCCTCTGTGTTTGCGAGTTCATCGAGTTAGTCCCTGAGATCTTAGCGAGGCTAGGACGTGGATCGGTAGGGGGAGATCTTCGTGCGCACCCCAGTGTTCGAACCTTAAGGGTTTTGCCGGAACCCAAGATCCGACATTTGGCGCGCCAGGTAGGGGTGCACCGGAGTTTTTCTTCTATCGATTCGCGCACCACCGTCTTCACGCCCATTCTCCATGGCCGGCGCCGCCCTGCCGGCTGGATCTGCGAGTGCCCACAGCGACGCTAGGTGGCTCCGAGCCCTTGCTCCCGCCCTGCAGCAGGCGAAGTGGACACCCAAGTTCAAGCCGGATATGCCGCTGTGCTACGCTGGCATGGCGGACCTGACGGCTTTCCTGCTGTCGTATGAGGAGGCCGTCCTTAAGGCCGGGGACAACGGCAAGGTCATGGCCAACTGGCTTCCCATGGCTCTCACTGGCACACCGTGCGCCTGGCTGCTCAACCTCCTCGGATCCACAGTGGCATCTTCGGAGGAGTTGCGCGGCCTCTTCATCGCACGCTACGCGGCGCCGGCGCACCATGCAGTTGCGTCCCTCCTCGACGGCTCGCAAGCACCACCCTCTGATCATCACGTCAAGCCGTTCTTTCGCCAGGTCGACGCCGCTTTCAAGCGCCCCAGGGCTCCGCGGGGCTGGGCCGCGCCCAAGGCCGACCTCACCTTCAACTCGGGGGATCATCCCACCTCCACCATCCGCTCGGGTGCGCTCCCAATGCTTTGCACGCCCACCATCTGCCACATGTCCATCACCAAGACGCTCGTCGACGGCGGCGCTGGCCTCAACGTGCTCTCCGTCGAGGCCGTCAGCCTTATTCACGTACCGCTTGAGCGGCTCTGCCCTAGCAAGCCTTTCTCAAGGGTTGGTGGAGGCTCCGCCTACTCCCTGGGGCAGATCTGCCTCCCCGTGACCTTCGGCACGCGTGACAACTACCGCACCGAGCTCATCGACTTCGGCATCGCCACAACGGCCTCCCGTACAACGCCATCCTCGGGTACCCAGCTCTGGCCCAGTTCATGGCAGCAACCCATCCGGCTTACAACCTCATGAAGATGCCGGGGAGTGAGGGTGTCCTCACCATCAAGGGGGGTGCCAAGGAAGCCTTGATGATGCTCAAGCTCGCCCTCAAGACCGCCGCAACAACGCAGCCCTCCGACTCGGATACCTCCAAGGCCAAGGGAGCCACACCAACCAAGGAGAAGCAGTTTTTGACTCAGGACAAGGCAGAAACCAAGCGAGTGCCAATCGAGGAGGACGGGTCCTCAGGGGCAACCTTTACCATAGGCGCCAACCTTGAGCCTGGTCAGGAGGAGGTGTTGGTGAAGTTCTTGCGCACACACAAGGAAGTGTTCGCTTGGGAGCCTGATCAGCTGGTGGGGGTCGCAAGAGAGGTGATAGAGCACCACCTGAAGGTGTGCCCCAACATATGCCCCATGAAGCAGAAGGCGAGGCGGTAGTCCACGGAGAAGCAAGCTTTCATCATCCAAGAAACCTGCAAGCTGGAGGCTGCGGGTGTCATTCGCGAGGTTCAGTACTCCAAGTGGCTGGCAAACCCTATCGTCGTCCCCAAGAAAGACGGGAAGGAGCGGATGTGCATCGACTTCACCAACCTCAACAAGGCCTGCCCCCAAGATCCGTTCCCGCTTCCACGCATCAACCAGATCGTCGACTCCACTGCCGAGTGTGACTTGCTGTGCTTCCTGGATGCGTTCTCAGGATATCACTAGATCAAGATGGCGGTAGAAGATATGGAGAAGCCGGCCTTCCTGTCCCCGTGTGGGGTGTACTGCTACACTTGCATGCCTTTCGGACTGCGCAACGCAGGCGCAACCTTCTAGTGGCTCATGCACATCACCTTGGGTCGGCAGCTCGGGAGGAACGCTGAGGCCTACGTCGACGACATTGTGGTGAAGTCTCGGGAGGCGAGGACCTTGATCCAAGACCTGGAGGAGACCTTTGAAAGCCTCCGCCAGGTGGACTAGCGGCTCAACCCGGAGAAGTGCGTGTTTGGCGTCCCTTTCAGCAAGCTGTTGGGCTTCCTTGTGTCCCACAGGGGGATCGAGGCCAACCCAGAGAAGGTTAAGGCCATTGAAGACATGAGTCCACCACAAACTCTCAAGGAAATGCAGAAGCTTGCTGGACGGGTGACTGCGTTGGGACGTTTTATTTCCAAGCTGGGAGAGTGAGCCCTACCCTTCTTCAAGCTGATGAAGAAGAAGGGCCCATTCGAGTGGACCCCGGAGGCCGACTGAGCATTTCAAGACCTCAAGAGATACCTGACTAGCCCTCCAGTGATGGTGGCACCGCGACCTCTCGAGCCCCTGGTGCTCTATCTTGTCGCCACTCCGTACTCCGCCAGCGCAACTCTAGTAGCAGTTCGGGAAGAACACCAAGCCAAGCGCGCATCACGCCGAGATACACCCCCAACAGAGACGACGCAAGACCAGAAGAGCACCACAAGGGCCGCCGCAGCAACAGCAGAAGAGCAAGCTCAGCAGGACGACGTTCCCGAACCCGCAAAGGCCTCGACAAGCGATCAAGCGTTGGGGGCTCCACCACCTCAGGAGGCACCCCAACTCCTGGAAGACGCAAGCCTCATTAGCACGCCTACCCTCGCCGAGCACCCGGTATACTTCGTCAGCACGGTGTTGCGGGACGCAAGGGCACGATATCCCATGCCTCAGAAGCTCTTACTCGCGCTCTTAGTGGCTTCACGTAAGTTGCGGCACTACTTCCAGGGCCACCCCATCAAGGCCGTCTCAGCCTACCCATTGGAGAAAGTGCTCAGGAGCCCCAACTCTGCTGGAAGGGTCGCTGAGTAGAACATCGAGTTGCGAGCATCCAGTTGGAGTTTAGCACTAGCAGGGTCATCAAGGGAGCTGCACTCGCTGATTACGTGGCAGAATGGACGGACGCCCAGCGCTTGAAATAGGCGAGGACCGGTCCCTCTTGCCGGGAAGCGAGGCGCCCGACGGCTGGGTCATGTATTTCGATGGTGCCTTCGCGCGCCAAGGCACGGGGGCTGGAGCGGTGCTCATCTCTTCCACTAAGGACAAGCTCTACTATGCCGTGCAGCTCTGCTTCCAGCGGGGCGAGAAGGTCTCCAACAACATTGCAGAACACGAATGCCTCATAGCCAGCCTGAAGGCTCCAGCGGCACTAAGGGTAAAGCGTCTCACCTTCAGGGGTGACTCGCAGCTCCTCGTCGACTTCTCCAACAAGGTATACGAGCCAAAGGACGAACACATGGAGGCATACCTTTCAGAAGTACGCAAGATGGAGAAGTAGTTCCTGGGCATGGAGTTGCAGCACGTGCCCCAGGGAACCAACAAGGAAGCGGATGACATCGCCAGAAGGGCATCCAAGCGGCAGCCCCAAGAGCCTGGCGTCTTCGAGGAGCGGCTCTTCAAGCAATCAACAACACCACCACTTTCAAGAACAGCTCAGCCTCGGGAGGAACTTTCGCAGCCGCCTGCCACAGGAGCCCCAACATGTGGCCCGACCTTGGGAGCGCGCCTACTCTTGGCGCTTGAGCCCCAGGAGGGATGCTGGACCAAGGAACTCAAGGAATACCTGATGCAAGGGACGTTGCCAGAGAAGGAGGAGGACGCGGAGCGTGTGGCCCGGCAGGCCACATCATACTGCATCCGGGACGATGAGTGTCGGCGTTCTGGGAATGGGGTCCCCAAACTTGCCTGCCTGCGGCCCACGGTGTGGCTTTGCGAGTGGGCTCATATGACCCATCTTCACCTACAAGCTTTCAAGACCCTCGCAAGGCGGACGGCAAAATACCTCCTCAGGAGCGGCCTCACCAGGCTGGCTCGCGAGGGGCAGAGAGTTCAAGGCCAGGCAAACCTCGCGAGGTTACAATGACGTGAGCCATGACGACCAAGGCCAGGCGGCCAGCACGCACAGTGTCCTTGTTTCCTCTTTTGTGCTAAGGAGGCAAGTGCAGACGCAGAGTACCGAGGTGTCAAGCAAAGGTTTCCATATAGGTGCAACGAGACCAAGACCAGAAGGATGGCAAGACGGAGGTCACCATGGAGCCCAAGATGGCGTGACCACCAGAGCCTTTGGCCGGCGAAGACTGCTTTTGTCAGGGTAAGCTGTACTAGCTGTCCCCTTTTGAATTGGCCATTGTTGGCTCCCTTCCCGCTCAATATTTGGGGAGAGGACCAGGGCCTCTATAAATAGGACTAGCCACCACCATAGCTAGGGGGAGACCGGAACAACCAGAAGTTCACCGAGCACAAGAACACCTCTCCTCGGGAGGCTGTTCTTCCCCTTGTACTGTTCGTCCTCAGCCCAAGAGGCAATCCACCACACCACACTGGAGTAGGATATTACACCACAACGGTGGCATGAATCAGTATCAATCTCGTGTCCTTTGTGTTGCGAGTTCATAGTGTTAGCCCTTGAGATCTTAGAGAAGCTAGGACATGGATCAGTAGGGGGATATCTTTGCATGCACCCTGGTGTTTGAACCTTGAGGGTTTTTCCTGAACCCGTGATCCGACATTTGGCGCGCCAGGTAGGGGGACGCCGAAGCTTCCCTTCCGTCGCTCCGCGTCCCATTGCTCCATCGTCTCCATGGCGGACGCTCGTCGCGCTCCCGCTGAGCGCGGGGCTGCCCTCGCCGCCTGCATCGCTCAGACGGCTCCCATCGGTGGGCCACTCCGTTGTTCCCCGTCGCCTGCCGCCAACGCCGCCACCGGCCCGGCGGGGAACGAGCAGAAAGCATCCTCGCTGCACCCCTACACCCCTCGGTGCGGCGGGACGGCCGCACCGCCACTCCATCGCTGACCCCGGCCGGTTCATCATCCCACGCTCGTCGCGCTCGTGTGGACACGCAGGCCGCTCTGTGCATGGCGCGCGAGCTCCTGCGCTACCGCCCCGTCGATGACCGAGGACTGGCTCGACCGCATCGCCGAGCTTGTCAGCGCCGCAGGGGGCTCCCCTGCGCCGTCCCTCTCGCTGCCTCGCCCTCCGCCAGCCGCGGGCAGCGTGGCCCATCGAGCACCTCCACCACCTCTGCCCCAAGACGGAGTCTTGGCGCCCAGGCGCGCGCCCCCACGGCGTGACCTGCCGCGTCCGGCGCCCGCACAAGAAGAAAGAAGCTACCAAGAAGTCCCTCGACCGCGAGAAAATGCCCCTGCACTCCCTGCGCCACCATGGCAAGACCGCGTGCCGCCTGCGGCGGCGGTGCGCGGACCCCATCAAGGACAAGTTCTCCACCAGCGCACAGTCCCGGTGACCACAGCAGGCTGCTGCGCCCTCACCCCGAGCTGCGTAGCGTCGCTTGGCAGGGCAAGTTCAAGCTGGATCTGCCTCCTCGCTATGACGGCACCCCGACCCCGCGGAGTTCCTGCAGCTCTACGAGCTGAGCATCAAGGCGGCCAACGGCGAAGAGAAAGTAATGGCGAACTGGTTCCCCATGGCTCTCAAGGATGGTGCCCGCTCCTGGCTCCTGAACCTGCCTCCAGGCTTGATCTCCACCTGGAACGAGATGCGCGACCGTTTTGTCGCCAACTTCTAGGGCACTCGCGACCGCCCACCGGCTGCGGGTGACCTACACCGCGTCAAGCAACAACCAGGAGCGACCCTCCAGAAGTACATCCAACACTTCAACATTGTTCGTCTCAAGATCCCCAAGGTGACGGATGAGGCCATCATTTCCTTGTTCTCCGATGGCGTCCGCGACGTCAAGATGAAGGAGGAGTTCTCCATCCATGAGGAGTTGTGCACGTCTCTGGAGCTGTTCAACCTGGCGACCAAGTGCGCAAGAGCAGAAGAGGGGTGCATCTCCCTCCTTGAACTCCCGACTGCAGACCCGGTGGAGAAGAAAGCTAAGGCCAAAGACGTGAAGCGCAAGGGAGCAGCCGTGCTCGCAGCGGAGCCAGACACAAAGCGCGGCAGGGACCTGCCCGAGTCATCCAAGAGCAGGCAACTGTTCTGCGCCTTCCATAACCTGCATAGCCACAGCACCAGCGACTGTCAAGAGCTCAGAGCCATTCGAGAAGGATGCCTCGGTCGACGCCCCGAGCGCAACGACCGGGGCTACGGCTGAGGAGGAGGACATGCTGGCGGACGCTGGGATGACCGTGGCCCGCGCCAAGAGTGGCACGACCGGCCTCGTGAGGACCGCTGGCAGGACCAACCTCACGAAGGTGCCTGGAGGGATCAGCCTCGCGAGGACCATCCTCAGGGCAATGCTAGGCTCCCTCCACTACCGCCACCACCGAGAAGGAATGACGACCACCATCAGGACGAGGGGGCTAGGGGCTTCCAGGAGCCACGTGCCATCGCATGCATCTTGGGCGGAGCTCAAGCCCCAGCCTCATAGTGTATCTTCAAACAGTTTGCTCGTGAAGTGAATGCAGTCCTCTCCAAGCTCGAGGCCACGTGCCCGCTCAGATGGTCCCAGTGTGCCATCACGTTCAGCTCGGCAGATAAACTCAAGTGCGCGGCTACCGCATGAGTCCTCCCGATGCTTTGTTCATCAATCATTAGCAACGTGCAAGTTACCAAGACTCTCATCGATGGCGGCGCAGGGCTCAATGTCCTGTCCGTCGACACGTTCGACAACATCCAAGTGTCGTATGATCAGCTTCAGCCCACCAAGCTGTTCTCATGGGTGACCGACGGCTCCACCACTCCGATCGGTCAGGTCCGCCTCCCAGTCACCTTCAGACAGCGCAACAACTACCGCACCGAGCTCATCGACTTCGACGTCGCCCACATCCGTCTGCCATACAATGCCATCCTCGAGTATCCGGCCCTGGCCTAGTTCATGGCCGTAATGCACCACAGCTACAACGTCCTCAAGATGCCAGGAAGCGGCGGGATCATCACAGTCCCCTGCAAAGAAAGAGATGCGGTGTGCTCCCTCGAGCGCGCCTTCCAAGCAGCGTCAATCGAAGACCCGGGCAACAATGCATCTCGGTACACTCCCGAGGTCGTCCCCAAGAAGAAGAAGAAGCAGCTACTCCGTGCCAGACCTCAGGAGGGCAGCGCCACAAGTGGCAACCTCGTCAGGAGCAGCGCCCGCACCTGGGGCACCTCCCTCTCTCGCATAGGAAGGCGCGCCCGATGCCCTCCTCGAGCAGGGCTCGAGGGCTCTCTTTTGGAGGGCCTCAGACCTTGCCAACGTCACGAGGGAGGCGCTCGGGCACCACTTGGAGGCGTGTTTGGCGGCACGTCTCCCTCAGGAGGACACTGGGCAAGGAGCGCCCGGTGCTCAGGAGTTCATCACCAAGGTATCTCAGGAGCTTCAGGAAGCAAGAGCAATACGCGGCGACCGCCGCCCACCTAGCGTTGCTCCCCACCCAGGCGAGGGTGGTGAGCTGCGCGTCTGCATCGACATCCCAGGGCTCAACCGAGCCGCATCTTAGGAGCGCTTTTGGCCTTCGCGTGTTAGGTGTTGTGAGGGCCCACCTCATAGCTACGTTCGTATGCCGCTCGGCCTGCCGAGCGTGGCTGCTGCCTTCCAGCACAACCTGCGGAGCATCATGGCGGACCAGGAGGCCAGGCACCATACAGTCCTAGTGGAGATGGCGACGGTCCTTAAGGAACCGCCTGGACCCTCAGAGCCTCCCGAGGCTCAGGGCCCCGACGGCTCGTGAGGAGCAACCCCTTCACCGTGTACCTTCTGTTGCCTCAACACCCCTTCATCAACGGAACCAGGTGACATTTTCCAAGTTCATTTAGTTGGGAGCGCCCAGGGGGCTGCATTATTCCCAGGCCGCGTGGGTCCGTCCCTATGGCATGTATCCCATCTTTTTTATGTCTTTAGCTTACCCTGCTGGGGGCGCCCCTCAGGCTGCATCATCCCCAAGCCCCTCGGGCCTGACCCAATGGCACGTATCGTTCATGCATTTACCTGAGCTAGTTTGCCTTCCATGCCTAATCTATCTATGACTATCACCTTCTTGGTTGTCGCCCAACGCGGGAGCCGCGCGCTGGTCGTCTTTCTTCAGGACCCTTCGCGTGAGAGGATTAGGCACGACGTCTGTGCTCGGGCCCGTCCCTGCAGCATCGATAAATCAAACGGCCGAGCTCTGTCTGGCGGGCTGGCCCCTAATCATGGCACCTCCTGGGGTCGTTGGTGCTTGGCTTTCTCACGCGATAACCTCCAGAGATTCGTTTGGCGTAGGTTGTCTAACCACCTCGCAGGACCAAGACAGCGAACAAGAACCAAGACCAGGCGCAACCCGCCTTGAGGTAGGGCCTCGTGAGTCCCACGCTGGCTCACGAGTGCCCAGACACACCTCGTCTAGCCCTGTCATGCAAGCCACGTGTCAGGGCGGGGCTGTACATGCCCCGAGGGCTCTCCGCAGTAGGGAGTCCCCTCCCACATACCAGTGGAAGCACCATGCTTCGTGCTGGCAGTCAACACTGCCGAGGAGCGGCTATGCCCGTGCAAGTGCGGAAGCGCCATGGTCCATCCTAGTGATAAACAACTAAGGGCGGTCTCACGGTCGTATCAACCTCAGGGAGCCTCCGGGCTCGGTGTCTGGCCTCAACGCAACGCCTCCCCTCGGGAGAGCCGCGCGAGGGGGCCGGGCACGGGGGCTGCGCTCGGGTCACGCCCAAGCGTACGCCACCCTGCCAGGTCCCTCGGACCTGGTCTTCACGCGCCCTCCCAAGCGGAGCTAAGGTATGAAGGTCATTTGAATGTCAAGGGGGACTCCTGAGCATCGCGACTCAGGAGCCTAACTGACCATGTAGCCCTTCACTCCTTGGTCCGTCCTAGTCTCTGGTCGGCCCAACGGCGGTTGAGGTATGCGCGGGGTCGGGCCCTGCCGACGTAGAACACAAGACCAACCATTGCATCTCCTTTCCACAAGCTGTTTGCGTGTCAAGGGGGACTCTTGAGCATCGCGACTTAGGAGCCTAACTGGTCACGTAGCCCCTCACTCGTTGGGTCCGTCCTGGTCTCCGGTCGGTCCAACGACGGTTGAGGTATGCGCGGGGTCGGGATCTGATGATGTAGAACATAAAGCAAATAGGAAGAAAATCGCAAAATCTCAAAGCAAATATTACAAGACATATTGTTCTCCGAATACCAAACACAAGTTTAAACGCCTCCACGAGGCACGCTACATGCTGCAGGAGTTTCAACAGGAAAGGAGCCACAAGCCAGTCATCCCTCGATACCGCCGGCACCTGCAAGGGGTGCCCCCTCCTGGGTGGCATCGCCTTCACCTACACCACCGGTCGAAGGCGCGGGGGCGAAGGCGTCGAACTTCTCCAGCAGGGCTTCCACCTGACGCTTCACGGTTGTGGCGGCAGCTGCACAACGCTCCTCATCCACATGCTCCAGTAGCTCGTCAAGGCGGGCGGCAGGATCGCGAAGATGGAGGTGACTGAAGACGTGCGTCAGCACGGCTGAAGAAAGGACACGAGCCTCTGCCTCTGCCATGGGGCCGATGCCACGCACGACTTCCTCAAGTGCCTCGACCAAGTAGGGAAGCAACCGGGCGGGGCCGTCCTCATTGGTGGCCAGCGACTTCTCCAAGCCCTTCCATAGAGTGACTTCAGGGCCTCGCAAGACCTCTTCTCCAACAACGCGAAGGCCGCGCTGTCCTTGGCCAGAACCTTCGCCTTGGTGTCAAGATCGACCCCCTTCGCCTCCACCTTCTGCTCCAGCTCCTCCAGCCGGCTGTGTTCAGTGGCCTGCGCCTTCGCCAACTCCCCCAGCTCGGCGTCGCAGTTCTTGATGGTGTCCTCCCGGGCCCTCATCTCCTCCTCATTCGCCTGGCGGCCGTGAGCTTCTTTTGCGCGCTCATCACGCAGACTCTTCAGCTCGTCCTCCAGCGCCCGGCAGCGGTCGTGGGCAGCTTCGGCGTCTTTCAGCGCCGCCTCGCGATCAGCCGCAGCTTGAGCACGACCCACTTCTCCTTCTCGGAGGTCATCGTGGCCTGGCTTAGCGCCGCTCGGACTGCTGCGTCAGACTGAAGCCAGCCGGAGGCCAGCTCCAGGCGCCCGGCTACTAGGCGCGGATCCGCGCCCATGAAATCTTCCCGCAGCTGAGTCATCTCTGAAAGGGCACGCTCCAAGACAGCAGAGGAGGCAGAAGAACCTGGGAGTAATGGCGTAGAAGAAGGAAGAGGCGTCATCGTCACCATGGCCTGGGAGGCAGGAAGCTCCTGAGCCACTTGGACCTCAGCACCCGAGCCGGACGCTGGCACCTCATGAGTCAGCGGCGCTTCGGGGGCTCACTCCTCCCGAAGATGCTCCACCTAGCCTCGCAAGGATGATCGGACTGGAGAAGCGCGAGCACCATCCCCACCTTTGCTCATGGAGAGGGGCGTGGTCGCAGGAGGCGACCCGGACTCAGGCAGCACCACCTCGCTCTCCCTTCTCCTCTTCACCGCAGGCGTCAGCCTGGTTGCACAACAAGGAAAAAGAGTCGGAAACAAGCACCAACAGCAAAAACAAGGACGAACATCAAGAGGCAGCAGTATAAGCAAGAATAAGATGAAGCTCAAGCACTTACTGGTCCACAACAGCATAGTCCACCCTCCGCTTGGTGAGCTTGAAGCCGGAGAGCTTCGCAACCTGAGGCCCGAGCGCGCTAGCTCCGGAAGCAGAAGCAGGAGCGGCGGTTGGGTCGGAAGCGGCTCCACGCGGTGTGAGAGCAGAAGCAGCGTCCAGGGAGATCAACGCCGATCGGTCCCTCATCGGGATGACGGGCGGCTCTCCCCTCTCCAGGCGGGCATCGGCCTCGTGGTCGTCAGGAAGGGTGCAGAGGATGTCAGCTTTTCTCAAGGGGGAGGTTTCCCCCATCCCTTTAGGGGTCACCTCCGAGTCTTCCTCCTCCTCCTCTTCCTCCCTGCGGGACTCACCAAAAGACAGCTCCACTGGCGTTGGCACCGTAGGAGCCCTGGTGAGCGCCGGCGGCACCAGTCTGCGCCCGTCAAAGGTCGGCCTGGAGGCCATGACTAGCGCCCCGTCCTTCTGGTGGAAAAAGGGAGTGAAGACGTTCAGCGGATACTCCTGATCGTCCCCAACAAGGAGGCGGAGAGCTGCGCCAGCTCCTCGCCGGAAAAGGCCTTCCGGCTCAAGTGAACCTTGTCCACTTCATCCCCAAGCTCCCACAAGGGGCTCGGGTGGGCTTGAAGTGGGGCCACACGCAGCATCAGTAATTCCCTCAGGAGCATGGCCCCTGTAATCTTCGCCGCCTTCGCGTTGCCCGACTTCAAGTCGGACTTCATCTGCTCCAGCACCAACGTCGCCCACTCGTCGGTGAGCTTCGCGCAGGACCACCCCTTGTCGGACTGGGGCATCTCCGCCGGCAGTGTCAAGCGTGGGTGGATGCATTTAGCGTCCATCATGGCCCACTTGCTCCGGAAGCCTTTGGCTTTCTTCCCCGTCTTCAAGATTGAGTTGGCCTTGCCGGCCGCAATGAAATTGACACACCCGGAGGCGTGACTCCCTTGGCGCAGAGGAAGAAGAAGTGGTGCAGCAGAGCCACGGACGGCATCACGCCGAGGTATGCCTCGTAGTAGTAGGCGAAGATCGACAAGAGAAGGATAGAGTTGGGATGAAGATGCAGCGCCTGCAGTCCGTAGTGGTCAAGGACCTCAAAGAAGAAGTCAGAATAGGGGGACCAACCCCGCGACGATGCTGCTCGTAAATAAGGGGAAGAAGGTGCTTCCCTCGGGCTCCGGCACGTCGGAGCCTACCAAGAGCCCAATCTTCCCCTTCTCGTTGCTTTCCCCCGCCGTCAGCAAGCGCGCGGTGGCGAGGTTCTTCTCCGAGACATTGGGAGCGTCGAGGGCTGGCTCATACCAAGCCGGTGACGAGGCAGGCTTGACCCTCCGGGGCGCCATAGGTCGCTGATGCAGGAAGGATGGGAGTAGATCTAGAGATTTCGGAGGCAGGGCGCAAGAAAGGGGATCTGGAGCAAGGCGAAAGGAAGCAGTGAAGGCAACCGCTGTCCGCGCCAGCCTTTAACAGTCGGGCAGTTGCCGAGACTGCATGGGGAAACGGAGACAGAGACATCCAATCAACCGCCATGCGCCGACTGAGGCCGCAGGCTATTGGGGCTCGCGGCACTCCGCACTTGCCCCTTGGCTTCGCCTCGAAGCCAAGCCCGAGCATGCCTTGGGCCCAGGGGCTACTGTCGGCGTTCTGGGAACGGGGGTCCCCAGACTTGCCTACCCGCGGCCCATGGCGTGGCTCTGCGAGCAGGCCCGTACAACCCATCTTCACCAACAAGCTTTCAAGACCCTTGCGAGGAGCCAAGCCTCGCGAGGCGGATGACACAAGACCTCCTCAGGAGCGGCCTCACCAGGCTAGCTCGCGAGGGGTGGAGAGTTCAAGGCCAGGCAAACCTCGCAAGGTTCCAATGACATGAGCCATGATGACCAAGGCCAGGCGGACGCCAGGCAGGCGCCAGCGCGCACAGTGTCCTTGTTTCCTCTTTGGTGATAAGGAGGCAAGCGCAGACGCAGAGTACCGAGGCATTAAGCAAAGGTTTCCATATCGGTGCAACAAGACCAATACTAGAAGGACGGCAAGACAAAGGTCACCATGGAGCCCAAGACGGCGTCACCACCAGAGCCTATGGCAGGCGAAGTCTGCTTTTGTCAGGATAAGTTGTACTAGCTGTCCCCTTTCGAATTGGCCGTTGTTGGCTCCCTTCCCGCTCAATATTTGGGGAGAGGACCAGGGCCTCCATAAATATTACTATCCACCACCATAGCTAGGGGGGAGACCGGAACAACCACAAGTTCACCGAGCACAAGTACACCTCTCCTCAGGAGGCTGGTCTTCCCCTTGTAATGTTCATCCTCAGCCCAAGAGGCAATCCACCACACCACACTGGAGTAGGGTATTACACCACAATGGTAGCCTGAACCAGTATAAATCTCATGTCCTTTGTGTTGCGAGTTCATAGAGTTAGCCCTTGAGATCTTAGCGAAGCAAGGACGTGGATCGGTAGGGGGAGATCTTCGCGCGCACCCCAGTGTTTGAACGTTGAGGATTTTGCCGGAACCCGTGATCCGACAGTGAGTTATACAGGAAGCGGCGAAATGCCGTTTCACTATGTTGTATCTCTAGGGAACAGGCAAAAGATCTGATAGCTGACATACACGGCGGGGACTGCGGGCACCATTCGTCGCCGCAAACCCTCGTTGGCAAGGCATTCCATAGCGGATTCTACTGGCCTACGTCGCTCAATGACGCAGCTGAGCTGGTGAAGTCCTGCGAGACCTGCCAATTCCACGCCAAGCAGATTCATCAGCCAGCTCAGGGCCTCCAAACCATTCCACTCTCGTAGCCGTTCGCAGTGTGGGGGCTAGATATCCTGGGCCCGTTCCCTCGGGCGCCTGGGGGCTATCGATACCTCTACGTCACCATCGACAAGTTCACTAAGTGGGCGGAGGTGGAAGCCATCTGCACCATCCTAGCTGGCTCTGCGGTCAAGTTCATCAAGGGCCTCGTGAGCCGTTTTGGGGTCCCCAACTGCATCATCACCGATAATGGCTCGCAGTTCTCTAGTAATCTCTTCAAGTCATATTGTGCTAACCTTGGAACGCAGATTTGCTATGCTTCGGTAGCGCACCCCAGGAGCAATGGCCAGGCCGAACGTGCCAACGCAGAGGTCCTGAGAGGCCTCAAGACCAGGACCTTCAAGAAGAAGCTCGAGGCCTATGGTAGGGGCTGGCACGATGAGCTCCAGTTCGTGATGTGGTCCATCCGCACCGCCGCTACCAAGCCGATGAGCGAGACCCTATTCTTCCTCGTCTAAGGAGCAGAAGCAGTCCACCCTCACGAGGTCATACATCGCTCTGCACGGGTCGTGTCAGTTGATGAAACGCAGCAGGACACCAAGCGAGGGATGTACCTCGTGCTGGGGGAGGAACGTCGCTGCGAAGCAGCACTACGAGTAGCAAGATAGCAGTAGGCGCTGCGGCGGTACCATTGTCGCAACATCCGCTCCAAGATGCTCGAAGTGGGTGACCTCGTCCTGAGGCGGGTCCTCTCCAGGGAAGGGCTGCATAAGCTCTCGCCCATGTGGGAGGGCCCGTTCAAGGTCGTCCATGTCTCCAGGCCTGGTGCCGCGTGCCTGGAGACACAGGACGGGGTACCCATCCAGAATGCCTGGAACATTCAGCACCTCCGGAAGATCTACCCCTGAAGAAAGGCCCAGCGCCTGTGAGGAATGCCCAGCGCCTATGAAGAAAGGTCCAGTGCCTATGAAGAAGGCCCAGTGCCTGTGAAGATCGCCGCCCGTGACACTCTCATGTAATAACGAGTGGGGCTGTACACGCCCCAGAGTCTCAGAGTGACACCCTTGGGCCTCGGGGCTCCCTCCCACGTCTTAGTGGCAGCACTTAGCTCCGTGCTGGTGAGAAGACATCGAATACTAGACTAGGTGCCCGATGCAGCTTTTCATTTGCTTTCCGAAGTTGGCTCGCCCCTATTTAATTGAAATTTGCTTTCTGGTGTCTCTTGCTGGTCTCGCCCTTTCGCTTTCTGTCTCTGTTTCTGCCTTCATTTATTTGGTCGGCATGTACTCTCTCACGCGTTCCTTGCGAGGGGGCTGAACAGGCACCTTCGTGAGCTTCACCTTTGTGAGCTTCCTTCTTCTATTTTTCGCGAGGTACCCTCATTCGAGCCCACAAGATGGCGCACCTCTCTCTCTCTCTCTCTCTCTCTCTCTCAATCTGTGCCCCTCGGGTACCGTGATACGAAGCACTGGGTCAAGGCCAGCGGCGCCTGCGACCAAGCCTCGGGAGAACATTAAACCTCTTGACGAATTTTTTTGCAGTTCCTAAATGCCTATCAGGTCAAGGAGGCCTCGACAGGCACCAGGAAGCAAGAAAGCACCTCGTGAGGAGGAGGCTACTCCGAGCAAGTCAAGCTAAGGTATCCCTACATAAAACGTTGATGTTGCGACACATCACAGGAGCAACAAACATAGCATAATGATTGAGATCATAGTTCGATACACGCCCCTCCGGGGCCCATTCTAGTTTCTTCTTGATGTAGGAAGGAAAGGAAGAACAAAATAAAAGAGGTGTCTGCCCCTATAGTGGTCCATGGGGGCAGGCTCCTGGCACCGTCCTGAGCTCAGCCGAACCCCTCCTCGCGCTTCACGGAGGCGCGGTGACGAGACGACCCACTGCCGCCTTGAAAGCAGGCGCGGCGGCTGGTTGTAACCGCCACTGCTGGAGCTGTCGCTAGAGGAAGAGCCGCCGTAGCTAGATGAGACGTGGTCGGCCCCAAGGGCGGGTTCACCCTCGTCCTCATCACGACCATCGCAAATGCCGAGAACCTCCTTGCCGTCGTTGACCTTGGGGCAGCACCCGGCACGGCGACCATCTTCCCTAAACACCCTCACGTAGAGGGTCGTGTCACTGTCATACTTGAAATGCAGGGTGCACCGCCTGCCCAGGCCGCGCACCGGGGCAAACGTCTGCCAGCCACGGGCCAGGTCTATGTTGCCCCCGATGGAGACCTCGACCGCGACCCAGGAAGCCCTGCCGCAGCAGCCAGAACCCGCCTGGACCAGAGGGTGACAGCTCATCAACGAAGAAACGCGGGAGCTAAAGCTAGCTGCCGGCCGGGTTCTCCAACCAGACGACGAACTCCGGCAGCACCTCCGCCGAGTGGAAGCGAGGCCGGGGAGGCTGCGCAACCACGGCGCGTCTCCCTTCATCGAGAGGATAGCCACGACCGGAGCGACCCCTGCCACGCGAAGCGGCGCCACCACGACTCCGCGGGGCCGCCGCGGGGGTAGCGGTGTGCTTGCGGGGATGGTCGCGTCCATGCTTGGGAACCGGAGAGCCGGGCCCCTCGCGAGGGGCCTTCCCTTCTCCGCGGAGGAGAACCTCTTCGACGATGCCATTGGTGTCGCAACTGGCGATGGAGCAAAGGGGGAGAAGCAAGCGGAATGGGAAGAAATGGGCGACGGGGGCTTTGCACCCCTCCCCATTTATAGCAGAAGAAGGCCAACCAGCGCCCCCACGATCACAGGTAATGATGGTTTTTCCTTGCATGCAGCAAAGACTTGTCAAATCAGGTAGTTTCTGAGGTGACATGGGGAAGCGGAGATGCCCATGTCCAATCAATCGCCACACGTCGACCAAGGCCGTAGGCTAATGAGGCCCGCGGTGCTCCGTACTTGCCCTTCGGCTTCGCCTCAAAGCCAAGCCCGAGCGCGCCTTGGGCCCAGGGGCTACTGTCGGCGTTCTGGGAACGGGGGTCCCCAGACTTGCCTGCCTGCAGCCCATGGCATGGCTCTGCAAGCGGGCCCGTACGGCCCATCTTCACCAGCAAGGACTAAAGACCCTCGCGAGGCGGACGACACAAGACCTCCTCAGCAGCGGCCTCACCAGGCTGGCTCGCGAGGGGCAGAGAGATCAAGGCCAGGCAAACCTCGCGAGGTTCCGATGACGTGAGCCATGACGACCAAGGTCAGGCTGGCGCCAGGTGGGCACCAGCATGCACAGTGTCCTTGTTTCCTCTTTGGTGCTAAGGAAGCAGGCGCAGGCGTGGAGTACCGAGGCATCAAGCAATGGTTTCCATATCGGTGCAACAAGACCAAGACCAGAAGGATGGCAAGATGGAGGTCACTGTGGAGCCCAAGACGGCATCGCCACCAGAGCCTTTTACAGGCGAAGACCACTTTTGTCAGGATAAGCTGTATGAGCTGTCCCCTTTCAAATTGGCTGTTCTTGGCTCCCTTCCCGCTCAATATTTGGGGAGAGGACCAGGGCCTCTATAAATAGGACTAGCCACCATAGTAGGAAGGGCCCCCGACGGATCGAGAGAGACCGGAACAACCACAAGTTCACCGAGCACAAGAACACCTCTCCTCAGGAGGCTATTCTCCCCCTTGTATTGTTCATCCTCAGGCCAGGAGGCAATCCACCACAGCACACTGGAGTAGGGTATTACACCACAACGGTGGCCCGAACCAGTATAAATCATGTGCCCTCTGTGTTTGCGAGTTCATCGAGTTAGTCCCTGAGCTCTTAACGAGGCTAGGACATGGATCGGTAGGGGGAGATCTTCGCGTGCACCCCAGTGTTCAAACCTTAAGGGTTTTGTCGGAACCCGAGATCCAACATAATCTGGATCATCGGGGTCAATAAATGCCCTGGGATCAATAAATGCATCATCATCATGACTATCGGTAATGACGTGCTCATCATAATCATTAATAAATGCACAACCATCATGTGGAAGGCCACGTTTACGTAATCGGTCAAGCATTGACATGTCATCCGCAGCAGTAACCTCTTCTAGTTCAAGCTCTTCTTGTTCCAGCTCAGGGGTGAAGTCGGGTTCACTGTCATTGTCTACTTCAATGTTCTGGGGATGAAGTAGAGCGGTTCTTGAAACATTTTTTGGAAAGACGTGTTTCTCAGAAGAATTCTCCTTCATATGTGTCTAGGTTAATGTGAGGTTCATAATCCTCTTCATTGGGGGGGGGGAGGTGGTCTAACACATGGTGGCACTTCATAAACGACATTCCAACCATTGAGATTTGGATCACTTTGACAGGCCCACGGTAGATAGAAAACTTGGGTTGCCTATTGAGCCATAGTATAGACATCGGGAACATCCAAATGGGTGCTTTGTTTGATTTCCACTAGCCCTAAGTGTTCATGAGTCCTTCTAGTCTCCTTCGGCTGGAACCAATAACATTTGAAGACTATGACATTTGGTGGGTTTGCACCATAGGATTGAAGTTCATAAATTGCTTCAACTCTTCCATAATACTCGGTATCTCCTTCGCTGATAACAAAGACACAACAATTCGTAGACTTTCGGTCGGCCATAGATAGCTCTTTGCCATAGGTACGAAAGCAATACCTGTTGATGTTGTATTTGTCAAATTAACGGACCTTAAAGTCAAAACCATTAGCGACTTGTCTCAATTCTGCATCCATTAACTTTGAATTAGCCTACAAGTTTAATACGAAAGGAATTGTTGCATTAGCCACAAATTAGACGAAGAAAGGAAATTTTCTAATGGAAATTCCCGTTTGTTTGAACCAAGAGATGAAACCGGGATATCCGCCTCCATGCTTTGCCAGAAGCTCATACTCTTCGACGGAATCCTTTTGGATCTCCGCTCCATACGAGAATTTGGCGACGTATCGACTGTATCAAATTTATCCGGGAATAAGAGTAGTTCAAAGGAATTAGAAGTTACGAAACAATGTACCGAGAACTTACTTGATGTACGGTCGCACTTCTATTAGGTTGGTTAAGATATACAACGAAATGACCTGCCATTCTTCAAAATACAACGTTAAGGAATTAGAAGCACCGGCTGGTGCGAGATCCCCTTTGAATATGCTGAGGTTGGATCCACCCTTTTTAGGTTCGTCAGCATTGTACCGAGGCTTCGGATTATGCAAATGACGATTTTTGGCTGCGTAGTGTGCTGTCATGAAGTTTGCCACCTCCTCAGTAATGAATGCCTCATCATCGATGCTTTAATTCTACGTTTATTTTCACATTTTGCTCATAGCATCATCTGCATCCTCTCAGTGGCGTATCACCAATGATTTTGCTTGCCCCCCAATCTTGCCTCGGTTGGGAGATGCAAAATCAAGTGCTGCATTGGATTAAAGAAGCCCAGCGGAAAGATCTTCTCTAACTTGCAGATCAACTCCGGCGCCAACTCTTCCATTTCTTCTAGCAGGCCAGGCGATAGTTCTTTCACACAAAGAACACGGAAGAAATAGCTCAACTCTGCCAGTACTAGCCATTCATCCTCAGGGATGAAGCCACGCAACATCACCGGCATTACCCGCTCAATCCATATGTGCCAATCATGACTCTTTAGACCAAATATCTTCAAGTTATCAAGACTCGCTCCCTTCTTTAGATTCGTTGCATACCCATTGGGGAACATCAACCGCTGTTGCACCCACAAGATAATTTCCCTCATAGCTGGCATTCCAAGATTGAACCATGCCTTTGGCTTCGTCTAGTTTTGCATTCCTTTCGGTTCTTTCATGTTTTGTAACGGCCTATCACATAGTGCCTCCAGATCAACTTTAGCCTTAGTATTATCCTTTGACTTCCCATCTATGCTGAACAATGTACCAAAAAGTGCCTCGGCGATATTCTTCTCAGTGTGCATCACTTTGATGTTGTGTGGGCAAATGAGGTCTTTCAAGTAAGGCAGATCCCACAAGCATGTCTTGTGAGTCCAGGCGTGCTTCGAATTATACCCCTTGAAATACCCTAGACGCTCTGGATCTGGCTCAAGAGCATTTAACTAATCCAGGGTCTCTTGGCCTGTCAACGCATGTGGTGCGGAGTTTTTGACAACTCTGCCTCTGATGAAGTTCTTCTTGTCTTTCCTGAACTTATGGCGAGGATCCAAGAACTGTCTATGCATGTCGAAGCAAGAAAACTTGCGACCAGCCTGAAGCCAATGAAACTCATGTCCTCTTGTGCCAATTGTTGCAGCCGATAGAAGGGCACCATGTTGTCCTCTGGCCATTTGCAAATGTGGCTCTCAGAAACCCCTTGGTTTTTGTTAACCATTCAATGGTCATGTCTTTCTGACTAGTGTGAATGGTGTACATCCACGCACGATCAGTCATCTTGCCTAGCTACTGGACACATAAGAAATATATTCATCCATTAATGGAGTCTGTCACTTTTATTACGTCCATGCAACCTAGACGCTAATAGGTAAAGATAGGTCCTAATCCCACCCGAGTATGTGTAGATTGGGTTCGTTTTCCCATGCTCTACTCCGGATCCGACGCAAAATTTTGGCAGCACCTCCCCGCTGTTCTTCTGATACACGTCTCGACAATAAGCAGAGAGGATGTGTACCCGGAGAACAACAGGGAGGCACTGACGAAATTCTGCATCAGATCCGAAGCAGAGCATATGGGAAAACAAAAATGGGAGACGCATAGTGGTCACGCATACTGATGATTGTAGACACCTATAGCTAGCAAGTTTCATCGGCACGTAGACCGGAACAGAGCAAACGAAGGGGGGGGGGGAGAGGAGATGTCATTTGTGCTCACCCACGAACGCAGGGGAAGAGCTCGTCGAACACTAGACCCTCGCAGCAATGAAATAACTGCACATTTAAATCGAAAGATGAGTAACATAGCAATTTTGTTTTTTCCGTCGACCTAAATAAATATTTACAATAGGACGAGCGGCTTAGGGGGTTCCTTGGCGTCGATGGAACACTAAATAGCAAGTATCATCGGTGCGAGATACATGTGGCGCTCAGTGTTGAAGACTAGATCCACATCCCACAAGTGAAGCCGGTGCCTGGCGTCCCGCAACAATAGTTCCGGTGGCCGATGACGGTCGAGCACCTTGGCGAATTTGTCTGGCAGCCTCTATGATGAGGATTAAAGCCAAGTTTTGAAATTTCAAACAACCAAACCGACTTGAGTCAGCTTGGATGTTTCAAGTTTCAACACTTACCTTTTAATCATCATTGCAAAGGCTGCCAGACAAATTCGCAATGGTGTTCGACCACCATCGACGCCGAGAACTGTTGTTGTGGGACATCGGACGCCGGCGTCACTTGTGGGACGTGGATGTAGTGTTCAACACTGACGGCCACATGTATCTCGCACCGACAGTACTTTCTATTTAGGGTTCCATCGACAACGAGGAACCCCCTAACAATGATGTCATTTCCTCTTCTTCTACTTATTCTTCTTTTTTTCAATTTTTTTCTTCTAATGCTATAAAACTAAATCTAGCACTAACCTAATCCTACCACTATAACCTAAACCTAATCACAAATAACAGTAAAAAAAACAAAAAAAATCACCTTGACTCCGGCAGTGGTGGAGGAGGCGGCGGGCAGCGTGGCGGGCGGCGGGGGCGGGGCGGGTGCCGAGGCGGCGGTGGCGGGGCTGCGAGCCGGGGCAGGGGCGGTGCGGCAAGCCGGGCCGGGCTGCGGGGGCGGGCGGCAAGCCGGGGCGGGGCAGTGGGGTGATGGGGCAGGGCGGCGTGGCGGCGGGGTGGGGTGCCGGGGCGGTGGGGCGATGGGTGGGGCGGCGTGGCGACGGGGCGGGGTGTCGGGGAGGGGTGGCGGCGTGGCGGGGCAACGGTCGGGGTGGCGACACGGGTGGTGAAGGCCAGGAGATCGAGAGAGATAGATGGGAGAGAGCTAGGGGTGGGGGCGTGGGTGCGGCCCCTTTTTTGCTAGTAGGTGACAGCTCTCTGTCGTGTGCTAGTACCTAGTGGGGTGGGGCCGGGGGAAAAGGCCATTAAAACGGCCAGTTTCTTTGCCGTTTGCTGGCGGACGGCAAAGAATCTTTGCCGTCCATGAGCAGACGGCAAAGAAACTACCTGTTAAGTCGTCCTCGTAAGCCTGCCACCCACCCTCTTTGTCGTCAGCTAGCGGACGACAAAGATTCTTTGTTGTCCGTTAGCAGACGGCAAAGAACTGGTTGATGGCAAAGCCTACCTTTGCCGTCCGCTGCCTCTTTGCCGTCCTCTTTCTGGTGGCTGATGGCAAAGCCTTCCTTTGCCGTCCGCTAGCTGACGGCAAAGAGGCGGCAGACGGCAAATCTGCTGATTCCAGTAGTGTGTGTCGGATCAAAAGTAGGTCAAGAGGAGGGGTGATTAGACTACTTGACCAAATAAAAATCTAGCATTTTCCCAGTTTTAAGTCTTGGCAGATTTTAGCTACTTTGCACAAGTGAAGCAATCAACCTATACATGCAATTCTAAGAGTGTAGCAGCAGAAAGTAAAACATTGCATATGAAGGTAAAGGGAAGGGTTTGGAGAAGGCAACCGCAATGTAGACATGGAGATTTTTGGCGTGGTTCCAATAGGTGGTGCTATCGTACGTCCATGTTGATGGAGACTTCAACCCACGAAGGGTAACGGTTGCGCGAGTCCACATAGGGCTCCACCCACGAAGGGTCCACGAAGAAGTAACCTTGTCTATCCCACCATGGCCATCACCCACGAAGGACTTGCCTCACTTGGGTAGATCTTCACAAAGTAGGCGATCTGCTTGCGCTTACAAACTCCTTGCCTCAACTCCACAATCTTGTCGGAGGCTCCCAAGTGACACCTAACCAAGACACCACTCTCCAAAAGGTAATAGATGGTGTGATTATGATGAACTCCTTGCTCTTGTGCTTCAAATGATAGTCTCCCCAACACTCAACTCTCTCTCATAGATTTGGCTATGGTGGAAAGATGATTTGAGTGGAAAGCAACTTGGGGAAGGCTAGAGATCAAGATTCTTGTGGTTGGATTGGAATGTCTTGGTCTCAACACATGTGTAGGTGGTTCTTTCTTAGAAAATGGGTAGTGGAAGTGTAGGCATGTTCTGATGGCTCTCTCTTGAATAGAGAAGGGGGTGGAGGGGGTCTATATAGGCTCCACACAAAATCTAACCGTTACACACGTTTGACCCAACTCGGTCAGACCGAATAGGTGAACTTGGTGAGACCGATTCAGTTCGAAATGTGAACGTTAGGATTCTCGATGGGACCGACATGATCAACTTGGTGGGACCGGCGAGTTAGGGTTAGGGCAAAACCTCATCTTGGTGTGACCGATTGCATGAACTCGGTGGGACCTATTTCAGCAATGAGCAAACCAGAGAGTTGGTCAGGCAAACTCGGTGGTACTGATCACTCTTTCCGGTAAGACCGAAATGTTACGAAAGGGAAACAAAGAGTTTGCATTGCGAACTCGGTGGGACCGATTGCTCATTTCGGTGAGACCAAAACGTTACGAAGGGAAACAGAGAGCTTGCAATCCCATCTCGGTGAGACCGAAATCCCTATTGGTGAGACTGAACTGATTAGGGTTTCTGGCTATGGCTATGTCAAAGGAACTCGGTGGCGCCAGATAGATCAAATCGGTGGGGCCGAGTTTTACTTTAGGTTTAGGACATATTTGGATTTGAGAAAGTGGTTGAGGGCTTTGGAGCATATCACTAAGCATTTTGAGCAAGTAGATCATTAAGAAACATCTCATCCCCTTTTAATAGTATTAGCTTTTCCTATGGACTCAATGTGATCTTGGATCACTAAAATAGAAATTAAGAGTCTTGAGCTCTTGCCAATATTTGTCCTTAGCATTTTGAGGGGTCCACATCTCTAGTCCATGCCATTGCCAATCATTGAACTTTCTAAAATATTCAACTTGAATGGATATTAGTTCAATGAGCTATATGTTGTTATGAATTACCAAAACCACCCAGGGATTAGTTGCACTTTTAGTATGTCTGTGTAGTCCAAATGAGTCGAGAACATGAGGGACTTGGACTCTATCTTCTTTTGGGCTAAAAGTGGCGTGAGAGAACTTCTTGAAAATCACCTAAATGTCTATTTTTCCCTTATCTTCATATGTGGATTGTATAAGTGCCCGATAGTTCTGCAATTAGGCATGAAACAAAACAGAGGTGAAGTACTTTTGTTCTGTATAGCATAAGTAACTCATTGAATAACTTTTATCAGAAATCGCCTCAAATAAATACGCATGTGCAATATTTGTGAGCATATCCACGGTAGCCATGTCCTCATCATCCTCCCTTCTTGAAAAAAACCCATCCTCGGCGTTGCTTAATTTGAAATGTGGCTACCAAAAGAGACAAGGTGTATACATTGTATATGTATATGTCATCCATTTTTATTGATCTCAGTTGTGGCACTTGTGACACTTTTAGACAAGTGCACTCTTCAAAAGTCATAAAATATAAAGCCAAAATATTATCCCAAGAAGTCAAAGGCATGCATATATTGCAACTTAGTTTGCACATATAAGTCAAACTCTTATTCATATCAAAAGGTTGGAAACGCTCATCATTAAACAATCCCAATATTCGTGAATAAAATTTAATTTCTTCAAACTTACTTGCTACAACATGCTTAAATAAGCAAACATGCAACACATCATTTCACACAGAATCATCACCATGATTAGAGGTCATATCATGATTAAACATTGGCACAATTATTTTCAAACGTATTTGATCCAAATCTAATTTATTCCCTAATTCACATGGTTCTTTCGCATCAACAGTTAATTCAATGTGTGCACTCAAAATTGTTTTTATTGCATTATTTGATCACATGGCGAAGTCAAATCATGAACATAGTCCTCTAGAATGGGTGGTGTGATCAAAGTAGTGGGTAGCTCAACACATGGTGCATATAAATTGATAGGGCATTCATCATACTTATGTGGAGGAATATTAATACCTTTGTCATTACCTCTTATGTTGAACTCAGATGATGTACGCACTCTAGGTAGTGTCAGGTCCCGTGGTGGAGGTGATGTAGTGCTCACAACAATGGATGTTGTTGTCATAGTAGGCGCAGTGGTGGAAGAAACAACCATCACAACTCTTGGAATTTGCGCCTTCCGCTTGTTTGCCTTCTAGGCAACACGTCTTGTTATCTCCTATTCAGCTTTGTAAGCAAGGAAAAAACAAACTATCCATAGGATAACACTTTTCATGAATTAGTATATCCTGAATGTCATGGTTTAATCCTCCCCAAAATCTATCCATAAAATCTTCTTCACTTTCTTCTAAAGAGGAATGCAACAAGGTAGTTTGTAAATCATCATAATATTTTGTTACGGTGTCACTACCTTGTTTTAAATGTTGCAACTTTTTAATCATGTCACGAGTGTAATAAGCAGGGATGAATGTATGTCGCATGGCAAGATTCAAATCATCCCAAGTAGTAGGTATATAATCAGGGTGTAACCAACAATATTCGCTCCACCAAACTGAAGCATAACTAGTGAATGAACCAACCGCGACCTTAACTTTTTTACGTTTAGCAAAATTATGGGAAGCAAATATATTTTTATGTTGAAGTCTCATTCAATATATAAAGAAGGTCTAAAGCGTCCATTAAATGGTGGTATAGAAACATTAACCTGATCATGTGTGTTTGGATATTTGTGTACCTCTCGTGACGGTTGTGGTATTTGCTTAGGTGGTGGCACGTCTCGCACGATCGGTGAAGCCCATGAATTGACTCTGGTTCCTATCATGATTAGTAGAAACAAGAAACAAAATCCAAAAGTAATGTTCCTATGAACTATTGGGATGTGGTGGTCAAACGCTCACAGTATAGCAAATTCAAAGTCTTACAAGTTCTTACCATGCAGCAGGTGGTGACCGGCTTCCCACGGTGTCGAATAACTCCGAAGATTGAGTAAAGCGATTGCTAGGTGAACGTACATATACACAGTGTAGAAATATGTGGACTTGGGTTGGCGTTATATATGGTAGCAAAATATTATCAATAATTTATTCAGAGATGCAATTCTGAATAAACACTCAATGACGGTGGTTTGCTGGTCCTAGGCTAGACCGGACTAGCGACGCGAGCCTAGAATACTAATGGGTTCATGTCGTAGCACACCTAGCAGCAACAAAGGATATGAAGTAGCTTTGGATAGCAAGATATAAGCGAAGATCACAATAGCAGTAAAGATAATGATGAGAAATAAGCTCCAACCAGGATATATCAAACACTCTCTCTATAACTTTTCTCTGGGAAACTTTATGCTAATTTTTTTATAATTTTTTTACAGAATGCTACTCACCCAGGATTTCCAATGCAAAAAGGAAATCACTCCATTCTAAGTTGATATGAGGAGTCAAAAAATTCTAAAACTGGCCTGAAAAACTAGAACAAGCTGTGTCTGCAAACTTCGAAGGGCAAGAAGACCTATTTAGAAGCTAATTTTGAGGTGCAAAACATTGAATAACTATTGCAACTATTCATATGCGGCACGTCGCTAGCTTTAGTTTGAGTACTTGTGGAGCCAAAACGAACTTCGTATGAAAACGATATGCATGTTTTACGTAACATTGTGCAGAACGGATTCCAATACGAATTCAGGTACGAAATTGAGTCTAGATAGATCCGAAATTTCTTTTTTTTCTCTCTTTTTTTACCTTTTTCTCTTCTCTTTTTTTTCTCTCAATTTGTTTTACTCTTTTTTATCTCTTCCCCAGACAAACTAGATAAGATGCAGATTGGACCAAGTGAAGATGCGAACGACCTCAATTATGATTATGACAATGGACGATGTGTAGCACATGGTGGAAATTGACGGATGGAGGTGGTGGACAGTGGAAGTGATAATGATGCAGTGGTGGCATGACTAATGTGAACTGAACTCGAAACTCTAAAGGAACTGGACACTAAGACCAGCAACTCAACACGACAATGCAACCGATAATTCAACTATGCAAGCAATGAAAAGAAAATGCAAAGGCTTAGACTGGCTTCGGTTGTGATGAAATAACCCTAATTTTTTTGGCTTTTTCGTGGACTGTAGGTATCAAGAACAGATGCAATCTAGACTAGAAAAAAGTGGCAAAATTTCACCGACCAACCTGGAAATCTAATACCACTTGATAGAAGAGAGGGCGTCCCAATATTTCGATGAGATGATAACTATCAATTTGGTGGAGTCGACTTTTACGATTCGACTACAAACATGCACGAAATTGCGCCTTAGCAATTGCTAGACCAACTCCGAGAGGTTATTGACCATGCTAGAGCACGATCAACCTGACCACGAAGGTTTATTCCTGCACGCAATCAAAGAACAAGCAATAATATGATAAAAGTGTTGGGGAACGTAGCATGCAATTTCAAAATTTTCCTACGCTCACACAAGATCTATCTAGGAGATGCATAACAATGAGAGGGGGAGAGTGTGTCTACATACCCTCATAGACTGAAAGAGGAACTGTTTCACGACGCGGTTGATGTAGTTGTACACCTTCACGATCCGACCCGATCAAGTACCGAAAGTACGACACCTTCGCGTTGATACGTCTCCAACATATCTATAATTTTTTATTGTTCAATGCTATTATGTTATCTGTTTTGTATGTTTAATGGGCTTTAATATGCTCTTTCATATTATTTTTGGGACTAACCTATTAACCGGAGGCCCAGTGCCAGTTTCTGTTTTTTTGCCTATTTTAGAGTTTTGCAGAAAAGGAATACCAAACGGAGTCCAAATAGAATGAAACCTTTGCAATGATCTTTATTGGACCGAAAGCAATCCAGAAGACTTGGAGTTGAAGTCTGGAACTCCACGAGGAAGCCATGAGGCAGGAGGGTGCGCCCAGGGGGGCAGGCGTGCCCCCCCCCTCGTGGGCCCCTTGTAGCTCCACCGATGTACTTCTTTCGCCTATATATACTCTTATACCCTAGAAACATCAAGAAGAGCCACGAAACCACTTTTCCACCACTGCAACCTTCTGTACCCGTGAGATCACATCTTGGGGCCTTTTGCGGCGATCTGCCGGAGGGGGAACCGATCATGGAGGGCTTCTACATCAACACCATTGCCTCTCCGATGAAGCGTGAGTAGTTTACCACAGACCTTCGGGTCCATAGTTATTAGCTAGATGGCTTCTTCTCTCTCTTTGATTCTCAATACAAAGTTCTCCTTGATGTTCTTCGAGATCTATTCGATGTAATACTCTTTTGCGATGTGTTTGCCGAGATACGATTAATTGTGGATTTATGAACAAGATTATCTATGAATATTATTTGGTCTTCTCTGAATTCTTATATGCATGATTTGATATCTTTGCAACTCTCTTCGAATTATCGGTTTAGTTTGGCCTACTAGATTGATCTTTCTTGCAATGGGAGAAGTGCTTAGCTTTGGGTTCAATATTGCGGCGTCCTTTCCCTATGACAATAGGGGCAGCAAGGCACGTATTGTATTGTTGCCATCGAGGATAAAAAGATGGGGTTTATATCATATTGCTTGAGTTTATCCCTCTACATCATGTCATCTTGCTTAATGCGTTACTCCGTTCTTATGAACTTAATACTCTAGATGCATGATGGATAGCAGTCGATGTGTGGAGTAATAGTAGTGGATGAAGAATCATTTCGGTCTACTTGACATGGACGGGATGCCTATATTCATGATCATTGCCTTATATATCTTCATAACTATGCGATTTTCTATCAATTGCTCGGCAGTAATTTGTTCACCCACCGTAATACATGCTATCTTGACAGAAGCCACTAGTGAAACCTATGGCCCCCGGGTCTCTTTCCTATTATATTACGTCTCTTTTATTTAAATCGCATCTCGTTTACTATTTTGCAATCTTTACTTTTCAATCTATACAACAAAAATACCAAAAATATTTAATTTACTATCTCTATTAGATCTCACTTTTGCGAGTGACCGTGAAGGGATTGACAACCCCTTTATCACGGTGGTTGCAAGGTTCTTGATTGTTTGTGCAGGTACTAGGTGACTTGTGCATTGTCTCCTACTAGATTGATACCTTGGTTCTCAAAACTGAGGGAAATACTTACGCTAATTTGCTGGATCACCCTTTCCTCTTCAAGGAAAAAACAACTCATGCTCAAGAGGTAGCAAGAAGGATTTCTGGCGCCATTGCCGGGGAGATCTACGCCAAGTCAAGACATACCAAGTACCCATCATAAACTATTCTCCCTCGCATTACATTATTTGCAATTCGCCTCTCGCTTTCCTCTCCCCCACTTCTAAAATGATTTTCGAAAACCTTTGCCTTTTCTTCGCCCCTCTTCCGTTCGTCTCTTTTCGCTTGCTTCTTGTGTGCTTGTGTGTTGGATTGATTGTTTATCATGGTGGCTCAAGATAATACTAAATTGTGTGACTTTTTGAATACCAACAATAATGATTTTATTAGCACTCCGATTTCTCCTACTACCGATGCTGAATCTTGTGAAATTAATTCATCTTTGTTGAATCTTGTTATGAAATATCATTTTTCTGGCCTTCCTAGTGAAGATGCCGCTACCCATCTAAACAAGTTTGTTGATTTGCGTGATATGCAAAAGAAGAAAGATGTGGATAATGATATTGTTAAATTGAAGCCATTTCCATTTTTGCTTAGAGATCGTGCTAAAACTTGGTTCTTTTCTTTGCCTAAAAATAGTATTGATTCATGAAATAAGTGTGAAGATGCTTTTATCTCTAAGTATTTTCCTCTCGCTAAGATCATCTCTCTTAGGAACGATATTATGAATTTTAAGCAACTTGATCATGAGCATGTTGCACAAGCTTGGGAGAGGATGAAATTAATGATACGTAATTGCCCTACACATGGTTTGAATGTATGGATGATTCTACAATTTTTTTGTGCCGGACTGAATTTTGCTTCTAGAAATCTATCAGATTCGGCCGTGGGAGGCACTTTTATGGAAATCACTTTATGAGAAGATACTAAACTCCTAGACAATATTATGGTTAATTATTCTCAATGGCACAACGAAAGATCCACTAGTAAAAAAGTTCATGCGATTGAAGAGATTAATATTTTGAGTGGAAAGATGGATGAACTTATGAAATTGTTTGCTAATAAAAGTGTTTCTTCTGATCCTAATGATATGCCTCTGTCCACTTTAATTGAGAATAATAATGAATCTATGGAAGTGAATTTTGTTGGTAGGAACAGTTTTGGTTACAACGCATATAGAGGAAACTTTAATTCTAGGCTGTTTCCTAGTAATTCCTCTAATAATTATGGTAATTCCTACAACAACTCTTAAGGAAATCTTAATAAGATGCCCTTTGATTAGGAGACTAGTGTTTAAGAATTTATGAGTTCGCAAAAGAATTTCAATGCTTTGGTTGAAGAAAAATTGCTTAAGATGGATGAGTTGGCTAGGAACGTGGGTAGAATTTCTCTTGATGTTGATTCTTTGAAACTTAGGTCTATTCCACCTAATCATGACATCAATGAGTCTCTCAAAGCCATGATAATTTCCATTGATGAGTGCAAAGAAAGAACCGCTAGGATGCGTGCTAAAAAAATTGCTTTGTGAAAGCATGTTCTTCTAGTTTTCATGATAATAATGATAAAGATCTAAAAGTGATTGATGTCACTCCTATTAAATCTTTGTTTTCCAATATGAATCTTGATAAATATGGGACTGGAGATGAGTCAACTTTAATTAAAAGGCGTCCCAATGATTCGGAGTTTTTAGATCTTGATGCAAAAATTAATAAAAGTGGGATTGAAGAGGTCAAAACTATGCATAGCAATGAACCCACTATTTTGGATTTCAAGGAATTTAATTATGATAATTGCTCTTTGATAGATTGTATTTCCTTGTTGCAATCCGTGTTAAATTCTTCTCATGCTTATAATCAAAATAAAGCTTTTACTAAACATATCGTTGATGCTTTAATGCAATCCTATGAAGAAAAGCTTGAGCTAGAAGTTTCTATCCCTAGAAAACTTTATTATGAGTGGGAACATACTATTAAAATTAAGATCAAAGATTATGAATGCTATGCTTTGTGTGATTTGGGTGCTAGTGTTTCCATGATTCCAAAAACCTTGTGTGATGTGCTAGGTTTCCGTGAATTTGATGATTGTTCTTTAAATTTGCATCTTGCGGATTCCACCATTAAGAAACCTATGGGAAGGACTAATTATGTTATTATTGTTGCAAATAGGAATTATGTGCCCGTAGATTTCATTATTCTTGATATAGATTGCAATCCTACATGTCCTATTATTCTTGTTAGACCTTTCCTTAGAACGATTGGTGCAATTATTGACATGAAAGAACGAAATATTAGATTCCTATTTCTATTAAGGAAAGGCATGGAACACTTTCCTAGGAAGAAAATTAAATTTCCTTATGAATCTATTATGATAGCCATTTATGGATTGCATACCAAAGATGGCATGACCCAGATCTATTCCTGTTTTTATGCCTAGCTTGGGGCGTTAAACGATAGCGCTTGTTGGGAGGCAACCCAATTTTATTTTTTTTGTTCTTTGCTTTTTGCCCCTGTTTAGTAATAAATAATTCATCTAGCTTCTTTTTAGATATGTTTTTATGTTTTAATTAGTGTTTGTGCCAAGTAGAACCTTTGGGAAGACTTGGGTGAAGTCTTTGCGATCTTGCTGTAAAAAAGAGAAACTTTTTCTCTCACGACATTAGCTTTCATTTTTTACTGGAGAGTGCTTTTAGATTGATTCTTTTTGCAGATGATTAATAGAAACATTCCTCACGTCCACAAATTTATTGCAGAATATTTGGAGTTACAGAAGTATTCGTAAGCTACATATTGCTACAGATTGTTCTGTTTTTGACAGGTTCTGTTTTTCGTGTGTTATTTGCTTATTTTGATGAATCTATCAGTAGTATCGGGGGGTATGAACCATAGAGAAGTTTAAATACAGTAGGTTTAACACCAATATAAATAAAGAATGATTTCATTACAATACCTTAAAGTGGTGGTTTATTTTCTTATACTAACGAAGCTCATGAGATTTTCCGTTGAAGTTTTGTGTTGTGAAGTTTTCAAGTTTTTGGGTAAAGATTTGATGGATTTTGGAATAAGATGTGGCAAGAGTCTAATCTTGGGATGCCCTAGAAGGCATCCCCTCTTTCGTCTTCGTCTATCAGTAACTTGATATGTGTTTTGCTTGGAGCATCTTGTATGATTTGAGTCTTTGCTTTTTAGTTTACCAAAATCATCCTTGTTGTACACACCTTTTGGGAGAGACACGCATGAATCAGAATTTGTTAGAATACTCTATGTGCTTCACTTATATCTTTTGAGCTAGATAATTTTGCTCTAGTGCTTCACTTATATCTTTTTAGAGCACGGTGGTGGTTTTATTTTATAGAAATTATTGATCTCTCAGGCTTCACTTATATTATTTTAAGAGTCTTTTAGAACAGCATGGTAATTTGCTTTGGCTATAAAACTAGTCCTAATATGATGGGCATCCAAGATTGGTATAATAAAAACTTTCATATAAAGCGCGTTGAATACTATGAGAAGTTTGATGCTTGATGATTGTTTTGAGATATGGGTATGGTGATATTAGAGTCATGCTACTAGAGTAATTGTGTATTTGAGAAATACTTGTGTTGAGGTTTGCAAGTCCCGTAGCATGCACATATGGTAACCGTTGTGTAACAAATTTGAAGCATGAGGTGTTTCTTTGATTGTCTTCCTTATGTGTGGAGGTCGGTGTCGGTGTCAAAACCGGCGGATCTCGGGTAGGGGTCCCGAACTGTGCGTCTGAGGTTGATGGTAATAGGAGACAGGGAACACAATGTTTACCCATGTTCGGGCCCTCTTGATGGAGGTAAAACCCTACGTCCTGCTAGATTAATATTGATGAGTATGGGGGTTACAAGAGTTGATCTACCACGAGATCGTAATGGCTAAAACCCTAGAAGTCTAGCCTATCTGATTATGATTGTCTCTATGGACTAAGCCCTCCAGTTTATATAGACACCAGAGAGTACTAGGGTTATACAAAGTCGGTTACAGAGAAAGGAATCTTCATATCCGAACGCCAAGCTTGCCATCCACGCCAAGGAGAGTCCCATCCGGAGACGGGTGAGAGTCTTTGGTCTTGTATCTTCGTAGCCCATCAGTCCGGCCCATGTCCAACTGGCGGGACGCCCGAGGACCCCTTAGTCCAGGACTCCCTCAGTAGCCCTGAACCAGGCTACAATGACGAGGTGTTCGGCACGCAGATTGTCTTTGGCATTGCAAGGCAGATTCCTCCTCCGAATACTCCAACACAGTCTTCGAATATGACTAACATGTCCGGATCTGCAAAACAAGTACTACACACCACCGTAGAGAGTATAATATTTCACGAGTCCAATTTGCTGACAATTTTTGATAATGTGACACCATGTCATCACCCGGTCATTATTTCGAACCATTTTTGGCCTGCCGTGTCGAGATGCGGTCTCATTGGCACGTCTTGTCAAAGCAGAGATCGTGTCCCCTTATTACGGGGTTCTCATCAATACGGGCGTGGATAATCCAACCGTGCCGTTTGCACAGCCCTTGGGAACAGGCGAGTTTTAAGGTGAGTGGGGAGGCGCTTGATATTCACTGCCTCTATAAGGAGATAAGGATTCCCTTCTTTCACCCACACCTTCTCTCTCTCTGCCCTCCCATTCTTGAGCTCCAGCGCCAAAGTCCTCATCTTTTCCGCCTCAAGAAAGCACTCGACCATGTCCGGATCTGGATCGCAAGGCAAGTGGATGGCCTCCTCCATCAAGGAGAAGGACATCACCGATCTTCGGGAGGCCGGGTACCTGGCGAAAGAAATCGCCCACCGGCTTCTGGCCAAGGGGCAAATCGTCCCCACCCCAAAGCCCAATGAAAGGGTGGTGTTCATCCCCCATTTCGTCCGCGGGTTAGGGTTTCCTCTCCACCCTTTCGTCCGTGGACTCATGTTTTATTATGGGCTAGATTTCCATGATCTAGCCCCAAACTCCTTCCTCAACATCTCGGCATTCATTGTCGTATGCGAGGCCTTCCTCCGCATTCTGCCCCACTTCGGACTGTGGCTTAAGATCTTCAACGTGAAGCCGAAGGTGGTGGACGGCCAACACGTAGAGTGTGGAGGTGCCATGGTGAGCAAGATGCCCAACATCCCGTGGCCCAAAGGTACCTTCATGGAGACCGTCAAGGTGTGGCAGAAGCTGTGGTTCTACGTCACAGAGCCCCGTGACTCCTCCTGGGATGCGGCTCTCGAATTCAAATCCAGGGCCCCAACATGGCTTACCTCCTGGCATGAGAAGGGCCTGGATTGGTCTTCGTCGGACGAGCTGATAGCGCTTCAAACGCGCATCAGGAGCATGATGGACAAGAACGTCCAGCTTGTTGATGTGATTCAGGTGATGCTAATTCACCGGATCCTTCCATGCCAGAGCCAGGCTTGCCACCTATGGGAATTTGATCTGACCGAACACAAGACCCTGCGACGGTTCTTCGGTACTACACATGAAGACATCTGGAAGGTGCTCTTCAAGGCCAACGAGACGTGGCCGAAGACAAGTGAAGACCATGGGCACGACCTGGCCCATCCCGCCAGTTCGGTAAGTTCTCCATGTTTCAAGGCAAATCCCTTACTTGCTTACTCAAGGAGGATGTCCCAACTTCCCTATCTGTTTTTTAGGGTTGGACAAAGAAGGCAGAGCGGATTCAGTGTCCGGGTCCGCTGCCCAAGGACCCAGCCATCCCGTGCTTGACGAAGATGGTGGTTCCGGCGCCCTACAAGGCGCCGGAGAAGAAGGCCAAGAAGAAGGCCAAGGGGACCAGAGGTGGCCTCCGCCCGAAGGGTACTTCGGACATGGTGTCCGAAGACTCTAAAACTCACTCCGCCGCCGAAGATGACGAGGAAGAGGAAGAGGAAGAAGAAAGAAACTCCCTCCTCCCCGAGGGGGGAAAGAAGAGGGCGGCCTCCACAAATCTGGAGGCGGAGGCGTCCAAGAAGGGGAAGGCCTCCCTCGCGGATAGCTCCGCATGGGACATCGACCGCAGCCCAGAACTGCGGCCTCGGGATAAGCCCCTGGCCGAATCATGAGTATCTAAAGACCCCGACGCATTCATATATCAGCCTTTTTACTTTATGATTTTAACATGTTGAACCATGTACTTGTAGTCCGGCTCACTCGAGCGATCCTCGTCTTCGGAGAACTCGCTGGACCCAAAGGCGATGGACAGCGGGTCCCTTCCGATGGCCTCCTCTCCCAAGGTCATGGATGACACCAAGGTGTTGTCCCAAAGGATCCCAGACCAAGGAGAGACGCAGGAGGCCGTCAGGGCGACGCCAAAGGGCAAGACCTCGATCGCCGGACACATGGGGGAGCAGATCCCCATGGAGACTGGCAACGGGGGCCACGTCCAATTCGGCCCCCAGCCGAATACGGTCCTGGAGACCTATACGGCTCCGGAATCCGGCAGACAGCCTTCTTCGTCAGAAGGAGGTGTGCCTATTCCGTCGGCGACCTCTGTCCAAACAGAGGCACTGGATACTCTACTGCAGTGCTTCCATCGTTGAGGAACACCGTACCCTTATGGGTGCGGTGATTGAGAAGATTCAGTCCGTGAAAAGCAGACTGACGGAAGCCTGCACAAGCCTTCTAATAGGCTTTGAGGTGAGCAATGTAACTTTGTGAAAAGAAAATCACAGTATAGATAGTAGCCCCTGAGACATTGTTTGGTGTTCGGAAAGAAGAGCCGAATAGAGGATCAATCAGTTTTTTGCGGGAGACTAACTAGATATGTTTATGTGAATAAGCAGGCGTCCCTGTTGGCCGCGACTTCTCATGCTGCCGAAGTCTCTGGACTGAAGTAGAGGCCGGAGCAGACCGAGGAAGAGCTCGGTCGTGCGAAAAAGCAGCTGGAGGACAATCAAGGTATTCAATGTTTTTGTGTATATCCGGGAGGGATGAATGTTTGTGCGCCGACCACAGTGCCATGATATTTTCATAGGGGCGGCGAACGAGGTAGAGGCCCTCAAGAAGGCACTGGCCGAGGCCGAGGAGAGGGTGGCAAAGGAACGGGCCGCCCGAGAAAAGCATGAGGCCAGGATTGGTGAGGTCCAGCAGGAGCTCCAAGATGTCGTGAACAAATACAAGTCCTTGGAGTGGTAGAATGCAGACCAAGAGTCCGAACTCGCGAGGGTCCGCCAAAGTGCACAAGAGGCCCGGGCCAAATCCCAAGGCGCCCTCTAGGAAATCCAAGAGGCCAAGAAGATTGCGGCGGGTAAGGCTTTTATTATGCAAAGCAAGTATGTGAAGACAAGATATCTCTTACTGACACGAATTTGGAGTTCTCCAGGGGTGTTTGCGGATTTGCCGCGCAGCATTTCTGACGCCGCGACATTCTTTCGAGCGGAAGAAGGGAGCGCAACGGAGAAGCTGTTCTGGTTGCAATACCTTGCGCCAGAACATTCCGTGCCTTTTAGCGACCAGCTAAAATAGCTGGTCGAGCTGCATAGGATGGCCGAACTAGCCATGAAGGACTTAATAATCTGGATGTGGCCTGCAGAAGCTATGCCTGGCAGCTACTTCGGACTCGTGAAGTGGCTGGTCCATGCCTGCCCTCGACTTGATGCTGTCAAGCGGTTAGTCAGTATAGAAAGTGCACGGATGGCCTTCGCCCGTGTCAATATGAAATGGTCGAAGATGAATGCCGTCAAGCTCGCGACCGAAGGACCGCCCGAGGGAAAGGAGCACCGCACGCCCACGCGATATTTCGACGATGTCCTGGAGGGATCCCGCATTGTAGAGGAGCAATGTGCCAAGGGCATTATTTTTGAATGAGTATATTCATGTTATCCCGTCCTATAGTATTAAATAGAGCCGTTATGTAATATAATGCTTGTTTATTTGTTGAAGTTTTTACCTCCTGTGCGGCCATTTTTATTAAATATGAGGGTTGGCCACTCGTCGGCTTCAGCCCCCACGTAGGTAGTACGGGGGTGTTCGGGATGAATCTAAACACTCTTTATCCCAACATTTGGTCCTTAAAGAAGGTGTTTAGCGCTACGAACCAAACAATCAGACTATGTGGCTTTATCACCCTCACTTGGGCATAGGAGTTTGACAATAAAAATTTAGGCGCAGCCCCTAGTATCCGAATTAGGGTGCTGTAAACACCTGATCGGATAAGAACCGATTCATGGCATAATGCGGAAAAATCACTAAAGATTTGAAACCTCTGAAGAGCTGACCGGCTCATGCTGCATCATGACAGTCAGTTTTCGGCTTTCTCTACTAAGGTGCTTATCAGAATAAACTAGGACACAGTCGCAGTAGTTCTCCCTTTACTACTCTAGCTGATATAGCGGAACGTAAGGTAGTAAGCACAGGAGCCGGGCAACCCAACTATTGACCAAAGACATGATTCAGAGCTGATGCATATAATGTTTAATTCGGGGTGCCGAACTGTACTGTAAAAAGTGTTCGGACTTTGTTGCCGTGTTATGGGGCACAATGAAGCCCCTAGCGGAATAAAGCATACCAAAGTGTATGGGTGCGATTTGATAAGATTATCAAAAGAATAAACTAGTGCCGCAGAAGTTGGGCTGCAAACTGTTTCCATTATAGTTTGATTAATACGTCAAAGTGTATTTTGTACAAGTAGTGCGATAAGCAACAGTGGCTATTTAACATGCCAAGACCAAGGAGGAGCTATGTACGGGTCCTGAAAGTAGGTAGAATGATCATCGAGAAGAACATCTAGAGATTCCCCGACACGTATGTGCTACTTGCCACCTTGGTGTGTCTGTCCTTCGAAAGGACCGATGAGGAGGCCATCGAGAGGGGCCTGCGGAAGAGAAACCTGAAAAGGAAAAAAAGAAAAGAAAAAAGAAAGTGTGAAAGTATGTGTGTCCAAGGGAGGTCAAGCCGTATTACCGATCACAATCTGGTCATGCCTCCGTCTATGCCCATGGTATTTTGAGTGCGTAATTATGTACGCGCGACACGAACGCCGCCACTTGGTGGGGTCTGGGACGGAGGCTGAATTGCTAGTTGAGCTCTTGAGAGCTGGGCTGTCCTGGTGCAGAGTAGTCCGGACTCATTTGACAGTGTCCGGGAGTATGGCCGCCGAATTAAGGTTCTGCTTATGGAGGCCGCTCTGTACCTCTGCTACCAGGGCAGCGGTGTGCTCCTCGGCATGGAGGGAGCGCTTCGTTTTTCCATTGACCGTTATGACACCACGTGGTTCGGGCATCTTGAGCTTGAGATAAGCGTAGTGTGGCACTGCATTGAATTGGGCAACCGCAGTTCGTCCCAGCAGTGCGTGATAGCCGCGGCGGAAGGGGACGATATCGAAGATTAACTCCTCGCTTTGGAAGTTGTCCAGAGATCTGAAGATGGCCTCCAATGTAATTGAGCCCGAGCAGTGGACCTCTACACCTGGTATAACTCCTTTAAAGGTGGTTTTGGTGGGCTTGATCCTTGATGGATTGATGCCCATTTTGCGCACTTTATCTTGGTAAAGCAGGTTGAGGTTGCTGCCACCGTCCATGAGGACTCGTGTCAGGTGAAATCCATCAATTATTGGGTCGAGGACCTGTGCGGCTGACCCGCCATGATGGATGTTGGTCGGATGGTCCCTACGATCGAAGGTGATCGGGCATGACGACCATGGGTTGAATTTTGGGGCGACTGGCCCTGAGCGCATGCTTGCGCTCCTTCTTGGGGATATGGGTGGCGTATATCATGTTCACCATTTTGATTTGAGGGGGAAACTTCTTCTGTCCCCCTATGTTCGGTGGACGGGGCTCTTCGTCATCGTTCTCGCTTTGCGACCCGTTCTCCTTGTCTTCGGCATTTAATTTTTCAGCCTGTTTGAAGACCCAACAACTCCTGTGGGTATGATTGGCTGGTTTATTAGGGGTGCCATGGATCTGACATGGGCGATCGAGTATGCGGTCCAGGCTGGAAGGGCCTTGATTATTTCTTTTATATGGCTTCTTCCGCTGTCCGGACTTGGGGCCACTGAATTCGGCATTGACCGTCGTGTCATCGGTATGATCACTGTTGCTTCGAAGCTTGTGTCTGTTGCGTCGGGGCTTGCCGTTGCTATTTCCGGCTTCCGAAGTGCCAGGTTCGCTTGTGTTGTTATTGCTATGGGCTAGCCAGCTATCTTCGCCCGCGCAAAAGCGGGTCATGAGTGCCGTGAGGGCTGCCATGGACTTCGGCTTTTCCTGGCCGAGGTGTCGGGTGAGCCATTCATCTCGGATGCTATGTTTGAATGCCGCCAGGGCTTCGGCATCCGGACAATCGACAATCTGGTTCTTTTTGGTTAAGAATCTAGTCCAGAATTTCCTGGCTGACTCTCCGGGCTATTGGATTATGTGACTTAAGTCATCGGCATCCGGAGGTCGAACATATGTACCTTGGAAGTTGTCAAGGAAGGCTTCTTCCAAGCCCTCCCAGCTACCAATGGAGTTTTTAGGCAGGCTGTTCAGCCAATGTCGGGCTGGCCCCTTGAGTTTTAGGGGGAGGTATTTGATGGCATGAAGATCATCACCGCGCGCCATGTGAATATGGAGGATAAAGTCTTCAATCCATACCGTAGGATTTGTGGTTCCATCATATGATTCGATATTCACGGGTTTGAACCGTTCTGGGAATTCATGTTTCATTACTTCATCAGTGAAGCAGAGGGGGTGTGCGGCGCCTGCATGTCGGGCCAGGTCACGACGTATTTCGGATGGAGTCCGTCTGTGATTTTCGGCTTAGACGTAACTGTGCTTGCCATGTGCGGATTGATAGCCATCGTCGCGCGTCGGGGCATGCCCCCGTGATCCATAGATCGATCTGGCTGGACCTGCTTTATTCTTCAGGCCCTGCCAGAGATCATATGTGTATCCCTGAGAAGTTTTGTCTCTGTCTTTACGGCGAGGTGGTATGGGCTGGTGTTCGGCTTCGGTTGCCGCTTTGTGCTGACCATGTGGTGGTCGGTCAGCCGCATTGTGCGATGATGGCATGGGCTCCAACGCCTCATCATCGAATTGAGGTAGTAATTTGCGCTTCAGGTAACTTTTGAGTGGTTGCTTGAGGCCGTACTCCTCGGCTTCCAGGACATTAGTCCATCTGTGATTGAGAAGATCTTGATTAGCTTGAAGCTGTTGCTGCTTCTTTTTCAGGCTCCTTGCAGTGTCTATTAGTCGGCGCATGAAGCACTCCTGCTCGAGAGGTTCCTCAGGCACGATAAAATCCTCGTTGTCGAGGCTCACCTCATCCTCGGAGAGTGGAAGATAATTGTTGTCCTCCGAGTCTTCGTGCGCAGCCTGTTCATCAGGGCTGACTCGCCCATCTTCCCGTTTATCTTGTTAGGAAGTTGCCTCAACGGGGTCTTCATTGTCTTTGGCATCGTCTGGAGTTCTATCTTCTCCTATACCGGTGTTGCTGTCTTTGCTACGGCGTGATTTAGAGCGGCGCCGCTGACACCGGTGTTTTGGTTGTATCTCAGGAGGTTTATCCTCAACTGGATCTTCCTTATCATCGCCACTATTCTCTTTTGGTGCATCTACCATGTATACATCGTATGAGGAGGTGGCCGTCCATCGTTCGGTGAACGGTGGGTTTTCAGCCTGCTCCTCTCCAGCATCGTCGTCCATACCGTCGATGTCTTCGGAGCCATAATCGAGCATGTCGGTTAAGTCTTCGACAGTGGCTATTAAGTGGGTGGGGGTGGGAAGCAGAATTCTCCATTGTCAGCCTCCAGTTCAAACCGGATATAATTTGGCTGAGAGTCCCCTGCTAAGGAGAGTGTTTTTAATTAGTTTAGCACGTGGCCTAAAGGTGAGTGCCAAAAGATGTCCGCGGAGCTAAATTCGACGATCGATGCTTGATCAAGCTCATCGTGCACGGACACACATGGTTCGGAACTTGTAGCCGAAAAGGGTTCGAGGTTCCGGTGACACGGATCCCACTCGAGGTTGGGTCGGTGTGCGGATCTGATGCCGCTGAGTCTGCGGTTTCCGTGGCGGGGTTGAGCCTCCCGTCCTCGGATGGCGCAATCTGCTCCGGATCTAGGGCCAGAGCAGTTACAGGCGCTATCCCCTGGGCATGGTCTGATGACAGATTTAAGTCATGTTCATCATGGCGACAGGGAGCGGCTGTCGTGGTTTCAAATCCGTCGAAGATCAAGTCTCCACGGATATCCGCGACATAGTTCAAGCTTCCAAATCTGACCTGACGGCCAAGGGCATAGGTATCGATCTGCTCTAGATGGCCACGCGAGTTGGCCCACGGTGCGAAGCCGCCGAATACGAAGATCTGTCCGGGGAGGAAGGTTTCTCCCTGGACAACATTGTTGTAGATGGTTGATGGGGCCATCGAACCTCTTGACAACAACACAACGGAACTCTCAATGAAAGCACCAATGTCGGTGTCAAAACCGTAGGATCTCGGGTAGGGGTCCCGGACTGTGCGTCTGAGGTTGATGGTAACAGGAGACAGGGAACACAATGTTTACCCAGGTTCGGGCCCTCTCGATCGAGGTAAAACCCTACGTCCTGCTAGATTAATATTGATAAGTATGGGGGTTACCAGAGTTGATCTACCACGAGATCGTAATGGCTAAAACCCTAGAAGTATAGCCTATCTGATTATGATTGTGTCTACGGACTATGCCGGTTTATATAGACACCGGAGGGGACTAGGGTTATACGAAGTCGGTTATAGAGAAAGGGATCTTCATATCCGAATGCCAAGCTTGCCATCCACGCCAAGGAGAGTCCCATCTGGACACGGGTGAGTGTCTTCGGTCTTGTATCTTCGTCGCCCATCATTCCGGCCCATGTCCAATAGGCCGGGCGCCCGAGGACCCCTTAGTCCAGGACTCCCTCAGTCGGGATCGCGTGATGGTTAACTCCTACCAACCCTTCCCCTAGGAGCATGCGCGTAGTGCTTGGTTTTGATGACTTGTAGATTTTTGCAACAAGTATGTGAGTTCTTTATGACTAATGTTGAGTCCATGGATTATACGCATTCTCACCCTTCCACCGTTGCTAGCCTCTCTAGTACCGTGCAACTTTCGCCGGTACCATAAACCAACCATTTACCTTCCTCAAAACAGCCACCATACCTACCTATTATGGCATTTCCATAGCCATTCTGAGATATATTGCCATGCAACTTTCCACCGTCCCATTTATTATGACACGCTCCATCATTGTCATATTGCCTTGCATGATCATGTAGTTGACATCGTATTTGTGGCAAAGCCACCATTCATAATTTTTTCATACATGTCACTCTTGACTCATTGCACATCCCGGTACACCGCTAGAGGCATTCATATAGAGTCATATTTTGTTCTAAGTATCGAGTTGTAATCCTTGAGGTGTAAATAAATAGAAGTGTGAAGATTATCATTATTAGAGCATTGTCCTGTGTGAGGAAATAAAAAAAAAGAGGCTAAAGAAGCCAATGAAAAAAAGAGGCCAAAGAAGCCAAACAAAAAAAGAGAGAGAAGAAGAGAGAAGGGACAATGCTACTATCCTTTTTCCACACTTGTGCTTCAAAATAACACCATGATCTTCATGATAGAGAGTCTCTTATTTTGTTGTAACATCCCAAATTTCCAATTTGGAATGTTATACATAGGTCATCATATGCATATCATATTTCTTTTGCATTCTTGCTTTGCGATCCTGAAAATCCTTAGCAACTCAAGGACCCACGAAGAGAGTTGGGGATTTCACCATTCTTATATTTGAATTTTCTCAAATATCGAAACAAGGATTGGTTTGGTTTTATTATTTTTCTCCCCAAAAAGATTTCAGAATAAAATATATGAGAGGAGATAATATGACTTCTCCAAAATATAAATGAAATATTGGAGGAAAAGTGTTAAAATAAAATAAATAATTTTATTCGGATTTTATTGCTATTTTATTTGAATTAGAAAAATATGCATTTTTCAAATTTGCATTCTTAGCCCAAATAAATGTTCACTTTGTCCAAAATATTATTAGAGGACCGTGAAAATTTATTTCAGGATTTTTGGACTCCGTTTGGTATTTCTTTTAATTATTTTTACTCCGTCCATTTTAAAAAAAATCCAACCGACCTAAGGGGCCGTGCCCGAGCCGGACTCCGTCCGGCCAGGCTTTATAAGCCAGCCCGAGCCCCCCCCCTCCCGAGGCCCAAGTCACCGCGCCCCAAACCCTATCCCTAGCCACGCCGCCACCCCTGCCACGGCCGCCGCCCGCCGCCCGCCGTGCCACCTCACCGGAGTTCGTCGGCGGCGGTTTTTCACCAGTTTTCGTCAGTTTTATTTCCGATAAAAACCTAGATCGGTTTTTCTTTTAGATTCCGTTTTATTTTAGTTTAGTTTATTTAACAGACATTCGTTCGTTTAGAGTTGTTAGTGAACGATTTTCGTTAGATTGGTTCTGTTAGTGAACGTTCGTTCATTAGTCTTTTCTTTTTATTTTATTTTTGGCCAGGGACCTATCCGCGATTATTTTTCTCGCAGATTAGCCCCTAATCTTCAAACCCTCGTAACTTTTCAACCGTTTGTCCAAATCCAGTGAAACCAACGCCAAAATATTCGTCTCAAACCCCTCTTTCTGTTTAATCAACTCGAACAAGGTTTTGATAATTTAAAATATGGTTTCAAGCAGATTAGTTTTCGAAGTTCTTTTGACCGTAGTTTCAGTTCCGTAGCTCCGATTCGATTGACTCTTTTTGCAGATCGAATCTCTTTAGTTGAGTTTTCACATTCGATCTTCTTATTTGAGTTTTACCCGTGCATCTTTGCTTGATTTCTTATGTATGCTATTGTTTGTCTGCGATATAATTTCCGTAGTGCGCAGCGTGCTACTACGAGTTACTAGGTTTTGCGGATCATCAGCAAGGCGAGTACCACGTTGATCATACACTTTTCTTACCCAGTTTTTATGCATTAGTTACAACCCTCAAACATTGCATGAGTAGGATCTCTTAACATGTGGTTTTTGGGAAGTAGATGATGAGGTAGAACCTATTGCCCTTTTATTATCAAACCCTTGGGAGTTACTTCTACGTTATGCTTATATTGACATGCTATGCTCGTAGACGTGGATTGCGTTTGAGTGTATCCATGACATATGTGAGATGGTTAATTAATGGTTAACTTAAGGTGGCTACTTAAACACACATCTGGGTTGATTGGTTGCGGGCACCTGGAGAATCCAGTGTTGTCCTAGGATATCCCAGAGTACCCGTGTGATCATCCTATGGTTCGCCACCCAGGCTCAAAGGGATCATAAGATTATTCATGCTAGAAACTTCCATGTGCAGCCACAAGCTATTATGGGCTCTAGCATAGTGGAGTAAGTTGCATGACCTCTTCTAGTGGTAGGCTAGCAGATGTAGGGGATGTAGGTTGGTACGGTCTACCCGGGATTAGAGTTAATGCTTCCGAAAAACTGTGTCTCGGTCATCCGTTTCTCAAACACCATGTAGTGTGAGAAATCCAACGGAGGAGATCGAGTCTTGTGGGGAAAAGTGCGCAAACCTCTGCAGAGTGTACAAACTAATTATGGTTAGTCATGCCCCTGGTTATGGACATCTTGAGTATCTGGATCTTGGATTATCATGATCTCATCACTCTATTACTTAATTTGTTGGGTTGTTAATTACTTCCTAATTGGGATTGAGTTGGAGGAACCTTCTCAATGTTTAACAACTACCATGATAGTTAAATAAAATATATTCCTTTGTTGTAGGGAAAAATTGGCTTTTCACAAAAATATTATAACCATAGAGCCTCCACCAGCCATATATGCATGTAGTGATAGCATTTACCTGTTCATTGCTCTATTGTGTTATTTTGCCAGCATATTCCATGTGCTGACCCGTTTTTGGGCTGCAACATATCATGTTGCGGACTTTTCAGACGAAGAGTAAGGTGCGCTAGGTCGTTGTCGTGCACTCAACTATGCCGTTGGAGTTGATGGACTCACTTTATCTTCCAAGTCTTCCGCTGTTATCTTATTTAGATGGCTTTAAGCCATATTATTGTAATAAGTTCTCTTTTTGAGACTTTCGATGTAATAAGTGTGTGATTGCTACTCTGTTATAAATCCTTCGAAGTACTGTGTGTGTCAGCATTACCGATCCAGGGATGACACTTATGCACAAAGACTTGACCATCTGAGGTCAGGTCGCTACATTTGTCACTTTCATATACTAGTGGGAATTTTCGTTATAGAACTTGGCTTGTATATTCCAATGATGGGCTTCCTCAAAATGCCCTAGGTCTTCGTGAGCAAGCAAATTGGATGCACACCCAGTTAGTTTCTCTTGTTGAGCTTTCATACATTTATAGCTCTAGTGCATCTGTTGCATGGCAATCCGTACTCACTCACATTGATACCTATTGATGGGCATCTCCATAGCCCATTAATATGCCTAGTTGATCTGAGACCATCTTCCTCCTTTTTGTCTTCTCCACAACCACCATTCTATTCCACCTATAGTGTTATGTCCATCGCTCACACTCATGTATTGCGTGAAAGTTGAAAAAGTTTGAGAATACTAAAGTATGAAACAATTGCTTGGCTGAATCCGGGATTGTGCATGATTTGAATATTTTGTGTGACGAAGATGGAGCATAGCCAAACTATATGATTTTGTAGGGATGAATTTTCTTTGGCCATGTTATTTTGAGAAGACATGATTACTTTGTCAGTATGCTTGAAGTATTATTATTTTTATGTCAATATTAAACTTTTGTCTTGAATCTTTTGGATCTGAACAATCATGCCACAATAAAGAAAATTACATTGATAATTATGTTAGGTAGCATTCTACATCAAAATTTTTGTTTTTATCATTTACCTACTCAAGGACGAGCAGGAATTAAGCTTGGGGATGCTTGATACGTCTCCAACGTATCTATAATTTTTTATTGTTCCACGCTATTATATTATCTATTTTGGATGTTTAATGGGCTTTAATATGCTCTTTTATATTATTTTTGGGACTAACCTATTAAGCAGAGGCCTGGTGCCAGTTTCTATTTTTTTGCCTGTTTTAGAATTTTGCAAAAAGGAATACCAAACGGAGTCCAAACGGAATGAAACCTTCGCGATGATCTTTCTTGGACCGAAAGCAATCCAGAATACTTGGAGTAAAAGTCTGGAACTCCACGAGGAAGCCACGAGGCATGAGGGCGCGCCTAGGGGGGCAGGCACGCCACCACCCTTGTGGGCCCCTCATAGCTCCATCGATGTACTTATTTCACCTATATATACTCTTATACCCTAGAAACATCAGGGAGATCCACGAAACCACTTTTCCACCGCCGCAACCTTATGTACTCGTGAGATTCCATCTTGGGGCCTTTTCCGGCAATCTTCCAGAGGGGGAATCGATCATGGAGGGCTTCTACATCAACACCATTGCCTCTCCGATGAAGCGTGAGTAGTTTACCACAGACCTTCGGGTCCATAGTTATTAGCTAGATGGCTTCTTCTCTCTCTTTGATTCTCAATACAAAGTTCTCCTCGATGTTCTTGCAGATCTATTCGATGTAATACTCTTTTGCGGTGTGTTTGCTGAGATCCGATGAATTGTGGATTTATGAACAAGATTATCTATGAATATTATTTGGTTCTTCTCTGAATTCTTATGTGCATGATTTGATATCTTTGCAAGTCTCTTGGAATTATTGTTTTAGTTTGGCCTACTAGATTGATCTTTCTTGCAATGGGAGAAGTGCTTAGCTTTGGGTTCAATCTTGTGGTGTCCTTTCCCAGTGACAGTAGGGGCAGCAAGGCACGTATTGTATTGTTGCCATCGAGGATAAAAAGATGGGGTTTATATCATATTGCTTGAGTTTATCCCTCTACATCATGTCATCTTGCTTAATGTGTTACTCCATTCTTATGAAGTTAATACTCTAGATGCATGCTAGATAGCGGTCGATGTGTGGAGTAATAGTAGTAGATGCAGAATCATTTCGGTCTACTTGACACGGACGTGATGCCTATATTCATGATCATTGCCTTAGCTATCTTCATAACTATGCGCTTCTGTATCAATTGCTCGGCAGTAATTTGTTCACCCACCGTAATACATGCTATCTTGAGAGAATCCACTAGTGAAACCTATGGCCCCCGGGTCTCTTTCCTATTATATTACATATCTTTTATTTACATCGCATCTAATTTACTATTTTGCAATCTTTACTTTCCAATCTATACAACAAAAATACCAAAAATATTTACTTTACTATCTCTATTAGATCTCACTTTTGCGAGTGACCGTGAAGGGATTGACAACCCCTTTATCGCGTTGGTTGCAAGGTTCTTGATTGTTTGTGCAGGTACTAGGTGACTTGTGCGTTGTCTCCTACTGGATTGATACCGTGGTTCTAAAAACTGAGGGAAATACTTTCGCTACTTTGTTGCATCACCCTTTCCTCTTCAAGGGATAACCAACACATGCTCAAGAGGTAGCACACGTTCAGCACACGTTTAGCTCGATGACGTCCTCGCCTTCTTGATCCAGCAAGAGGGGCAAAATAGTAGATGAGTTCCGGCAGCACGACGGTGTGGTGATGCTGTTGGTGAAGAACAATCTCCACAGGGCTTCGCCAAGCACAACGGAAACTGTGATGGAGGATAAACTAGAGGGACGGGGTTGCCGGCATACGGCTTGGTGTTTATTGATGTGTCTTGGGTGCCAGCCCTGCCCCTCTATTTATATGTTGAGCCCTGGGGTCGAAACTTGGAGTAAAAGCCTCCTCAAAGTCAGTTTTTCCCGAAAGGCAAGAGTCCTTCTGATGCGGAGCATCCCAAGGTCATCCCCATGGACCTACCATCACCTCACTAAGTGCCCAGCGGACCCATGACACGAGCACATGCAAGAGCTCTCGAAACCGAGGTGACATCACTCCTCTCAGATTTCCACTTTGATGCACATGTGACATCACTCCTCGGGTATCATGGAGAAGCTAAGGAGCAAGGAGAAGAAGAAGAGGAAGATGGACGTGAAGACAGAGACGAAGAAGAAGAGTTGCTCAAAGTCTCCAGGCTCTGGACGACCGATGAACCCCGGACGTCCGACGACCTCCAGGCTCCGGACGTCCGGCCTCCTCCGGACGACCGACACTTCCACACCCGAGCCAAAATAGACGGACGTTTGACGCCCCACGGACGACCAACGCCCGGACGTCCGACCCCGACCGGACGACCGACTGAAGACCACCCGAGCCGAATCTACGGACGTCCGACATGCACCGGACGTCCGGAGCCTCGCGAGCCTCCGGATGACCGTTGACCTCCGGACGTCCGATGCCTGTGCGTTGTTTCGTGTTGGGCCATAGCCCATGTACCCCTTCGCCCCCCTCTTTTGCACTAAGACTATATATACTCCACCTCGTCCAACTTTCTAGGGTTAGCATTGGTTTTGCTCATTTGAGAGATAGAGCATTGCTCATCCACATCGGATCTACTCCTCGTGAGAGACTGCGGCCTCTTCAGAGAAGATCCTTTTGGATTCAAGACCTCCTCGCGGAGAAGAACATCAAGACCTCCTCACGGAGAAGATCAGCTACCCTTGTATCATTCGTAGTTGACCGTGTACCGTGTGAACTCTCATGTATTCGAGGATGTAGCACATGTGTGACTTCCTTGTGTCGGTTTAGTGATTCTCTTGTGTTTCCTTTGTGTTTTCCCTCTTTTCCCCCTCGTGTTCTTCGTGTTCATCACGGGATCCGCTTCTTTCGTGAAAGATCGGCCGATTAGGGTTCTACCCTACATCATCTTTGGTATCTAGAGCCACGTTGATCACGATTTCGGAGCCTCATCATTGTGTTTCTAGCCTTGTTTTGTTGTTTTTCATCCTAATTCAAAAATTCCCCATAGAAATAGCCCCAATTGTTTTTGTGATTTGTTAGTGTGTTGAGATTTTGTTGGTTTGGATCCGTGGATTTGCTTTGTTTTGAGTGGATCTAGCTTTTCCCCCTTTCCCCACCCTTTCCATCCACAAAATCCTCCGGATTTGACCATTTTCATCATCCCCATCACGAACACGTGAAGTTCATCTCGTGCCCAAAATTCGCCCAGGCACCGGATATCCGACCCAGCCCGGACATCCGACGAACCCTGACGAAACTGAATTCCTTTCAGTTTTGCACCACCATCGCCCCACATTTCCGCATATGCACTCCTACCACCTATACACCATCACCACTTCCGCATACCACCACCATTGCTTACCCGTTTCGCACGATGACAAGTGTTGCCACTTCGAGCTTAGAGAATTTGAGTTGCGGTTCCGTATCCTTTTGTGTTTCGGCTATCTAGGTACGGTTCGACATCGGCATCACCGCCGCTCATCTTCGCCACGGATGCGCCATCAACAACAACATCGACTACATCTTGGTATTCGTGCTACCATTTTGACACCATACCATAATCAAGAATGGTAACCTCGTCTTGGTATAAGATACATCATTCTTGCCATTACATTGATAGCCATCATAGCCTTACTCCTTTGCGTTGGTTACCCATCGAGACTAGCCTTTCAGTATTGCCGACAACGAGACTTGTGCACATTAGTGATCATACTTCCAATAGCATACATACATCATTGTTGCATATCTTAGTATCATCTCTTGTGTCACAAAGTTGTCATCGCATACACGATTTCAATCTTGGTTCGTCAAGCATTGCATGAGAAAAGAGCTCAAACAACAAAGATCCAAACAAGCTTTTAAGCAAAAAGGAAAGATAAGAAAAGAGCTTTTAAGCAAGAACCATAGCATCATACAACATTAAGATTGTCATACTAGATCATCTTGGATCATATCATAGAAACAACTTGCATAGAGCATACTTGGGATAGAAGTCGTTGCATTTTTGCTAAGTAGGTTGTGCACAAGTTCTTTGTATCCGCCTTTTGAGCAATCGTGCTAGTGTCTCTCTAGTGTTGTGCAACAAGAGCATTTTTGTGGATTCCACATTTTGGCTCACCCTTGGTTGCACGACCCCACTTATCTTTTTGCGTGTGTGTTTCCGTGTACCTTATATGCTTGGTCTACTTGTTACATTGCATCTTGTGAATCTTTTCCAACATTATTGAAGCTCACTTACAATTGCATCAAATTTTGTGCCACCATCCTAACCAAGATCCACCATAAGATTTTACTTGTGTAGGTGTGAGAAACCGACAAGAGCTAGTACCAATTGTGCTATTTCCTTGTCCTACATTGGAGTGATCATCGATCCACTTTCAACTTCGGTCAAGGTACATTTGGTATTCGTTCTTCTCTTTCTACCACTCACATTTTTTCTTGGAATGATTGATAGGCCGAGTACTTCTACCAACCCACTCTTCATTGAGCACGACGACGACATGAACTCCTACGTCACCAAGAGCCACCTCTTTGGTGCACAACATGCTTTGCATCAAGAGCAATAAGCAATGAGTGAACGCATCGACAACCTCGCTGCCGACTTGCGACTCTCTGAGCAACATACAAGGGACTACTTTGAACACAAGCTCGATGATCACAAGCAAGAGAATGACGCAAGGATGGATGAGATTCGCGCTTTGTTGCTCAACTGCTCTTCTTCCACTTCGTCCTCATCAAGAAGGACTCACTCAAGTCGACACTCCGACTTCACCCTCTCCGGCTCAAGTACACCGACATCGAACACTCTACACCGTGCCGCGCGCAACGATCGTCAAGCAAGCCTCAATCCTCTACGTGACACCAACTCTCGAGAGCATCGACGACGTCAAACCCAAGAGGCTTTTGCGCTACCATGCAACGGCAACGACAATGCCAACTTGAAGAGGAAGAGCGAGCGCGCCTACAACAAGTTGCACAAGATGACGAGGCACAACGCCAAGAACAACAACTCCATGAAGTTCAAGCACTTGAGGCGCAACAAGCCCTCCAAGATTCAAGTCGAGCCATAGCCAACCGAGGCCGACAAGTCCGTGAACAAGAGGAAGCACTTCACGAATAACTTCATGAATGACGACATCAAGCTCGCGTGCACTGTCACGTCCCTCAAGTTCCTCCTTGAGCTCGACAAGCGCCTCCACAAGCTCACCAAGAACATCAAGTTCATCAAGAGCATGACAGCAATAGAAATCCTCCACGACAAGAGCAACATGAGGTTGACAATCCTCCTCACCAAGAGCGATATGATCACCGACTTGAATGGACTCAACCAAAACGTGACATTCTTTTGCAAGTCGCCATGCACCGGCAAGTGAACGACGAAGAGGAACAAGTCTTTTGCGATGAAGATTCAAGTCCCGCTCTTGTCATCTCCAAAGTCTTGACTCTCCAACATCACCAAGAAGAAGACCAAAGATGCCACATTTTCCACACCAACGCCGACATCAATGGACGATCCGTCAAGGTCATCATCGATGGAGGGAGTTGTCATAACCTCACAAGTGAAGAACTTTGCTCCAAGCTCCAATTGCCCAAGACGAAGCACCCACATCCATACAAAGTGCAATGGCTTAGCGACTTCGGCACTATCCAAGTCGAGCACCGAGTACAAGTCTCCTTCAAAATTGGCGCCTACGAAGACACCTTGGAGTGCAACGTCGCTCCAATGACCGTTTGCCACATTCTCCTTGGACGCCCGTAGCAATTTGATAGAGGAGTCATCCACAACGGCCGAACGAACCACCACATCTTCAAGATGAAGGGCAAGGAGTACGTCCTTCGTCCAATGTCGCCAAGACAAGTGATCACCGACAAACAAGCCACCCATCATGGAGATCATAGTGAGAGAGCGAGCCACCAAAAAGAGAGTGAGCGCCACAAGCCCAAATCGAACACCTTCACGATGAGCGAAAAGAAGAACTTAGTCCTATTTGCCACCAAAAGTGAGATAAGAGGAGTGTGTGAGAACCCATCTAGTGTCCTACACTACGTCCTTGTGTGCAAGGACCATGCACCACAAACTAACACTTCTCACACTCTTCCTCTAGTGTCGTCTTCTCTTTTGCAGGAATTTCACGATGTTTTCCCCGACGAGCTACCTCCGGGACTACCTCCACTACGAGGCATTGAGTACCGCATCGACCTCATCCCCGGAGCACCGCTTCCGAACAAAGCTCCCTACCGCGTCAACCTCGAAGAAACCAAAGAAATACAAAGACAAGTAAAGCATCTCATAGACCATGGACATGTGCATGAAAGTTTGAGCCCTTGTGCTATCCCGGTCATTCTTGTGCCAAAACGAGACGGTAGCTTTTGCATGTGCTCTGATTGTAGACCTATCAACGCTATCACCTTTCGTTATAGGTATCCCATTCCACGCCTTGATGATATGCTTGATGAACTTAGTGGTGCCACTTTGTTTTCCAAAATTGATCTTAAGAGTGGTTACTATCAAATCCGCATACAAGAGGGTGATGAATGGAAAACCGCTTTCAAAACCAAGTTTGGCTTGTATGATTGGTTAGTCATGCCTATGGGTCTCTCAGAAGCACCAGGTACTTTTATGCGTCTTATGAATCATGTCTTTAGCCCTTACATTGTTGTGTTTGTTGTGGTCTACTTTCATGATATCCTTGTTTATAGTAAATCTCTTAGAGATCATGTCACCCATATCCGAACCGTGTTGCAAACTCTTCGAAAAGAGCATCTCTATGCTAATATGGAGAAATGCCTTTTTGGCGTTGACAAGCTCGTTTTCTTGGGTTTTGTTGTTTCTTCTAAGGGTGTTCATGTTGATGAGTCCAAGATAAATGCTATTAAGACTTGGCGACAACCAACCAATTTGCAACAAGTGCGTAGCTTTCTTGGCCTTGCGGGTTTCTACCGTCGCTTTGTGAAGGATTTTAGCACCATTGCTTCGCCTTTGCATGCTTTGAGCAAGAAGAATGCGCCTTTTGTTTGGGGACCATCCCAAGATACTGCTTTCAATGAGCTTAAGAATTTGCTTACTCATGCTCCCGTGCTTGCTTTACCAAACTTTGACAAACCCTTTGAGATTCATTGTGATGCTAGTGGTAATGGCATAGGAGGTGTGTTAACGCAAGAGAAGCGCCCCATAGCTTACTTTAGTGAGAAACTCTTCGGCGCGCAACTCAATTACCCCATCTATGAAAAAGAGCTATATGCTTTAGTCCGTGTTTTGCATGAATGGGAACACTATCTTCGCCCTCATGAGTTTATCATTCATACCGATCATGAAACGCTCAAGTATCTTAAGGGCCAAACCAAGTTGAACAAGCGTCATGCTAAATGGAGTGAATTTATTGAGTATTTTCCTTATGTCATCAAGTACATTAAAGGTAAATAAAACATTGTGGCTGGTGCCCTTTCCCGCATATGCATGCTTGTTACTCAACTTGATTTGGATGCCATTGGCTTTGAGCATATAAAAGACTTGTATGAGCACGATCCTACCTTTGCTACTCCCTATGCCAAGTGTTTGACGCATACCTCTTGGGAACGCTATTACATCAAGGATGGATATCTTATGAGAGCTAACAAGCTTTGCATCCCCGAGTCTTCTCTTCATTTGTTGCTTTTGCAGGAATCTCATGGAGGAGGCTTAATGGGACATTTTGGACGAGACAAGACGTTCTCCACGCTCTCGAACAACTACTTTTGGACCAAGATGTTTTGCGACGTCAACCGCTTCACCAACCTATGCTCTACATGTCGCAAAGCTAAGTCCAAAGCTCATTCCCATGGCCTTTATATGCCTCTACCAATTCCATATCAACCATGGGAAGACATTAGCATGGACTTTGTACTTGGTTTTCCTAGGACTCGAAATGGGAAGGATTCGGTATTTGTCGTTGTGGACAGTTTCTCAAAAATGGCACATTTCATTCCTTGCAACAAGATAGACGATGCTTCACATGTTGCTACTCTCTTTTGTAGGGAAATATTGCGTCTACACGGAGTGCCAAAGACGATCGTCTCGGACCGCGATGTGAAGTTCCTTAGCTACTTTTGGAAGACCCTATGCGCCAAGATCGGAATCAAGCTACTTTTCTCCATGGCGTATCATCCACAAACCAACGGCCAAACGGAAGTTACCAACTGCACACACTCCGCTCTACTTTGAGTACTCATCAAGAAGAACATCAAAGAGTGGGATGAGTGCCTACCTATCGCCGAGTTCTCCTACAACCGAGCATGACACTCAACAACCGTCAAGTCCCCCTTCGAGGCCGTCTACGGATTCAACCCATTGTCACCATTGGACATTCTTCCTCTACCACTCCAAGAGCGCATCAATTTGGACGCAAGTGCACATGTGACACATCTCAAGAAGGTGTATCAATATACAAGAAACACCATCGAGTGCCAAGTTCAACGCCTTGCGACCAAGCTCAACCTCAACAATTAATCTATGGTCTTCAACATTGGTGATCTCGTGTGGCTACACCTTCGCAAGGACTGCTTTCACAAGAACGCAAGTCCAAGCTTCGACCATGAGCGGATGGACCCTTCAAGGTGCTTGCACGCTACAATGACAACGCCTAGAAGATCGACATTCCACGCGACAAGTACTCCCCGAGCGGCATGTTCAACGTCAAAGATCTCTCTCCCTTCCATGGTGATGAAGAATTTGATCCGGGGACGGATCTTCCCCAAGGGAGGGGAGATGAGGCGGAGCATCCCAAGGTCATCCCCATGGACCTACCATCGCCTCACCAAGTTCCTAGCGGACCCATGACACGAGCACGTGCAAGAGCTCTTGAAACCGAAGTGACATCACTCCTCTCAGATTTCCACTTTGATGCACATGAGACATGGCTACTACCTCATATGGACACATTGTGCATACTCAGGTATCATGGAGAAGCTAAGGAGCAAGGAGAAGAAGAAGAGGAAGATGGACGTGAAGACAGAGACGAAGAAGAAGAGTTGCTCAAAGTCTCCAGGCTCCGGACGACCGACGAACCCCGGACGTCCGACGACCTCTAGGCTCCGGACGTCCGGCCTCCTCCGGACGAACGACACTTCCACACCCGAGCCAAAACATACGGACATCCAACGCCCCACGGACGACCGACGCCCGGACGTCCGACCCTGACCGGATGACCGACCGAAGACCACCCGAGCCGAATCTACAAACATCCGACAGGCACCGGACGCCCGGACCCTCGCGATCCTCTAGACGTCCGACGCCTGTGCGCTGTTTCGTGTTGGGCCGCAGCCCATGTACCCCTTCGCCCCTCTCTTTTGCACTAAGACTATATATACTCCACCTCGTCCAACTTTCTAGGGTTAGCATTGGTTTAGCTCATTTGAGAGATAGAGCATTGCTCATCCACATCGGATCTACTCCTCATGAGAGACCACGGCCTCTTCGGAGAAGATCCTTTTGGATTCAAGACCTCTTCGCGGAGAAGAACATCAAGACCTCCTCGCGGAGAAGAACATCAAGACCTCCTCATGGAGAAGACGGGCTATCCTTGTAACGTCCGTAGTTGACCGTGTACCGTGTGAATTCTCATGTATTTGAGGATCTAGCACATGTGTGACTTTCTTGTGTTAGTTTAGTGATTCTCTTGTGTTTCCCTTGTGTTTTCCCTCTTTTTTCCCTCACGTTCTTCGTGTTCATCGCGGGATCCGCTCCTTTCGTGAAAGATCGTCCGATTAGGGTTCTACCCTACATCACCTTCTCGGACTCCACGGCTAGACGCCAGGGTTCCCGGCGTCTAGCCTCTGGTCTTCGCAAAACTCCCTTTTGCACTTTCCAAAAGCCTCGTGGGCTTTCCTCTTTGGCCCAAATAAAGTGTTCTTGTACCGAAACATTTCAGGAAACATCCGGAACCCCTTCCGGTGAATTCCAGAAACCCTTCCGGGGAATTCCGGAACCCTTCCGGAGACCAAACACTATTATCCCATATATCAATCTTTACCTCCGGACCATACCGGAGCTCCTCGTCATGTCCGTGATCACATATGGGACTCCGAACAACATTCGGTCACCAACATACATAACTCATATAATACTATATCATCAACGAACGTTAAGCGTGCGGACCCACGGGTTCGAGAACTATGTAGACATGACCAAGACACCTCTCTGGTTAATAACCAATAGCGGAACCTGGATGCCCATATTGGCTCCTACATATTCTACGAAGATCTTTATCGGTTGAACCTTATGACAACATACATTATTCCCTTTGTCATCGGTATGTTACTTGCCTGAGATTCGATCGTCGGTATCTTCATACCTAGTTCAATCTCGTTACCGGCAAGTCTCTTTACTCGCTCCGTAATGCATCATCCCACAACTAACTCATTAGTCACATTGCATGCAAGGCTTATTATGATGTGCATTACCGAGAGGGCCCAGAGATACCTCTCCGATACTCGGAGTGACAAATCCTAATCTCGATCTATGCCAAACCAAAAAAACACCTTTGGAGATACCTGTAGAGCATCTTTATAAGCACCCAGTTACATTGTGACGTTTGATAGCACACAAGGTATTCCTCCGGTATCCGGGAGTTGCATAATCTCATTGTCAGAGGAATAAGTATAAGTCATGAAGAAAGCAATAGCAATAAAACTTAACGGTCATTATGCTAAGCTAACGGATGGGTCTTGTCCATCGCATCATTCTCCTAATGACGTGATCCCGTTAATCAAATGACAACACATGTCTATGGTTAGGAAACTTAACCATCTTTGATCAACGAGCTAGTCTAGTAGAGGATTACTAGGGACACAGTGTTTTGTCTATGTATCCACACATGTATCAAGTTTCCGGTTAATACAATTCTAGCATGAATAATAAACATTTATCATGATATAAGGAAATATAAATAACAGCTTTATTATTGCCTCTAGGGAATATTTCCTTCAAAAAGCAATCTGAATATTGTGAATATAGATGAAGTATTGATAAAGGTACGGATCCGAAAGTGGTCTGGGCCTGGCCATTGGACACGAAGGCAGTACACAAAGTTGCAATGCTAACTTTAACTAAACAAATCCCAAGGAAAAGCTACTAGATTGATCTACTTATATAGGAGCAAGGGGTGGCGCCCAAGGAGGTCGGAGGACGTCCCAAGGCAGTCTAAAACTAATCCTAGGTCGTACAAGGCCCATGGGACCAAGTGGAGGTGATGCAACACCTTTGGACTTGTAGTTTGACTCGGATTTTGCTGTAGCATCAGACCGTTTCGTCAATATCTCAACACTTAAAATGAATTTTAAGGTGAATCCAATTGGGTTGGATATTGCACGAAATAAACTTTTGACCAAAAAATAATCACCCAATCCGGAGGCCGGATGAAAGAGTTCTTGGTGTTTTGAACGTGAGAGACTTGGACTCTATGTTCTTTTGGACTAAAAGTGACATGAGAGAACGTCTTGAACAACACCTGACGTGGCTTGAAACTGTGTCGGTACTTCCCCAAAGAGGAAGAGATGATGCAGCATAGCTACGGTAAGTATTTCACTCAGTTATGAAACCAAGGTTATCAATCCAGTAGGAGAACCAAGCAACACTATGTAAACGGTACCTGCACACAAAAAACAAATACTTGCAACCCAGCGTGCAAGAGGGGTTGGCAATCCCTCTATGGTAAAAAGATAGATTAAATTATGGTAGATTGGATAAATAGATCCTGCGAAAACACGAAATAAAATAAGTAAACAAAAAGTGCAGCAAGGTATTTTTCACTAGTGGCTTCTCCCGAGAAAATAGCATACGGTGGGTAAACAAACTACTGTTGGGCAATTGATAGAAGAACAAATAATTATGACGATATCCAAGGCAATCATCATGTATATAGGCATCACGTCCAAGATTAGTAGACCGACTCCTGCCTGCATCTACTACTATTACTCCACACATCGACCGCTATCCAACATGCATCTAGTGTAGTAAGTTCATGGCGCAAGAGAGTAATGCAATAAGAACGATGACATGATGTAGACAAGATCATTCATGTAGGAATGGACCCCATCTTTTTATCCTTAATAGCAACGATACATGCGTGCCTCGCTACCCCTTCTGTCACTGGGTGAGGACGCCGCAAGATCGAACCCATTACAAAGCACCTCTTCCCATTGCAAGAAAAATCAATCTAGTTGACCTAACTAAACCAAAGATTCGAAGAAGAAATACGAGGCTATAACAATCATGCATTTAAGAGATCAAAGAAAACTCAAATAATATTCCTGGATAGATCTGATCATAAACTCGAACTTCATCGGGTCCCAACAAACACACCACAAAAAGTCATTACATCAAATAGATCTCCAAGAACATCGGGGAGAACATTGTATTGAGAATCAAAAAGATACAAGAAGCCATCTAGCTAGTACCTACGGACTCGTAGGTCTATGGTGAACTACTCACACATCATCGGAGGAGCACCAATGAGGATGATGAGCCCCTCTATGGTCGTGTTCCCCTCCGGCAAGGTGCCGGAATAGAGCTCTAGATTGGATCTTGTGGTTCTGGAACTTGCGATGGTTGGAATTGTGTTTCGATCGCTCTCCTAGGATTTCTGGAATATCTGAGAATTTATAGAGCTGAGAGGCGGTGGAGTAGACCCCCATGGACCCCACCACCCACCTGGGCGTGCCAGGGGCCCCTAGCGCGACCTGGTGGGTTGTGGGCCCCATGGGCCTCCCCTCTGGTGCTTCCTTGGCTCCCAACTATTCTCCTGGTCCAAAAAAATCTCCAAAAAGTTTTGTTGCATTTGGACTCTGTTTGATATGGATATTATGAGAAGTAAAAAAGTAAAAAGCAGCAACTAGCACTTGGCACTATGCCCATAGGTTAGTCCCAAAGGATGATATAATGTTGCTATAAAATGAATGCAAAACATCTAAGAATGATAATATAACAACATGAAACAATCAAAAATTATAGATACGTTGGAGATGTATCAACATCCCCAAGATTAATTCATGCTCATCCTCGAGTAGGTAAATGATAAAAATAGAGTTTTTATGTGCAATGCTGCCTAACATGTTCATCACATATTCTTTTCTTTTTTAGCATGGACATTTAGATTTTAGATGATTCAAAGCAATAGTCTATATTTGACATGAAGACTTCAATACTCAACATATCAACAAGCAAAAATGTCTTTCAAAATATCAACACTAGAAAAGTTATCCCTAGCCCATCATGCTCACTCATTGATCCATTCACGAAATACACTCAAATATTAGCTACATCCAATGCACAAGTATGATCATAGTGCTTCCTAGTTGGTGCTTTATAAGAGAAGATGGTGTAGCGACCCGACCCGAATGGATCAAGTCTCTGTGCTTAAGTGTCATCCCTGGATCAGTATGCTGACACACACAGTACTCGAGGATTTATAACAGAGGTAAATCACATGTAAAAGTAACGTAAAATACTATTACCTCAATCCAAAATAGCCGAAGTAACAAGGTTGTGGATTCCCATCAACACCAACGGCAAAGTTGAGTGTATAAATCGTAACCCTAACGTATCACTTACTCGTCATAAGATAATCCTGCAACATGAGACATTGCAGCCACAAAGGGTCAGTACATTGAATGTACTGGCAAATTCACACCATAGAGAGAAATGATGAACAATGGCTATCACTACATGCATATATGGCTGGTGGAAAAGCTCTATGGTTATAAGGTTTTGCGAAAAGCCAATTTTCCCTACTGCAAAGGAATAAATTTTATTTAACTATCATGGTGGTTGTTGAACATTGAGAATGGTTGACAGCATTCTCAATCCCAATTAAGTAACATCATTAAACCCAACAAACTTAATTTAAAGTAACATGATGAGATTCACATGATAATCCAAGTACTAGATACTCAAGACGTCCATAACCGGGGACACAGCTAATCATGATTAGTTTATACACTCTGCAGAGGTTTGCGCACTTTTCCCCACAAGACTCGATCTCCTCCGTTGGGATTCTCGCACTGCATGGTGTTTGAGAACGGATGACCGAGACATAGTCTTTCAGAAGCGCTAGCACCTTACGATCGGGTAGACCGTTACACCTACTTTCCCCTACATCTGCTAGTCTACCACTGTAAGAGTTCGCACAACTTAGTCAACTATGCTAGAGCCCATAGTAGCTTGTGGCTGCTACACGGAAGTTTCTAGTATGAATAATCTCATGATCCCTTTGAGCCTGGGTGGCGGTCCATAAAAAAACAGGCCATCCTGGAATACCCAGGTGCCTAGACAGGCAATCGCTGGAATACCTAGGTGCCTCAATCCACCCAGATGTGTGTTAAAGTTGCCACCTTAAGTAAACCATTAATTAACAATCTCACATCTGTCATGAAATCCTCTCAAACCCAATCCACGTCTACGAGCATAGCATAGCAGTATAAGCATAATGTATAGTAACTCTCAAGGTTTGAATGCGGGGCAATAGGTTCCTACCTCATCAACTACTTCCCAATACCCACATGTTATCAATCCTACTCATGCAATGTTTGAGGGTTGAGACTAATGCATAAAAACTGGGTATGAAAAGGCATATGATCAAAGTGTGAACTTGCCTGCAATGTTGATGAAGATGATTCGCACTCAAAACTCTTGATAGTTCTACTCGTCACACTCCGGTCAATCTATCGTAAGCAAGCAATAGTAACCACACATAAGCAATCACTTAAAGATCGGAGAGAACAAAGAAAACAATTCGGAGAACGTCAAAACCAAGAAAATAACTCTTGCAACATAAAACAATTTCTAATAGTACCAAACTTAAGTGAATTTAGCCTTATCAGAAAGTTTAGGTCAAGAGCTTCGATTTGCAAAAAGAATCAACTAAATTACGAAACTCAAGTTATGTCCAAAAGAAGTTTGAATATGAATCTGAACAAAATTCGAAGTTTGAAAATTTCAAAAAGTTGATGTGACAGGTTCACTGGATAGGTGAAAACAAGACGAAGCTATATACGCTGGTTTCATCTAATTTGAATAAACGAGTGAAAAGTTATGGCTATTTGAAAAATCAGGGCCAAGCTGTTTTACGAAAAAAATAGCTACGGTTAAGGTCGAACGTATAAATACGTAGACTAATTGATAATCTATTATTCTATCGTATTAGTTTAAAAATAATAAACTACGGAAGTATAAGAACAAGAAGAAGAAATAAATAAAGATACCTTTATAAGGCAGAGAAAAGACGACTTTGGAAAGAAGAGACAATTTCCAGAAGTCGCGCCGGAGAGCAGAAATATATTTTTCTTAAATGAATCTAGTCAAATCAAAATATTGATTTAACCCGAATCGGATGGTTTTTGGAGGCTCTATGGGTCTATATTTATTGGTGGAAAAGAGGCTTAGAGGTTAAAGGCTAGGCAATGTGGGACTAAACGTAGACGAAAATATACGAAACAGAGATGAAACGAGGGCGCCCGCATAGGCCTAAAGGCCTTCGGCCGGCCGCACGCGCACGCTGCGGCTGCAGTTTTTTTTAAAACAAAATCGGCCTAAGAAAGAAAAAAAATGAAAAAGCTGGTTGGGCCTGGCCCATATAGGATAAAGAAAAAAAAATAGGGCGCCCGCTGGTACTATGATGCGCACGGGGCGACAGTTAGTTTCAGGCGCGCGCAGTTTATTTAAACAGAATGCGATAAACTGAAAAACGAAAATAAAAATACAACTTTATATAGGCATATTATATATCAAAATTTTCAGAAAATGATTTTCTACAAGATGAACCTTTTCCTAGCATTAAATAAAATTCACACAAATTCAGATAATTCAAAGAGTGCTACTGGTCTAATAAAATCCAATAAAAATCATTTTAGAAATACAAGAATTAATTCAAATTTATTTATCTCCAATTTTCTGATGTAGGGAATCATGTTACCCTATTTTCCATATATTTTATTTTTGGAGAAAAATAATTTGAATAAAACTCAAATAACTCCAAATTGAAAATAAATTCAAAAAGGACTTTAAATGTGATCTTTGAAACTCCCAACTCATATTTCATAATTTGAAGAAGTCATTTTATCTTCTCTCATGAAAATCATTGAGTTGCTTGAAGTTTCTGAATTAAAAATATTTCCAAATGAAATTCAACTCTTTTCAAAACCCTTTTAATTTATTTAAATGGAAGAAGTCATGTCATCTTCTCTCGAGGGTTTTGCATTTGAAAAGAATTTGAATTCACGGAGATCAAAATGCAAAAGGTGAAAGTTTGAGAAAGTCCTTTTATTCCCTCTCATTTAACTTTTAAAAAGTTTTGAATTTCACTCAATCAATCACACAACAATCAAACAAACAATCAATCTATCTATTTATTATAACATTCCAAAATTTAGAATTTTGGGATGTTACAAACCTACCACCCTTAAAATGCCTCTCGTCCTCGAGATTCGGAGAGGCTAGCAAGAAAAATGTTAGGGTTTGGGGGTCTCCTCAAAATCCATCAATCATCACCGGGGTCTGGGGTGCTACCACCCTTAGAAACATCGTTACGGTCCCATCAATACTCATATACTCCATCCTTATTCTTGACAGGGTCGGTCTTCTCAGATCATAGGGATAATTCCTTCTTTGGCTCTTCCGGCAGCGGCATAACCTTTTCCTCAATTCTTCTGTACTTTCATCCTGGTAAGGTTATTCCGAGACTGGGTCTTCTTAGCTGACGGGTCTGGCGCCAATACTAATCAACTATCGATATCTCATGGTGGTCAACAATTTATGGTTTCTCCTGCAGGAAATGGGTCTGGGTTGATCCTCACCGTATAACCTACGGTTGGCAAAAAGCTGCCGTGTACAAGGGAAAAATTCGTATACCATTCTAAGGTTTAACAAGGTTTAATATCGTCGTCTCTCTACTATAGGCAAGTCACTCAGATTTTCCATCCCATATAGAAAGGTGAACAATAAGAGTAAGTCGGTATGGTGATCAATCCATCCCACACCCAAATCATTACCTTGTACATGGTTTAGCGAATCTCGCATTCTAACACTCGGTCATCCTCACAAGCATTGAAGAATTTCTCTTGTCGATGAACTAAGTTCGGATAATTAAATGGATTCTGCAAGCCAAACAAACATCTATCGTTCCTTCACAACTCTCAGGTTTTGCGTTACTCCTATAAAATTGTCTGCCGATAAACGTCGTATCTTCCTCCAGGGTTCTTCCTTCAGCAAGGATGTGCTTGCTTCTTGGCAGGTCCTGGGGCCTGTGGGTTATGGCCCATCTCATCACTTGTAGTCCTTGAACTTATCATCGGGCAACTGATCATTATTCCAACTTCCAACTTCCTAGTATTCTTAAATCCATCCAATTGTACTGTCTTCCTTCCTTCTATTGGCACCAAACTAGGACATGATTACTCAGACTCATCATGGAGTTTCCATTGATCCATATTTCCGACATCATACCTCCTTTATATCCAATAGTAATTTATCTCTTCATCCTCGTGGGATATCCCTCATACCGAGATAAGAACTTATACTTGTGGAGTCCATATTCCACATCATGGAACATCATTATCCTTTCCAGGGTCAAGCGTCTTTACAAGACAATATTGGCCATCTCTGCATGGCACTTCTTCAACTGGGAAACGTGAAACACATCATGAACTCCTGACAGTCCTTCAGATGACTCCAACTTGTTGGCCACTTCTCCCATACGCTCCAAAACTCGGTATGGTCCTACAAATCTCGGGGTTAACTTTCCCTTAACTCCAAATCGTTTATCTCCTTGCAGAGGGGGCGCACGAAGACATGCTCTGTCTCCAATTTCATAGACTACCTGCTTGCGTTTTTGAGTCTGTATAACTCTTCTGTCTAGACTGAGCTACCTTCATTCTATCTCGAATCAACATAACATTCTCTTCTGACTCCTTGATCACACTTGGTCCAAACAACTGACAGTCTCCAACTTCATCCCACATACTCTTGGGGTATCACACATATCGAGACAAAACTCGTATTCATTTTGTCTGAAATCCACTCAGTGGAGTATCCTTATCTTTTCCAGGGGTCAAGGGTTCTTACAGGGTACTACCACCCTTAAAATGCACAAATCTTCCATAGACCATATTTCTCATATCTTCAAAAATGGTCAAAATCCTTCTTCATAGAGTAACAACTCATGAAATCCATATCAGTACCAACGATGCTAACTTTATTCACTCTCAATTGATTACAATCTCTCGCTTTTCCATTACATGTCTCAACTCAACACCTCAATATAAAAGAAAATGTTCTCACTTCTACTACTCCATTTCTTTTGTTGCAAACTCAACTATCTAGCACAAGTTTCCTTCTCCTTGGGGCATTCTCTGGCAAAGTGCCCTGCTCCATTACAACTAAAACATATTACTTCTGACAAGTATCGAGGTTTCCTTTTTGGGCAACTGTTGAGGTAGTGCCCTGACTCCTTGCACCTGTAACAGGTGATATGACTCAGGTCCCTCCTGGGCTCCAATCGGTTTCTCTTCCTGAACTTTTCCATTCCAATCAGGGCTTCTATTTCCTGTGGGTCATATTCTACTTCCTCTGTCAGGAATTCTACTAGATCCCCATTCAAACAATTTTGGGGGATGTGTCCTTCTTCTCCACATGAATAGCAAGACTTAGTGTAGGGTTTTCTCGGGTCTTCTTTAGGTGTGTCCTCCATCTCTTCCTTCATCACAGCTTCTTCTAAAATTTCCATGAGGGCTCCTTTCATTACTTCTTTGTTCTGCTGGATGGTTCGTTGTACCATGGGGTAAATGTGACACTGAGCAGGATAGTGGGTAGTCCCTTCGCGCAAGAAACAAGTAATCTGCCTAGTTGGGCATTCTTCAACTGGGTGACTTCCTTCACAATTAGTGCATTCATCCTTGTGTTCTTTATGAGTGTGTCCTATTTCTCCACAAATCTTGCATGCACAAGGTTTCTTCATATCCTTTCCATAAGGCTTCAACTTCTGGGACACAAGACGAGACTTTGGCAGAGTCAACTTAAATTCTTTCCAAGTGGTTACTCCTTGCCATCCATTGATGGTTTGGTACATCCTCCACCAAGTAGCAGCACCTCTTTCAAAGCACTAAAGAGCATGCTGGGTCATATCGTTTCCAACTATAGGGTTATTCTCCATGTGATCCTCCATGTTCTGAATCCATTGGTCTGTCTCCAACTGACTCATCGGTCCAGAAAATACAAGCTCATCTTCATTCATCCTCTATTGGGTCCATGGGTTTGAGTGAGATAAGAGAGATAGAGAGGGATACACATAATACATACAAAAGTTTTGAAAAGACAGATTTTATTATGGCTATCGGAAAACATCAAACAAATGACAGCTCACAATCATCGCATCTAACGTAGGCATATGAAAGGGGTTTGGTCTTCTAAAGGTCAATAAATCTTCAAGGTCGTATAACTCTTCAAGTCTTGTTCATGCCTCCAATGGCTTCTTCCGGTCATACTTGTCTTTCTCTAGTCCTTTTGCCAGCTCATCTTTGCTGTAGCAAAGTCTCTGGTGACATCCTTGAATATTCTGGAGTTGCATTCCAAACTTCTGGGTTTCAACATCCTTGGCATGAGCCATGGTCATACTGTCCTTCAGTTCCTGACAAATCTCCGGTATCTCCAGGTTGTAGCTCCTCCAGCTTGGCTACTTCAACTTCTGGGTCCTAAGTTCTTCACAAAATGCTCCTTGTCAAAATACGGCTTCTTGTAGCTCCATCTTAACTTCTTGATGTAACACTCCAGATCCTGGTGATACACCGGCTAAGGTTAAAACTTCATCTTTTGCTGATACCTGCTACGTCAGCCTTGTACCATCCAATCCTTCCGAAGAAATGCATGCTTAGCTCAGCTCGGTGACCATAGTATCAATGGTGATGACATCATGGATAACCGTGTTTCTGCCCTTGTCATTGCCATGAGCTATCTTCCATAGTTGATATCTCCTGCCTTAGGGTTTTCTTGACAAAACTTTGAGGTTTTTAACTCTCCATGCTCGGTCTTTCTCTGATACACCTTGACCTCAGGTATTAACAGCTTCCTTAGTCTGCCAAGTTCCATAAGGGGTGCCTTCCTAGGTCATACAAATCTGGAAAATTCTTCAGAGTCTTCAAATTCTCCTAGTCTTCAGAGTCTTCAACCGTTGTAGTTTCCATTATTATAATGTATGGTAAAATCCTCTTCATTCCGAATGGTTCTCGGTTGTCCGATATCTTGTACATCTTGGAGTGGTCTCATTAGTCGAATCTTCGTGTGGTCAAAAGGGAAAAGGGGGTATGGCCTCACTAAAAGGGGATATTTGAATAAGCTCAGAAGAGAAGAGAGGTAAAAGATCTTTTGAAAAGTAAAGTTGTAGAGAAAATCTTTCCTATGGGCTTGCCAGTTTCTAGGGTCACGTCCTACAGTCAACATGTGCTCTGATACCATCTTGTAGCGACCCGACCCGAATGGATCAAGTCTCTGTGCTTAAGTGTCATCCCTGGATCAGTATGCTGACACACACAGTACTCGAGGATTTATAACAGAGGTAAATCACATGTAAAAGTAACGTAAAATACTATTACCTCAATCCAAAATAGCGGAAGTAACAAGGTTGTGGATTCCCATCAACACCAACGGCAAAGTTGAGTGTAGAAATCGTAACCCTAACGTATCACTTACTCGTCATAAGATAATCCTGCAACATGAGACGTTGCAGCCACAAAGGGTCAGTACATTGAATGTACTGGCAAATTCACACCATAGAGAGAAATGATGAACAATGGCTATCACTACATGCATATTTGGCTGGTGGAAAGCTCTATGGTTATAGGGTTTTGCGTAAAGCCAATTTTTCCCTACTGCAAAGGAATAAATTTTATTTAACTATCATGGTGGTTGTTGAACATTGAGAATGGTTGACAGCATTCTCAATCCCAATTAAGTAACATCATTAAACCCAACAAACTTAATTTAAAGTAACATGATGAGATTCACATGATAATCCAAGTACTAGATACTCAAGATGTCCATAACCGGGGACACGGCTAATCATGATTAGTTTATACACTCTGCAGAGGTTTGCGCACTTTTCCCCACAAGACTCGATCTCCTCCGTTGGGATTCTCGCACTGCATGGTGTTTGAGAAACGGATGACCGAGACATAGTCTTTCAGAAGCGCTAGCACCTTACGATCGGGTAGACCGTTACACCTACTTTCCCCTACATCTGCTAGTCTACCACTGTAAGAGTTCGCACAACTTAGTCAACTATGCTAGAGCCCATAGTAGCTTGTGGCTGCACACGGAAGTTTCTAGTATGAATAATCTCATGATCCCTTTGAGCCTGGGTGGCGGTCCATAAAAAACAGGCAATCCTGGAATACCCAGGTGCCTAGACAGGCAATCGCTGGAATACCTAGGTGCCTCAATCCACCCAGATGTGTGTTAAAGTTGCCACCTTAAGTAAACCATTAATTAACAATCTCACATCTGTCATGAAATCCTCTCAAACCCAATCCACGTCTACGAGCATAGCATAGCAATATAAGCATAACGTATAGTAACTCCCAAGGTTTGAATGCGGGGCAATAGGTTCCTACCTCATCAACTACTTCCCAATACCCACATGTTATCAATCCTACTCATGCAATGTTTGAGGGTTGAGACTAATGCATAAAAACTGGGTATGAAAAGGGATATGATCAAAGTGTGAACTTGCCTGCAATATTGATGAAGATGATTCGCACTCAAAACTCTTGATAGTTCTACTCGTCACACTCCGGTCAATCTATCGTAAGCAAGCAATATTAACTACACATAAGCAATCACTTAAAGATCAGAGAGAACAAAGAAAACAATTCGGAGAACGTCAAAACCAAGCAAATAACTCTTGCAACATAAAACAATTTTTAACAGTACCAACCTTAAGTGAATTTGGCCTTATCAGAAAGTTTAGGTCAAGAGCTTCGATTTGCAAAAAGAATCAACTAAATCGGAGTTACGAAACTCAAGTTATGTCCAAAAGAAGTTTGAATATGAATCTGAACAAAATTCAAAATTTCAAAATTTCAAAAAGTTGATGTGACAGGTTCACTGGATAGGTGAAAACAAGACGAAGCTATATACGCTGGTTTCATCTAATTTGGATAAACGAGTGAAAAGTTATGGCTATTTGAAAAATCAGGGCCAAGCTGTTTTACAAAAAAAATAGCTACGGTTAAGGTCTAACGTATAAATACGTAGACTAATTAATAATCTAATTATTCTATCCTATTAGTCTAAAAATAATAAACTACCAAAGTATAAGAAGAAGAAGAAAAAAATAAAGAAATATACCTTTATAAGGCAGAGAAAAGATGACTTTGGAGAGAAGAGACAATTTCCAGAAGTCGCGCTGGAGAGGAGAAATATATTTTTCTTAAATGAATCTAGTCAAACCAAAATATTGATTTAACCCGAATCGGATGATTTTTGGAGGCTCTATGGGTCTATATTTATTGGTTGAAAAGAGGCTTAGAGGTCAAAGGCTAGACAATGTGGGACTAAACATAGACGAAAATATACGAAACAGAGATGAAAAGAGGTGGCTCGCATGGGCCTAAGAGCCTTCGGCCGGCCGCACGCGCACTCTGCGGCTGCAGTTAAAAAAAACAAAATCGGCCTAAGAAAGAAAAAAATGAAAAGGCTGGCTGGGCCTGGCCAATATAGGATAAAGAAAAAAAATAGGGCGCCCGCTGGCACTATGATGCGCACGTGGGCGACAGTTAGTTTCAGGTGCGCACAGTTCTTTTTTTTAAAACAGAATGCGATAAACTGAAAAACGAAAATAAAAATAAAATTTATATAGGCATATTATATATCATAATTTTCAGAAAAAGATTTTCTACAAGATAAACATTTTCCTAGCATTAAATAAAATTCACACAAATTCAGATAATTCAATAAGTGCTATTGGTCTAGTAAAATCTAATAAAAATCATTTTAGAAATACCAGAATGAGTTCAAATTTATTTATCACCAATTTTCGGATGTAGGGAATCATGTTACCCTATTTTCCATATATTTTATTTTTGGAGAAAATTAATTTGAATAAAACTCAAATAACTCCAAATTGAAAATAAATTCAAAAAGGACTTTAAATGTGATCTTTGAAACTCCCAACTCATATTTCATAATTTGAAGAAGTCATTTTATCTTCTCTCATGAAAATCATTGAGTTTCTTAAAGTTTCTGAATTAAAAATATTTCCAAATGAAATTCAAATCTTTTCAAAACCCTTTTCATTTATTTAAATGGAAGAAGTCATGTCATCTTCTCTTGAGGGTTTTGTATTTGAAAATAATTTGAATTCACGGAGATCAAAATGCAAAAGGTGAAAGTTTGGGAAAGTCCTTTTATTCCCTCTCATTTAACTTTCAAAAAGTTTCGAATTTCACTCAATCAATCACACAACAGTCAAACAAACAATCAATCTATCTATTTATTATAACATTAAAATTTAGAATCTTGGGATGTTATAGATGAAGACTCAAATAAAAATAAAAATTGCATAAAAGTAAATAGATAGGCCCTTCGCAAAGGGAAGTACAGATTTGTACAGGTGCCAGAGCTCAAAGCTTAAATTGAGACATAAAATATTTTGGGAGGAATACTTTTCCCGTCATTGAAAATGACCGAGTAGTTCCGAATGCTTTCCACGCAAGATACATCATAGGCGTTTCCCAAACATAAAATAAAGTTTATTCCTTTTCCACCATTCTTTCACAATCCATGGCTAGCCATATCCACGAGTGCCTTCCATATCAACCCTTTAAAAGGAATTTATTATTTGACAACATAAAGTAAAAACATCATGTTGGGACTGGGCATCCCTATTACCGCCACACTCTCGTGCAATGACAAGTGAATAAACACTCATCTCGATAATAACACATCTAGCATGGAAAAAATTGGCCACCCCCTGTCGCTTCATGAGAGGTACGGGCACACAAAAAGGAAATTCATTTTGAAAATTAGAGTTGGCACATACAAATTTACTTAGAATGGCACAGAAATGCCGCATATAGGTAGGTATCATGCACTCATATGGCATAACTTGGTTTAAGGATTTTGGATGCACAAATAGTATTCCCACTTAGTACAAAGGGAGGCTAGCAAATAGATTGAGAAGTAACCAACCAAGAAATGAAAATTCACATAAACAAGCATTGAGCATAACTAACACCGAATAATGCACCACAACTAGGATGTAATTTCATTGCATAACTATTTACTTTCGTGCTTGCATAGGGAATCACAAACCTTAAGAACAATATTCTTACTAAAGCATAATTACTCACCAACATAACTCACAACTATTACAAAGAATCAAGTTTATTTAGTCCAATGATCTTCATGTAAGTTTTTATTGTATCCCTCTTGAATATCTATCACTTTGAGACTAATTTCATATATTGCAATAGCTTTTGACAAGCGCAAACAAATTTAAGTGAAGAACATGAGCATAAACATTTTCATCTCTCAAAATAATATAAGTGAAGCGTGAGAGAATTTCTTCAAAAAATTGCTAACTCTCAAATTGATACAAGTGAAGCATGACAGTATTTCTTCAAAAATTAAAGTACACTATGCTCAAAAGATATAAGTGAAGCACTAGAGAAATTTTGTAGCTCAAAAATTTAAGTGAAGCACATAGAGCAATTCTAATAAATCATAGTATCATTTTGGCTCTCTCAAATAGGTGTGTCCAGCAAGGATAATTGTGACAAACTAAAAGGAAAAACAAGCAAAGACTCATATGATTCAAGATGATCCAAGAAAAACTCATGATGATGCGACCGTCAACGGAAAAATGATGGCGCGAATAATTTGCCCAATCTTGCTTTGTACGGTGTCACCTGAAACAACATGGCGCTCGCGATCTTGTAGATGCAATCACCACGAAAACAACACGCACACCCAAGAGAGGAAGTATGTGGACGATCTTCAGCAGATCAGCTGAAATTGAAACTCTAAAATCAATCTCAAACCAAAATCACAAAGCCTCAAAAACTATCAACAAATATTCTATGGCGGCTCAAAGATACCCTAACTTGCCGATCTATCCGTCGATGGAAAATAGCCAAAAAACTACTCCTATACGGCCGACCGTCCAGCCTTTTATATAGGCGATAAAAATTGAACCGAATTAAACAAGGAAAAGGCATACAAACTCTCTCTTCTATCCTAACAAACCAAATCTTAACTAATTTAAGTATTTGGCCACGTTGAACACAAAAGTTCAAAACGGACTAGTACTTTGACAAACGACATGCATGCACCCTCGTGAGTCCTTATACTATTACTTCAAAAATAGTTGGACTCGATATTTCCCATCGTGACAGGATTGCATGGTGTTCGAAAGGTAGGCTTCACTTCTTTCTCTAGAATAGTCTGAAATTTCATCCTTCCAATCTGTAGTACATGTACCTCCAGAGCTAAACACGGCCTGGTCATGCTTTGTTTATGCATAGAACTGCCAGTAACAATTTGATTCCCTTTGTCACGGCACTTAGCTGGTATGACATACTTCTCCAATAATGAAACATCAGTGTCCATAGACAGTGTTGCATCACATGATATGTGACGAATAAAAATATAGCTCCAAGTAAAATTACCGATGGTTGTTAGAAGAAAGAGGGGATGCCTTTCGGGGCATCCCCAAGCTTAGTTGTTTGGTTCTCCTTGAATATTAACTTGGGGTGCCATGGGCATCCCCAAGCTTAGGCTCTAGTCACTCCTTATTCCTTCATCCAGCGTGATCTCACCCAAAACTTGAAAACTTCAATCACACAAAACTTAACAAAATTCGTGAGATCCGTTGGTATAAGAAAACCAATCTTTGCTTTAAGTACTGTCAAAAACCCATTCATATTTTATTATTGCATTATACCTACTGTATTCTAACTTTATGATGGATTATACCCCCTCCCCCGATACAATCCATAGATTCAACAAAATAAGCACACAATGCAACGAAAACAGAATCTGTCAAAAATAGAACAGTTTGTAAAGACTCAAATTTTACTCATACTTCCGCAACTCAAAAATTCTAAACAATTAGGACAATAGAGGCAATTTGTATATCAATCTTGTGTAAAAAATTCAGAATGTTTTGTCGATTCTGTGAATTTTAACAATTATGTTACTGGATGCAAAAGTTTATGTTTTTCAACAGGATCAAATCAACTATCACCCAAAGCTATCCTAAAGGTTTTACTTGGCACAGGCACTAATTAAAGCATAAAAACACAATCATAACAGTAGCATCATTGTGCAAACACTCAAGAACATAAAGAAAAGGCAAAAATAAATTTTCTTCATTGGGTTGCCTCCCAACAAGCGCTGTCGTTTTATGCCCATAGCTAGGCATAATGCATAGATTCAAGTATTCTCATCTTTAGGTTTCTCCTCCATAGATGTGTTTTTGTCAGGAGGTTTTTCAAAAATAACGTGAAACACGTTGTCCACAGAAATTTTAGCATTATCAAGTTGTCCATCTTTGTATCCCCTTTGGTTCCCGGCTACAATCCAAGAATATTGTTGATTAACATCATTGAAAACTTGTTGGATCATATCCAAAACAGGAATTTCCTTTTTAAGGATCTCATCCAAAATTTGATTATTACCAAGCAAATGTCTTAACACATAATCACTATTGTAAAGGATCTCATCTATTACTGTTTTTTCTCGGTTCATACCATAAAAATCAAAAATTTCCCTAGCTTCTCGTACTATGTGATCAAATTTATTCATAAGAACAAGGGTGGTTATGTTTTTAGCTTTTGAAACCTTAATAACGAGTAGCTCATAAAACAATCTTTGCAAGGTAGGATGAGTATGAATAAATATATTTTCAAGTTTAAGGACAAGTGCTGAAATAGCTTCCGCATAAGTTTTAGTCCTTTTAAGAATAGGAGCATCATCACAAGTCAAATTTCCAACACAATTAAAGAAATCTTGTATGGTTTCTTTTCCTATAATGTTCCCTTGTCCCAAAACAAAAGTTTTGGCATCTAGATTGCTAGAACGTCCAATTTTAGGAGTCCTGCCATCATCTATTTCTGCCATACCAAAGTCACTCATGATGGCACGTCCAAGCAAACAAAAAGATTGAATGAAAAAGAGGCAAATGAAAGAGAAGGCAATTTTTTGTGAAGTGGGGGAGATGAAAACGAGAGGCAAATGCCAAATAATGTAAATTGCAAGGATATGAGATTATTGATTAGGATCCTGGTAGATGTTGATGATGTCTCCCCGGCAACGGCGCCAGAAATCCTTTTTGACGTGGCTTGAAACTACGTCGGTAATTCCCCAAAGAGGAAGGGATGATGCAGCACAGCTATGGTAAGTATTTTCCTCAGTTATGAAACCAAGGTTATCAATCCAGTAGGAGAATGAAGCAACACTATGTAAATGGTACCTACACACAAAGAACAAATACTTGCAACCCGACACGCAAGAGGGGTTGTCAATCCCTCTAAGGTAAAAAATACATTAAATTGTGGTAGATTGGATAAATAGATCTTGCAAAAACACAAAATAAAATAAGTAAAGAAAAAGTGCAGCAAGGTATTTTTGGGTTTTTGGAATAATAGATCTGAAAACAATATGATAAAAGATAGACCCGGGGGTCGTAGATTTCACTAGTGGCTTCTCTCGAGAAAATAACATACGGTGGGTAAACAAATTGCTGTTGGGCAATTGATAGAAGAACAAATAATTATGATGATATCCAGGGAAAGGATCATGTATATAGGCATCATGTCCAAGATTAGTAGACCGACTCCTGCCTGGATATACTACTATTACTCCACACATCGGCCGCTATCCAGCATGCATCTAGTGTATTAAGTTCATGGAGAAACGGAATAGTGCAATACGAACGATGACATGATGTAGACAAGATCTATTCATGTAGGAATAGACCCCATCTTTTTATCCTTAATAGCAACGATACATGTGTGCCTCTCTACCCCTTCTTCACTAGGTGAGGACACCGCAAGATCGAACCCATCACAAAGCACGTCTTCTCATTGCAAGAAAAATCAATCTACTTGGCCTAACTAAACCGAAGATTCAGAGAAGAAATATGAGGCTATAACAATCATGCATATAAGAGATCAAAGAAAACTCAAATAATATTCCTGGATAGATCTGATCATAAACTCGAACTTCATCGGATCCCAATAAACATACCACAAAAAGTCATTACATCAAATAGATCTCCAAGAACATCAAGGAGAACATTGTATTGAGGATCAAAAAGAGAGAAGAAGCCATCTAGCTACCGCCTACGGACCCATAGGTCTATGGAGAACTAATCACGCATCATCGCAGGAGCACCAATGAGGATGATGAACCCCTCAGTGATCGTGTTCTCCTCCGGCAAGGTGCCGGAATAGGACTCTAGATTGGATGTCGTGATTCTAGAACTTGATGCGGTTGGAATTGTGTTTCGATCGCTCTCCTAGGGTTTCTTGAATATCTGAGAATTTATAGAGCTAAGAGGCGGTGGAGGAGACCCTCGCAGTCCCCACCACCCACCTGGGTGCGAGGGGCCTCTGGTGCTTCCTTGGCTCCCAAGTTGTCTTCTGATCCAAAAAAAATCTCCAAAAAGTTTTGCTGCCTTTGGACTCCATTTGATATGGATATTCTGTGGAGTAAAAAACAAGCAAAAAACAGCAACTAGCACTAGGCACTATGTCAATAGGTTAGTCCCAAAAATAATATAAAGTTGCTATAAAATGAATGTAAAACATCCCAGAATGATAATATAACAGCATGAAACAATCAAAAATTATAGATACGTTGGAGACGTATCAGCATCACTAAGCTTAATTCCTACTCGTCCTCGAGTAGGTAAATGATAAAAATAGAATTTTTGATGTGGAATGCTGCCTAACATGTTCATCACATATTGTTTTCTTTTGTAGCATGGTCATTTAGACTTTTAGATGGTTCAAAGCAATACTCTATATTTGACATGAAGACTTCAATACTCAAGCATAACAACAAGCAACCATGTCTTCCAAACTATCAACACTAAAGAACGTTATTCCTAGCCCATCATGCTTAGTCATTGATCCATTCATGAAACACACTCGAATGTTAGCTACATCCAATGCACAAGTATGATCATAGTGCTCCCTAGTTGGTGCTTTATAAGAGGAGATGGAGACTCAAATAAAAATAAAAATTGAATAAAAGTAAATAAATAGGCCCTTCGCAGAGGGAAGCTGATGTAGGGTAGAACCCTAATCAGTCGATCTTTCACGAAAGGAGCAGATCCCGCGAAGAACACGAGGAGGGAAACGAGGGAAAACATAGGGGAAACACGAGAGAAACACTAAACCAACAAGAAATAGTCACGCATGTGCTAGATCCTTGAGTACATAAGAAATCACACGATCCATAGACAACTAAGGACGATACAAAGGTAGACGTTCTTCTCCGTGAGGAGGTCTTGAATCCACGAGGGGATCTTCCCATAACGGGGTCTTCAATCCAAAGGGATCTTCTCCGAAGAGGGGCCGCGGTCTCTCTCATGGAGTAGATCCGATGTGGATGAGCAATGCTCTATCTCTAAATATGAGCTAAACAATGCTAACCCTAGCTAGGATGAATAGGAGGTCTATTTATAGTCTTAGTGCAAATGGGGATGACGTGATGGGGTTCATGGGCCTCGGGCCCGAATCCTGTGCACAGACAGGTACCAGACATCCGCTGGAGACCGGTCGTCCGGCGGCTCATGGGCGGCCGGACGTCCGGTAAGCGCCGGTCGTCCGCTCGTTCTGGCTCGGATGCTGGTGTACCGGATTTCCGGAAGTGGCCGGACGTCTGGTGGCATCGGATGTCCGCTCGTTGGGCTCGGGTGCACGAGCATCGGTCGTCCGGTCCGGGCCGGATGTCCGCTCACTGGGGTTCGGCTGGAGCTTCATGCTCTGGATGTCCGGTCCCGACCGGTGATCTGGTGGCTGGGACTTCTTCTCCAGCTCCTCTTCTTCTCCGTCTTCACGGACATCTTCCTCTTCTGATCCTCCTTGCTCCTTAGCTTCTTCATGGCCAACTCCTTGATACCTGAGTATGCACAATGTCTCTGTTTGACGTAGTCGCCATGTCTCATGTGCATGAAAGTGAAAATGTGAGAGGAGAGATGTCACCTCGGTTTCGAGAGCTCTTACACATGCTCGTGTCATGGGTCCGGTAGGCACTTGGTGAGACGATGGTAGGTCCATGGGGATGACCTTGGGATGCTCCGCATCATCTCCCCTCCCTTGGGGAAGATGCGTCCTCGGATCAAATTCTTCATCACCATGGTAGGGAGGGAGATCTTTGACGTTGAAGATGTCGCTCACGGAGTACTTGTCGCGTGGAATGTCGATCTTGTATGTGTTGTTGTTGTAGCATGCAAGCACCTTGAAGGGTCCATCCACTCGTGGTCTAAGTTTGGACTTGCGTTCTTGAGGAAAGCGGTCCTTGAGAAGGTGTAGCCACACAAGATCTCCAATGTTGAATGCCATAGGGTGCTTGTTGATGTTGAGCTTGGTCGCAAGTCATTGTACTTGGCGCTCGATGGTATGCCTTGTATCTTCATGCACCTTCTTGAGATGATTCACACATGCACTTGTGTCCAAATTGATGCGCTCTTGGAGTGGTAGAGGAAGAATGTCCAATGGTGACAATGGGTTGAATCTGTAGACGACCTCGAAGGGGGACTTGCCGGTTGTTGAGTGTTTTGCTTGGTTGTAGGCGAACTCGGCGATAGGTAGACACTCCTCCCACTCCTTGATGTTCTTCTTTACGAGTACTCGAAGTAGAGTGGAGAGTGTGCGGTTGGTCACCTCCGTTTGGCCGTCGGTTTGCGGATGATACACAATGGAGAAGAGTAGCTTGATTCCAAGGTTGGCGCATATGGTCTTCCAAAAGTAGCTTAGGAACTTGATGTCGCGGTCCGACACGGTCGTCTTTGGCACTCCATGTAGACGCAATATTTCCCTATAAAAGAGATTGGCAACATGTGAAGCATCGTCTATCTTGTTGCATGGTATGAAGTGTGCCATCTTAGAGAATCGGTCCACAACAACAAATACCGAATATTTTCCATTTCTAGTCCTAGGCAATCCAAGTACAAAATTCATGCTAATGTCTTCCCATGGTAGATATGGAATTGGGAGAGGCATGTAAAGGCCATGGAATTGAGCTTTAGACTTAGCTTTGCGACATGTAGAGCATCGGTTGGTGAAGCGGTTGACGTCGCGAAACATCTTGGGCCAAAAATAGTTCTTGGAGAGCATGGAAAATGTCTTGTCGCGTCCAAAATGTCCCATTAAGCCTCCGCCATGAGATTCCTGCAAAAGCAACAAATGAAGAGAAGACTTGGGGATGCAAAGCTTGTTAGCTCTCATAAGATATCCATCTTTGATGGAATAGCGTTCCCAAGATGTATGCGTCAAACATTTGGCATAAGGAATAGCAAAAGTAGGGTCATGCTCATACAAGTCTTTTATGTGCTCAAAGCCAATAACATCCAATTCAAGTTGAGCGACAAGGATGCATATGCGGGAAAGAGCGTCCGCCCACAACGTTTTCCTTACCTTTGATGTACTTGATGACATAAGGGAAAGACTCAATGAATTCACTCCATTTAGCATGACACTTGTTCAACTTGGTTTGACCCTTAAGGTACTTGAGCGTTTCATGATCGGTATGAATGATAAGTTCATGAGGGCGAAGATAGTGTTCCCATTCATGCAAAACACGCACTAAAGCATAAAGCTCTTTGTCATAGATGGGGTAATTGAGTTGCGCTCCAGAAAGTTTCTCACTAAAGTAAGTTATGGGGCGCTTCTCTTGCGTTAACACACCTCCTATGCCATTACCGCTAGCATCGCAATGAATCTCAAATGGCTTGTCAAAGTCGGGTAAGGCAAGCACGGGAATGAGTAAGCAAGGTCTTAAGCTCATTGAAAGCGGTATCATGGGATGGTCCCCAAACAAAAGGTGTATTCTTCTTTCTCAAAGAATGCAAAGGCGAAGCAATTGTGCTAAAATCTTTCACAAAGTGATGATAGAAACCCGCAAGGCCAAGAAAACTTCGCACTTGTTGCAAGTTGGTTGGTTGGGGCGAATTCTTAATAGCATTGATCTTTGACTCATCAACATGAACACCCTTAGAAGATACAACAAAACCCAAGAAAACGAGCTTATCAACACCGAAAAGGCACTTTTCCATGTTAGCAAAGAGATGCTCGTTTTGAAGAGTTTGCAAAATAGTTCGAACATGGTGACATGATCTTGAAGAGATTTTCTATAAACAAGGATATCATCGAAGTATACCACAACAAACACACCAATGTAAGGGCGAAAGACATGATTCATAAGACGCATAAAAGTACCTGGTGCTTCCGATAGACCCATAGGCATGACTAACCACTCATATAACCCAAACTTGGTTTTGGAAGCGGTTTTCCATTCATCACCCTCTTGTATGCGGATTTGATAGTAACCACTCTTAAGATCAATCTTGGAGAATATAGTGGCACCACTAAGTTCATCAAGCATATCATCAAGGCGTGGAATGGGATACCTATAGCGAACGGTGATAGCATCGATAGGTATACAATCAGAGCACATGTGAAATCTACCGTCTCGTTTTGGCACAAGAATGACCAGGATGGCACAAGGGCTCAACCTTTCACGCACATGTCCATGGTCTATGAGATGCTTTACTTGCTTTTGTATTTCTTTGGTTTCTTCGGGGTTGACGCGGTATGGAGCTTTGTTCATAAGAGGTGCTCCAGGTATGAGGTCGATGCGGTGCTCGATGCCTCGTAGTGCAGGTAGTCCCGGAGGTAGCTCGTCGGGGAAAACATCTTGAAATTCCTAGAAAAGAGAAGACAACACTAAAGGTATAGTGTGAGAAGTGTTATCTTGTGTTGCATTGTCCTTGCACAAAAGGACATAGTGTAGGACACTAGATGGGTTCTCACACACTCCACTTATCTCACTTTTGGTGGCAAATAGAACTAAGTTCTTCTTGTCTCTCATCGTGGAGTCACTCGATTTGGGCTTGTGGCGCTCACTCTCTTTTTGGTGGCTCACTCTCTCACTATTATCTCCACGATGGGTGGCTTGCTTGTTGGTGATCACTTGGCTTGGAGACATGTGATGAAGTACGTACTCCTTTCCCTTCATCTTGAAGATGTAGTGGTTCGTTCGGCCGTTGTGGATGACTCCCCTATCAAATTGCCATGGGCATCCAAGGAGAAGGTGGCAAGCGGTCATTGGAACGATGTCACGCTCCAAAGTGTCTTCATAGGCGCCAATTTTGAAGGAGACTTGTACTCGATGCTCGACTTGGATAGAGCCGGAGTCGCTAGGCCATTGCACTTTGTATGGATGTGGGTGCTTCGTCTTGGGCAATTGGAGCTTGGAGCAAAGTTCTTCACTTGCGAGATTATGACAACTTCCTCCATCGATGATGACCTTGACGGATCGCCCATTGATGCCGGCCTTAGTATGAAAGATGTGGCATCGTTGGTCTTCTTCTTGGTGATGTTGGAGAGTCAAGACCTTGGAGACAACAAGAGCCGGACTTGAATCTTCATCGCAAAAGACTTGTTCCTTGTCATCATTCACTTGCCGGTGCATGGCGACTTGCTAGATAGCGTCCATTTCTCCTTCACTCATTAAGTCATAAGTGTCTTCGTCGTTGAGGATCATGGTCCGCTTGTTGGTGCACTCATAGGACTTGTGGCCTCGGCCTCCACATGTGAAGCATTTGGAGGAACTTGTCTTGATGGTTTCATCGGTTGGAGTGGATGATGATGAATCTCTCGGCTTGAAGTTGCTTGTAGTAGGAGGATGACTTGGAGTTGACGAAGCTTTCTTGTGACTCGACTTGTCGACGTTGCTTGTAGAAGGTTTGGTAGATGGTGATGGAGTCATTGAAGCTTGGGTGTTGGAGAAGCCGTAAGACTTGGATGAGAACTTGGCATACTTGTAATCGTCTTGCACTTGACGTTCCGCTTTTGTATTTTGATGCACGAGCTGAGTGAGGCTTGAGTATGGTTGGAAGTCGGCGATCTTCTTGATAGGATGGTTGAGTCCATTCAAGAAACATGCCATTGTTTGTTCATCATCTTCCGTGATGTTGGCTCTTATCATGGCAATATCCATCTCCTTGTAGTACTCTTCAATGTTCTTGGTTCCTTGCTTGAGTAGTTGGAGTTTCTTGAAGACGTTGCGGTTGTAGTAGGTAGGCATGAAGCGTGCTCTCATGACATCCTTCATTTGCGCCCAAGTAGTGATGGGTGGTTCACCTCTTGCCTCTCGGCGCTCGATAACTTGTTCCCACCAAATGAGGACATAGTCTTGGAACTCAAGGGATGCCATCGCTCTTTCACTATTCTCTCCATGATGGGTGGCTTGCTTGTCGGCGATCACTTGGCTTGGAGACATGGGCGAAGTACGTACTCCTTTCCTTTCATCTTGAAGATGTAATGGTTCGTTCGGCCGTTGTGGATGACACCTCAATCAAATTGCCATGGGCATCCAAGAAGAAGGTGGCAAACGGTCACTGGAACAACGTCACACTCCAAAGTGTCTTCATAGGCGCCAATTTTGAAGGATACTTGTACTCGATGCTCAACTTGGATAGTGCCGGAGTCGCTAAGCCATTGAACTTTGTAAGGATGTGGGTGCTTCGTCTTAGGCAATTGGAGCTTGGAGCAAAGTTCTTCACTTGTGAGGTTATGACAACTCCCTCCATCGATGATGACCTTGACGGATCTTCCATTGATGCCGGCCTTGGTATGAAAGATATGGCATCTCTGGTCTTCTTCTTGGTGATGTTGGAGAGTCAAGACCTTGGAGACAACAAGAGCGGGACTTGAATCTTCATCGCAAAAGACTTGTTCTTCTTCATCGTTCACTTGCCGGTGCATGGTGACTTGCTCGAGGGCGTCCATTTCTCCTTCACTCATTGAGTCGTAAGTGTCGTCGTCATTGAGGATCATGGTCCGCTTGTTGGTGCACTCATAGGACTTGTGGCCTAGGCCTCCGCATGTGAAGCATTTGAAGGAACTTGTCTTGATGGTCTCATCGGTTGGGGTTGATAATGATGAAGCTCTCGGCTTGAAGATGCTTGTAGTAGGAGGATGACTTGGAGTTGACGAAGCTTTCTTGTGACTCGACTTGTCGACGTTGCTTGTATAAGGCTTGGTACATGGTGTTGGAGTCATTGAAGCTTGGGTGTTGGAGACGCCATATGACTTTGAGGAGAACTTGGCATACTTGTAATCATCTTGCACTTGACGTTCCGCTTTGGTAGCTTGATGCACTAGCTCGATGAGGTTCGAGTATGGTTGGAAGTCGGCGATCTTCTTGATAGGATTGTTGAGTCCATTCAAGAAACGTGCTATAGTTTGCTCATAATCTTCCGTGACATTAGCTCTTATCATGGCAATCTCCATCTCCTTGTAGTACTCTTCAACACTCTTGGTTCTTTGCTTGAGTAGTTGGAGTTTCTTGAAGAGGTCGCGGTTGTAGTAGGTAGGCACAAAGCGCGCTCTCATGACATCCTTCATTTGCACCCAAGTAGTGATGGGTGGTTCACCTCTTACCTCTCGGCGCTCGATAACTTGTTCCCACCAAATGAGGACATAGTCTTGGAACTCAAAGGATGCCATCGCGATCTTCTTCTCTTCGCCGTAGTTGTGTAAGTGGAAGATTTTGTCGACCTTCAATGCCCATGAAAGGTACTCTTCGGGATCTTTGCTTCCATTGAACTTGGGCATGGTGAACTTTAGCTTGTCGTAGCGTTGCTCTTCATTGTGTTGGGGTCGGGGATGATGACGCCCATGTTGTTGATGATTGTCAAGCTCGTGTTGTTCTTGGTGAGGAGGGTTGTCAACCTCATGTTGCTCTTGTCGTGGAGGATTTCCATTATCTTTATGCTCTTGATGAACTTGATGTTCTTGGAGAGCTTGTGGAGGAGCTTGTCGTGCTGTACCATCCCAATTTTCAATTTGGATGTTTATAATAGATCATTCATATGCACCCATGATTTATGCATTTTTGCCCATTTGTTATTTGATTTTTCATCCAAGGAACTTTGAGCAACTCAAGGATCAAAAGTGAGAGTTGGAAGTTTCCCTAAAAACCAATTTTGAATTTTTTCGAAGTTGGGAGTTTGGATCAAATTTGGTTTCACCAAAAAAATTCATTTCCATTATATCAAAAATAAAATAAAGAGAGAAGATAAAATGACTTCTTCAAAATCAGAAAAGAAAATATTGGAAATTTAATTTGGAACCAAATATTTTTTTGAGTTTCATTTGCAATTTATTTTATTTGCATAGCAAAAAGTTTATTTTTGAAAACTTGCATTTTAGGCCAAATAAAAGTTCACAAGGTCATATATAAGACCATAATATTATGTGAATTTTTCTGGTATTTTTGGACTTATATTTATTTGTAGTTTTGGTGCCATAGTGTTTCTGTTATTAAAAAAACACTCAGCCACGGGCCACTTTTCCCACTAAGGCCCATAGCAGGCACTGGATTTCTTCTTCCTCCTCTGTACGTTCATCTGGAGCTAGAACAAAACAGAAACAGCCATTGCCTCCTTCTCTTCCTTTCCTCCTCACACTCAATTCCTTGCCCGTTTCACTTTGGGGTCTCCACGAAAAATGCGAAGAACATCATCACGAACCCATTCAGATAGTTAATCGTCCGTTTCATGTCTTAAACTCCCCACAAGAAACTGATGAAATAAAACGCCAACCTTGACGCTCGTCACCCGATCTTTATCTCCTGGCCTCCCCTGCCCTATAAAAAGGCACCCCTGTAGACGCCTTCTCACCCTCCTTCTTCACGCGTAGAAAGCCCTCTTCCTCTCGTCTCCCATCCACTGAAATTTCTCGCCAGAGTTTCTTGAAGTCGCTGCCATCCGTACTTGATTCCGACGAATGTAAGGTGAACGAGACCCCGTTTCCTCATTATCACTTTGTATGTCGCATAGGCGCTACATTTTGACACATCTCTTTCTCCTTTTCCACAGCCGGAGCACGTCATCCACAACACCGCGACCGGCCGGAGTTAAAACTCCGGCAATACCTTACGACTACCCAAGGACGAACCCGAGCCCCTCGTCGTGTCCCACGAATCACTCGCATCCATCTTCACACCGTCTCACAAACATCTTGCCCTAGATAACGTCTGAGCCGCCTTCTTCCTCGTCTCTGGCAACAAGTCCGGTGAGCACCCAGCCAGCCAATCAGAGTGCCACTTGGCATCTGGCCGATTTTTTTTCTCTTTTTCAGGAATTTTTCCAAATTCAGATTCTTTACCAAATCTTCTTTCTTGTATATCTTTTAGTCTATAGATCCGATTTAGTTGATTCTTTTTCCTACTAGTTCATAGAAATCCCATACATCCAGAGAACCAAAGGAAAAATATTTTTGAAAATTTTAAAATTTGAATTCAAACAGATCTGAATTCAAACTTCGTTTGGCCGTATCTCGAGTTTTGTAACTCTGTTTTAGGTGATTCTTTTTGCAAATCGAAGCTCGTTACGTGTACTTTCTGTTAAAACCAAAACCATTTATTTTTTGTTGCTGTAAAAATTTCGTTTTGTAAAGAAACTTTATTTGGTTGTTTTTGAAGTTTTTCGAAGTCCTCTCTTTGTTTTCTTTTTGATTATTTGCTTGTATGCTTATGTATGTTATTGCTTGCTTACGCTAGATCATCCGGAGTGTGAGGCTTGGTACTACAAATCTTTATAGTTCAATGAATGTCAGCAAGGCAAGTTCACACTTTGATCATAATTTTCAATACCCAGTTTTTACTATGCATTAGTTTCACCCTCAAAGGTTGCATGAGTAGGATTGGAAACATGTGGTTATGCTATGTAGTTCATGTGGTAGGAACCTATGACCTTTGATCACCCTGGGAATATTCGTTATATCATATATTGCTTAGCCATGCTCGTAGACGGGGATAGGTATATGTGATCCATGCAAGTTGCGAGAGTTAATAATTTTGGGATAACCTAAGGTGTCAACTTTAATACACATCTGGGTGGATTGTTTGGGGCACCTAGAGAAACCAGTGCTTGCTCAAGGGGAATCCCGGAGTACCCGTGTGATTACCCTAGGTCTGGCACCCAGGCTCAAAGGGATCATAAGATATTTCATGCCTAGAAACTTCCGTGTGCAGCCACAAGACATTATGGGCTCTGGCATAGTTGAGTAAGTTGTGTGACCTCTTTCCGTGGTAGACTAGCTGATGTAGGGGAAAGTAGGTGTACCGGTCTACCCAGGGTTAAGGGGAAACACTTCTGAAAGGCTATGTCTCGATCTTTCGATCATGGAGGCGGACGAGTCTTGTGGGGAAAAGTGCGCAAACCTCTGTAGAGTGTACAAACTAATCATGATTAGTCGTGTCCCCGGTTATGGACAACTTGAGTATCTAGAAGTGAATTATTGGTTGATCTCATCACTCTATTTAATGAAATTATTGGGTTACTAATAACTTGGGAATTTTGGGATTGAGTTGGAGGAACCTTCTCAATAATGGCATTTTTAATTTAGTAGTAAAAAAAGTATTCCTTTGTTGTAGGGTAAAATTTACTTTACGCAAAAATTAAAATTAGAGCCTCCACCAGCTAAATTTTCATATAGAGATAGTCTTTTTCATTATTATTCTATGGTGTGAAATTGCCAGCATATTCCATGTGCTGACCTACACGGTTGCAACGTCTCATGTTGCAGACTTTTTCGACGAGGATTAAAGGTGCGATAGGTCGTTATTCTGCACTCAGTTTGCCGTGGAGTTGGATGGACTCATTTACCTTCAATGCTTCCGCACTTATTTTTATTGAGATGGCCTTTGGCCATATTATTGTAATAAATACTCTTTTGAGAACCTCAATGTAATAAAGTGTGATTGAACTCTGTTATAATTCCTCGAGTACTGTGTGTGTCAGCATACCGATCCAGGGATGACACTTAAGCACAGAGACTTTGATCCATTTTGGGTCGGGTCGCTACAAGACAGTATGAGAGCATACGCTGACTGTAGGACGCGACCACTAGGAAATGGAAAGCCATAGGAAGAAAACTTTATTTTATGACTTCCTTAAATATCCGTTGGTCTATACTCTTCTCTATTCATTTCTATCTCTTCTCCACTTCAATAAAATAGTTGTTGAACCCCATCACCAAGTTGCTCAGCCCGATGAGACCATGACCTATGAAGACATCATTGACGAAGAAGAAGAAGAAGAAGCTAGAGTTGACTTTGAGAGGATTTAGTTCAGACCACCATTACCAAGTTGAGTCCAACGAATGATTGCTGTAGTATGAAGAGATCATATCTCTTGTGGATAAGACCTTACCTGTAGGTTTTTGCTTGTGTGGTGTGATCTGTGTGAATTGCTTGATTTGAATTTTTCTTGCTATCATAAGCATATGGGTAGTGATTTCTCTCATTAGGCCCTTATTCCATTCTAATTTCTCATCCACTCTAAACCTAATAGATGCCTCCAAGACGTGACCTAGAATTCCCACCGGAACTTACCCAGTTGATCCAGAACCAGAATGCCCTCATGCAGCTACTCATCCAGAATCAGAACCAGAACAACAACAACCCACCGCCACCACCCCCGGTCGACAACCTTACCCATTTCCTGAGGTTGAACCCACCAGTGTTCTCTAGCATCATGGAGCCAATCATTGCAGATGACTGGCTTCGCAAGATCGGAAGGGAGCTGACCACCGCAGGATGCACTGACGCTGAGAAGGTGCGCTTTGCCGCACATCAATTGGATGGACCAGCAGCATCATGGTGGGAGAATTACATCACTACATTTCCCATAGCCAATGTGACTTGGGGTCAGTTCTAGCAGGCGTTCCGTACCGCACATGTTTCAGCCGGAGCTATGAGTCTGAAGAAGCGTGAGTTTCGCAACTTACGCCAGGGAAATCGTTCTGTTGGTGATTATGTGGAGGAATTCAGCAAGTTATCCAGGTATGCTCCCGGATATGTGGCTGATGATGCCGCTAAGCAGAAGAAATTTTTGGAGGGACTAAATGATGATCTGGGACTTCAGTTGACTGTGGCTACCTTTAACAATTATCAAGAGTTGGTCGACAAGGCTCTCATTCTGGAAGGCAAGCAGTAGCAGGTGGAGAATCGCAAGAGGAAGTACGGACAGGGAAAGTACAACTCTGGAGTTCAGCAGAAGCCCCGCTATACCCCGTAGATGGGAGATAATGGATCAGGATTCGGCAAGTATGGTGGACACACTCACCATAACCATGGAGGAAATTTTCATCATGGAGGAAATGGACATAACCATAATGGCCATAGGAATGGTAATGGGAACGGAGGAAACAACAATCAGCATCAGTCCAACCCCGCTACACCGGCAAAGAAGGATCTGAGTCACATTACATGTTTCAAGTGCAGGAAAACCGGACACTACGCCACTGAATGTCCCGAGGCAGAGAACAAGAATGGAAATGGAAGCTCTGGAGGCAAGAAGCCCAATCCCTTCACCAGAGGTCAGGTGAATCACGTCAGTGTGGAGGAAGTTTATGACCAGCCTGACATCATTATTGGTAAGTTCTTGGTTAATTCATCTACAACCCTTGTTCTTTTTGACACTGGTGCATCACATTCATTTATATCAAGGGGGTTTGTGGTTAAGTTTAAGTTGCCAACCGTAGCCCTTAAAACACCAATGTTAGTGAGTTCCCTGGGAGCAGAGTCTACGGCTAGTCGGGGTGTTTTCAGTTGCCATTGACCATAGGGAGACACGTTTTCCCACCGACCTCATCATCCTAGAATCACAAGGATTGGATGTAATCCTAGGTATGGATTGGCTATCCAAGTACAAGGGAAACATTGATTGTGCCAGTAAGTCGATTCTTCTCACCACCCCAGAGGGGAAACGGATCAAGTATGTGTCAAGGCATACGCCAAGGAAGACTCAAGTGAATTCTCTTTCGGGAGTTGTTTAGGAGGAAGTACCAGTTGTGAAGGATTATCCCGATGTATTCCCCGAGGAATTGACCGGCATGCCACCGGATCGGGACATAGACTTTTTGATTGAATTGTTGCCAGGCACCGGACCAATATCCAAGAGACTGTACCAGATGCCCGCAAATGATCTGGAGGAAATTAAGAAGTAGATTAAGGAATTATTGGAGAAAGGCTATATTCGACCGAGTTCATCACCTTGGGGAGCCCCAGTGCTTCTAGTTGAGAAGAAGGATGGATCCTTGAGAATGGTTGTAGATTATCATGCACTGAATGAGGTGACAATCAAGAACAAGTACCCTCTGCCAATGATTAATGATTTGTTTGACCAGCTACAAGGAGCAAAAGTTTTCTCTAAGATCAATCTTCGATCAGGATATCATCAGTTGAAGATTCGAGAACATGATATACCCAAGATAGCCTTTACCACGAGATATGGGTTTTATGAGTACACAGTCATGTCTTTTGGTTTGACAAATGCCCCTGCCTATTTCATGAGTATGATGAATAAGGTATTCATGGAGTTCTTGGATAAGTTTGTTCTGGTATTCATTAATGACATGTTGATTTACTCAAAGAATGAAGAAGAACACAAGGAACATTTGCGCTTGGTTCTTGAGAAGCTCAGGGAACATCAATTATACGCAAAGTTCAGCAAATGCGAATTCTGGTTGAAGGAAGTCAAATTTCTTGGACATGTTATATCAGGAGAAGGAATAGCAGTAGAGCCCTCAAAGGTTGAAGCCGTCACAGAATGCAAGGCACCCACCTTAGTTGGAGAGATTCGCAGTTTTCTTGGACTCGCAGGATATTATCGGAGGTTTATTGAGAATTTCTCCAAGATCGCGAAGCCCATGACAGAGTTATTGAAGAAAGACACTAAGTTTGTTTGGACCGATAAATGTGAGGCTAGTTTTCAGGAGTTGAAGAAACGTTTGTTCACAGCCCCTGTGTTAATTCTTCCGAATATACGCAAGGATTTCCAAGTATATTGCGACGCTTCTCGTCAGGGACTTGGAGGTGTTCTTATGCAAGAGGGAAGAGTTGTTTCATATGCCTCACGTCAGCTTCGACCTCATGAGTGGAATTATGCCACACATGATTTGGAGTTAGCATCCGTAGTGCACGCACTCAAGACCTGGAGACATTTTCTTATTGGAAATAGGTGTGATGTTTACACGGATCACAAGAGTTTGAAATACATCTTCATGCAGAAGGAGTTGAATCTTAGGCAGAGAAGATGGTTGGAGCTCATAAAGGATTATGATATGAAATTGCACTATCACCCAGGAAAGGCCAATGTTGTGGCAGATGCATTGAGCCACAAGAGCTACGTCAATACACTCATAGCAGGAGGATTACCTCAGGAGTTAGTTGATGATCTCAGAGATCTTCGATTGGAGATAGTACCACGAGGTTTTGTTGCCACAATGGAAATTCAATCCACTTTGTTGGGAAAGATCTGAGAAGCCCAGAAGTTAGACAAAGGTATCACGAAGATAAAGGGAAGGATGAACCAAGGAAAGGCAGAAGGATTTTGTGAGGACGAACATGGAACCTTATGGTTTGAGCAGCGTATTTACGTGCCAAATGACCCAGAGATCAGGAAATTGATTCTTCAGGAGGCTCATGATTCACCTTATTCAAACACCCGGGCAACACCAAGATGTATTTGGACTTGAAGGAAAGTTTCTGGTGGACAGGTATGAAGAAGGATATTGCCGAGTATGTCGTAGTATGTGACATATGTCAGAGAGTTAAGGCAGAGCACCAAAAACCAGCAAGATTACTTCAGCCTTTGCCGATACCAGATTGAAAGTAGGACAAGCTTGGCATGGACTTCATTACAGGATTACACAGGACCCGATCAGGCTATGATTCTATTTGGGTAGTGGTTGATCGCTTGACTAAGGTAGCTCACTTCATCCTCGTGAAAACCACATATACAAGTGCTAAGTTGGCCAAGATATACATGGCCAGGATCGTATGTTTGCATGGAGTTCCGAGGACCAGCGTATCAGATAGAGGAACACAATTTACCTCAAAGTTTTGGCATCAGTTACACAAAATTTTGGGTACCAGGCTAGAGTTTAGTACAACCTTTCATCCGCAGACAGATGGGAAGACTGGGAGTGTCAATCAGATTCTAGAGGACATGTTGAGAGCTTGTGAGCTAGATTACGGATCTAGTTGGGATGATAATTTGCCGTACGCACAATTCTCATATAACAACAGCTATCAAGCTAGTTTGAAGATGCCCCCTTTTGAAGCTTTGTACGGAAGGAGGTGCAGGACACCATTGATGTGTGATGAAGTTGGAGACCGTAAATTATTCGGACCCGATTTAATCAGAGATTCGGAGGAGAAAGTCAAGTTGATCCGTGACAGACTCAAGATAGCCCAGTCCAGGCAGAAGAGTTATGCTGATGCTAAATGCAAGGAGGTAGCCTACGAAGTCGGAGATAGAGCATATGTTCGTCTGTCTCCACATCGAGGAGTTAAACGATTTGGAGTTAAAGGAAAGTTAGCACCATGATTTGTGGGGCCGTACAGAGTTTTTGAACGCATGGGTGAAGCTGCCTACAAGTTGGAATTACCAGAAGCCTTGTCAGAAGTTCATGATGTGTTTCACGTTTCCCAGTTGAAGAAGTGCCATGCGGAGATGGTTGATATTCCTTTGAGAGATACAGTGCCACTGGAGGCCATATAGTTGGATAGTGATCCGACCAATGAGGAGAAGCCCATCAAGATTCTCGAGACTACAAGCAGGGTTACCCGCAGCAATGTCATCAAGTTTTGCAAGGTTCAGTGGAGTCATCATACTGAGGAAGAAGCCACCTGGGAACGAGAAGAAGACCTCTGACAGGACCACCCACACCTTTTTGCTAGCCAACCCGAATCTTGAGGGCGAGATTCATCTTAAGGGGGGTAGGTTTGTAACATCCCAATTTTCAATTTGGATGTTTATAATAGATCATTCATATGCATCCATGATTTATGCATTTTTGCCCATTTGTTTTATTTGATTTTTGATCCAAGGAACTTTGAGCAACTCAAGGACCAAAAGAGAGAGTTGGAAGTTTCCCTAAAAAACAATTTTGAATTTTTTTTCGAAGTTGGGAGTTTGGATCAAATTTGGTTTCACCAAAAAAATTCATTTCCATTATATCAAAAATAAAATAAAGAGAGAAGATAAAATGACTTCTTCAAAATCAGAAAAGAAAATATTGAAAATTTAATTTGGAACCAAAATATTTTTTTGAGTTTCATTTGCAATTTATTTTATTAGCATAGCAAAAAGTTCATTTTTGAAAACTTGCATTTTAGGCCAGATAAAAGTTCACAAGGTCATAAGACCATAATATTATGTGAATTTTCCTAGTATTTTTGGACTTATATTTATTTGTAGTTTCGGTGCCATAGTGTTTCTGTTATTAAAAAACCACTCAGCCACGGGCCACTTTTCCCACTAAGGCCCATAGTAGGCGCTGGATTTCTTCTTCCTCCTCTGTACGTTCATCTGGAGCTAGAACAAAACAGAAACAGCCATTGCCTCCTTCTCTTCCTTTCCTCCTCAGACTCAATTCCTTGTCCGTTTCACTTTGGGGTCTCCACAAAAAATGCGGAGAACATCATCACGAACCCATTCAAATAGTTAATCGTCTGTTTCATGTCTTAAACTCCCCACAAGAAACTGATGAAATAAAACACCAACCTTGACGTTCGTCACCCGATCTCTATCTCCTGGCCTCCCCATCCCTATAAAAAGGCACCCCTGTGGACGCCTTCTCACCCTCCTTCTTCACGCGTAGAAAGCCCTCTTCCTCTCGTCTCCCATCCACTGAAATTTCTCGCCGGTGTTTCTCGAAGTCGCTGCGATCCATACTTGATTCCGACGAATGTAAGGTGAACGAGACCCCGTTTCCTCATTATCACTTTGTATGTCGCATAGGCGCTACATTTTGACACATCTCTTTCTCCTTTTCCACAGCCGGAGCACGTCATCCGCAACATCGTGACCGGCCGGAGTTACAACTCCAGCAATACCTTACGACTACCCAAGGACGAACCCGAGCCCCTCGTTGTGTCCCACGAATCACTCGCATCCATCTTCACACCGTCTCACAAACATCTTGCCCTAGATAACGCCTGAGCCGCCTTCTTCCTCGTCTCCGGCGACTAGTTCGGTGAGCACCCAGCAAGCCAATCAGAGAGTGCCACTTGGCATCTAGCCGAATTTTTTTCTCTTTTTCAGGAATTTTTCCAAATTCAGATTCTTTACCAAATCTTCTTTCTTGTATATCTTTTAGTATATAGATCCGATTTAGTTGATTCTTTTTCCTACTAGTTCATAGAAATCCCATCTATCCAGAGAACCAAACGAAAAATATTTTTGAAAATTTTAAAATTTGAATTCAAATAGATCTGAATTCAAACTTCGTTAGGCTGTATCTCGAGTTTCGTAACTCCGTTTTAGGTGATTCTTTTTGCAAATCGAAGCTCGTTACGTGTACTTTCTGTTAAAACCAAAACCATTTATTTATGTTGCTGTAAAAATTTCGTTCTATACAAAAACTTTATTTGCTTGTTTTTGAAGTTTTCCGAAGTCCTCTCTTTTTTTCTTTTTGATTCTTTGCTTGTATGCTTATGTATGTTATTGCTTGCTTACGCTGGATCATCCGGAGTGCGAGGCTTGCTACTACGAATCTTTACAGTTCAAAAAATGTCAGCAAGGCAAGTTCACACTTTGATCATAATTTTCAATACCCAGTTTTTACTATGCATTAGTTTCACCCTCAAAGATTGCATGAGTAGGATTGGAAACATGTGGTTATGCTATGTAGTTCATGTGGTAGGAACCTATGACCTTTGATCACCCTGGGAATATTCGTTATATCATATATTGCTTAGCCATGCTCATAGATGGGGATTGGTATGTGTGATCCATGCAAGTTGTGAGAGTTAATAATTTTGGGATAACCTAAGGTGGCAACTTTAATACACATCTGGGTGGATTGTTTGGGGCACCTGGAGAAACCTATGCTTGCCCAAGGGGAATCCCGGAGTACCTGTGTGATTACCCTAGGTCCGCCACCCAGGCTCAAAGGGATCATAAGGTATTTCATGCCTAGGAACTACTGTGTGCAGCCACAAGTCATTATGGGCTCTGGAATAGTTGAGTAAGTTGTGTGACCTCTTTCCGTGGTAGACTAGTTGATGTAGGGGAAAGTAGGTGTACTAGTCTACCTAGGGTTAAGGGGAAACGCTTCTGAAAGGCTATGTCTCGATCTTCCGATCATGGAGGCGGTCGAGTCTTGTGGGGAAAAGTGCACAAACCTCTGCAGAGTGTACAAACTAATCATGATTAGCCGTGTCCCCGGTTATGGACAACTTGAGTATCTAGAAGTGAATTATTGGTTGATCTCATCACTCTATTTAATTAAATTATTGGGTTACTAATAACTTGGGAATTTTGGGATTGAGTTGGAGGAACCTTCTAAACAATGGCATTTAATTTAGTAGTAAAATAATTATTCCTTTGTTGTAGGGTAAAATTTGCTTTACGCAAAAATTAAACTTAGAGGCTCCACCAGCTAATTTTGCATATAGAGATAGTCTTTTGCATTATTATTCTATGGTGTGAAATTGCCAGCATATTCCATGTGCTGACCTACATGGTTGAAACGTCTCATGTTGCAGAATTTTCCGACGAGGATTAAAGGTGCGATAGGTCATTGTTCTGCACTCAGTTTGCCGTGGAGTTGGATGGACTCATTTACCTTCAATGCTTCCGCACTTATTTTTATTGAGATGACCTTTGGCCATATTATTGTAATAAATACTCTTTTGAGAACCTCGATGTAATAAAGGGTGATTGAACTCTGTTATAATTCCTCGAATACAGTGTGTGTCAGCATACCGATCTAGGGATGACACTTAATCACAAAGACTTCGATCCACAAAGCGCGCTCTCATGACATCCTTCATTTGCACCCAAGTAGTGATGGCTGGTTCACCTCTTACCTCTCGGCGCTCGATAACTTGTTCCCACCAAATGAGGACATAGTCTTGGAACTCAAAGGATGCCATCGCGATCTTCTTCTCTTCGTCGTAGTTGTGCAGGTGGAAGATTTTGTCGACCTTCAATGCCCATGAAAGGTACTCTTCGGGATCTTTGCTTCCATTGAACTTGGGCATGGTGAACTTTAGCTTGTTGTAGCATTGCTCTTCATTGTGTTGGGGTCGGGGATGATGACGCCCATGTTGTTGATGATTGTCAAGCTCGTGTTGTTCTTGGTGAGGAGGGTTGTCAACCTCATGTTGCTCTTGTCGTGGAGGATTTCCATTGTATTCATGCTCTTGATGAACTTGATGTTCTTGGAGAGCTTGTGGAGGAGCTTGTCGAGATCTAGAAGGAACTTGAGGAACTTGATGATGCACGCGAGCTTGAAATCTTTTTTCGTGAGCTTCTTCGCGAAGTGCTTCTTCATGTTCACGAGCATGTCGGCCTCGGTTGGCTACGGCTCGACTTGAATCTTGGAGGGCTTGTTGCGCCTCAAGTGCTTGAGCATCACGGAGTTGTTGTGCTTGACATTGTGCCTCGGCATCTTGTGCTTCTTGGTGTAGACGCACTCGCTCTTCCGCTTCATGTTGGCGTTGTCATTGCCTTTCTCGTACTAGCGCGAAAGTCGTTTGGGTTTGCCGTTGACGGTGCTCTTGCGAGTCGGTGTCGCATAGAGGATTGAGGCTTGCTTGACGATCATTGCGCACGGCACGCCGAAGAGTGTTCGATGTCGGTGTACTTGAGCCGGAGAGGGTGAAGTCGGAGTGTTGACTTGAGCGGCTCCTTCTTGAAGAGGACGAAGTGGAAGAAGAGCAGTTGAGAAACAAAGCACGAATCTTGTCTATTATTGCGTCATTCTCTTGCTTGTGATCGTCGAGCTTGTGGTCGAAGTAGTCCCTTGTATGTTGCTCGGAGAGTCGCAAGTCAGCGGCGAGGTTGTCGATGCATTCACTCATTGCTTGTTGCTCTTGATGCAAAGCACGTTGTGCACTAAATAGGTGGCTCTTGGTGACGTAGGAGTTCATGTCGTCGTCGTGCTCATTGAATAGTGGGTTGGTATAAGTACTTGGCCTATCCATCATTCCAAGATAAAAATGTGAGTGGTAGAAAGAGAAGAACGAATACCAAATGTACCTTGACCGAAGTTGAAAGTGGATCAATGATCACTCCAATGTGGACAAGGAAATATCACAATTGGTACCAATTCTTGTCGGTTTCTCACACCTACACAAGTAAAATCTTATGGTGGAGCTTGGTTAGGATGGTGGCACAAAATTTAATGCAATTGTAAGTGAGCTTCAATAATGTTGGAAAAGATTCACAAGTTCGCAATGCAATAAGTTGACCAAGCAATGTAAGGTACACGGAAACACACACACAAAAATATAAGAAGGATGAGCCAAAATATGGAATCCACAAAAAAGCTCTTGTTGCACAACACTAGAGAGATGCTAGCACGATTGCACAATAGACGGAAATAAGACTGGTGCACAACCTACTAAGCAAAAATGCGACGACTTCTATCCCAAGTATGCTCTATGCAAGGTGTTTCTATGATATGATCAAAGATGATCTAGTATGACAATCTTAATGTTGTATGATGCTATGGTTCTTGCTTAAAAGCTCTTTGCCTATCTTTCCCTTTTGTTTGGTTCTTTGTTGTTTGAGCTCTTTCCTCATGCAATGCTTCACGAACCAAGATAGGAATTGTATATGTGATGACAACCTTGTGACACAAGAGATGATACCAAGATATGCAACAATGATGTATGTATGCTATGGGAAGTATGATCACTAATGTGCACAAGTCTCGTTACCAACAATACTCAAAGGCTAGTCTTGATGGGTAAGCTACGCTAAGGAGTAAAGCTATGATGGCTATCAATGCAATGGCAAGAATGATATGACGATACCAAGACGAGGTTACCGTTCTTGCTTACGATATGGTGTCAAAATGGTCGCATGAATACCAAGATATAGTCGAGGTGGTCGTTGTTGATGACACGTCCGTGGCGAAGATGAGCGGCGGTGATGTTGATGTCGAACCATACCTAGATAGCCAAAACACAAAAGGACGTGGAACCGCCACTCAAATTCGCAAAGCTCGAAGTGGAAACACGTGTCAGAGTTCGAAACGGGTAAGAAATGGAGGTGGTATGTGGAAGTAGTGATGGTGTATAGGTGGTGGTAGTGCGTATGCGGAAATGGGGGCGGTGGTGGCGACAAAAACTGAAAAAAAAATCAGTTTCATCGGGGAACTCCGGACGTCCGGTGGGGAGCGGTTGTCCGGTCACCGGACATCCGGTGGTGAGCGGACGTCCGGTGCCTGGGCGATTCGCGGGCACGGGATGAACTGGCGGTGTTCGTGATGGAGAGGTCCAAATTCATCGAATCCAGTCGGATTTGCGGATGGAAAAGGTCGGGAAAGGGGGGAAAAGCTAGATCCACTCAAAACAAAGCAAATCCACGGATCAAATCCAACAAAATTTCAACACACCAACAAATCATAGGAAATTTTTGGGGCTATTTTTGTGGGGAATTTTCGAATTAGGGACAAAATCAACAAAAACTAGGCTAGCAACACAACGGGGAGGCTCCAAAATCATGATCAACGTGGCTCTAGATACCAAGATGATGTAGGGTAGAACCCTAATCAGCCGATCTTTCATGAAAGGAGTGGATCCCGCGAAGAACACGAGGAGGGAAACGAGGGAAAACACAGGGGAAACACGAGAGAAACACTAAACCAACAAGAAATAGTCACACATGTGCTAGATCCTCGAGTACATAAGAAATCACACGATCCACAGACAACTAAGGACGATACAAAGGTAGCCGGTCTTATCCGTGAGGAGGTCTTGAATCCACAAGGGGATCTTCCCGTAACGGGGTCTTGAATCCAAAGGGATCTTCTCTGAAGAGGGGCCGCAGTCTCTCTCGTGGAGTAGATCCGATGTGGATGAGCAATGCTCTATCTCTAAATATGAGCTAAACCAATTCTAACCCTAGCTATGATGAATAGGAGGTCTATTTATAGTCTTAGTGCAAATGGGGACAAAGTGAGGGGGGTACATGGGCCTCGGGCCCGAATCCTGTGCACAGAGAGGTACCGGACGTCCGCTGGAGACCAGTCATCCGGTGGCTCATGGGCAGCCGGACGTCCGGTAAGAGCCGGTCGTCCGCTCGTTCTGGCTCGGATGCTGGTGTAGCGGATTTCCGGAAGTGGCCGGTCGTCCGGTCGTCGGACGCCCGGTGGCGTCGGACGTTCGCTCGCTCGGCTCAGGTGTAGGGGCACCGGTCGTTCAGTCCAGGCCGGATGTCCGCTCGCTGGGTTTCGGCTGGAGCTTCAGGCTCCGGACGTACGGTCCCGACCGGTCGTCCGGTGGCTGGGACTTCTTCTCCAGCTCATCTTCTTATCCGTCTTCACTGTCATCTTCCTCTTCTGATCCTCCTTTCTCCTTAGCTTCTTCATGGCCAACTCCTTGATACCTAAGTATGCACAATGTCTCCGTTTGAGGTAGGAGCCATGTCTCATGTGCATCAAAGTGGAAATGTGAGAGGAGAGATGTCACCTCGGTTTCGAGAGCTCTTGCACGTGCTCGTGTCATGGGTCCGGTAGGCACTTGGTGAGACGATGGTAGGTCCATGGGGATGACCTTGGGATGCTTCGCATCAGAAGCATAGATTTGTAGAGGTGCCGAAGCTCAAAGCTTATATTGAGAGATAAAACATTTGGGGAGGCATAATTTTCCCGTCAACAAAAACGACAGAGTAGTTCCCAATTCTTTTCATGCTAGATACATCATAGGAAGTTCTCAAACATAAAATAAAGTGTATTACTTTTTCCACCATTCTTTCACAATCCATGGCTAGTCGTATCCGCGGATGCCTTCCATACCAAAACTTTCCAAGGAATTTATTATTTGACAACATAAAGTAAGTTTCTTTTTCATTTCAGGACTGGTCATCCTATTACTGCCATACTCTCGTGCAATGAAAAGTGAATAAACACTCATCTTGAGAATAACACATCTAGCATGGAAAAATATTTGCCACCCGCTGCCGCTTCGTGAGCGGTACGGGTGCACAAAAAGCAAACACATTTTGAAAATTAGAGTTGGCACATACAAATTTACTTAGAACGGCACAGAAATACCCATATAGGTAGGTATGGTGGACTCATATGGCATAACTAGGTTTAAGGATTTTAGATGCACAAGTAGTATTCCCACTTAGTACAAATGGAGGCTAGCAAATATATTGAGAAGCAACCAACCAAGAAACAAAAAATCACATAAACGAGCATTGAGCATAACTAACACCGAATAATGCACAAGTAGGATGTAATTTCATTGCATAACTATTGATTTTCATGCTTGCATAGGGAATCACAAACCTTAACACCAATATTCTTACTAAAGCATGATTACTCACCAACGTAACTCACATATTACTATCATCATATCTAAAAACTATAACAAAGAATCAAGTATATTTCGTCCAATGATCTTCGTGAAAGTTTTTATTATATCTCTCTTGAATATCTATCACTTTGGGACTAATTTCATATATTGGAATTGCTTTTGATAAGCTCAAACAAATTTAAGTAAAGAACATGGGCATAAAAAATTTCATCTCTCAAAATAATATAAGTGAAGCATGAGGGAATTTCTTCAAAAAATTACTAACTCTCAAATTAATCTAAGTGAGGCATGAGAATATTTCTTCAAAAATTAAAGCACACCGTGCTCAAAAAGATATAAGTAAAGCACCAGAGCAAGTCCATAGCTCAAAAAATTTAAGTGAAGCACATAGAGCAATACTAACAAATCATAGCATCATTTTGGCTCTCTCAAATAGGTATGTCTGGCAAGGATAATTGTGACAAACTAAAATGCAAAACAAGCAAAGACTCATATAATGCAAGACGCTCCAAGCAAAACTCATGATATGTGCTAAATAAAAATATAGCTCCAAATAAAATTACTGATGGTTGTTACAAGAAAGAGGGTATGCCTTCCGGGGCATCCCCAAGCTTAGTTGCTTGGTTCTCCTTGAATATTAACTTGGGGTGCCATGAGCATCCGCAAGCTTAGGCTCTAGAATAGGTTAATTCAATGCGTGCACTCAAAATTGTTGTTATTGCATTCATTTGATCACATGGCGAAGTCAAACCATGAACATAGTCCTCAAGAATAGGTGGTGTGATCAAAGTAGTGGGTAGCTCATCACATGGTGCATTTAAATTGACAAGGCATTCCTCATAGTCACGTGGAGGGAGATTAATACCTTTGTCATTACCTCTTATGGTCAACTCAGATGATGTAGGCACTCTAGGTAGTGATAGGTCACATGGTGGAGGTGATGTAGTGCTCACAACAACGGATGTTGTTGTCATAGTAGGTGCAGGGGTGGAAGGAACAACTGTCACAACTCTTGGGATTTGCGCCTTCCGGTTGTTTGTCTTCTGGGCAACACATCTTGTTATCTCCTGTTCACCTTGGCAAGCAAGGCAAGACAAACGTTCCATAGGATAACACTTTTCATGAATTAGTATCTCGTGAATGTCATGGTTTACTCCTCCCCAAAATCTATCCATAAAATCTTCTTCTATTTTTTCTATTGCTCAACCGCTCTTCTTCCACTTCGTCCTCATCAAGATGGAGCCGCTCTAGTCAACACTCCGACTTCACCCTCTCCGGCTCAAGTACACCGACATCGAACACTCTTCGACGTGCCGCGCACAACGATCGTCAAGCAGACCTCAATCCTCTATGTGACACCGACTCTCAAGAGCACCGACAACGTCAAACCCAAGAGGCTTTTGCGCTAGCACGAGAACGGCAATGACAACGCCAACTTGAAGAGGAAGAGTGAGCGCGTCTACACCAAAATGCACAAGATGCCGAGGCACAACGCCAAGAACAACAACTTCGTGAAGCTCAAGCACTTGAGGCGCAACAAGCCCTCCAAGATTCAAGTCGAGCCATAGAAAACCGAGGACGACGAGCTCATGAACATGAAGAAGCACTTCGTGAAGAAGCTCACGAACGAAGATTTCAAGATCGCGTGCAACGTCAAGCTCGTCAAGTACCTCCACAAGCTCTCCAAGAACATCAAGTTCACCAAGAGCATGAAGACAATGGGAATCCTCCATGACAAGGGCAACATGAGGTCGACAACTCTCCTCACCAAGAGCAACACAAGTTTGACAATCATCAACAACATGGGCATCATCATCCCTGACCCCAACACAATGAAGAGCAACGCTATGGCAAGCTAAAGTTCACCATGCCCAAGTTCAATGGAAGCAAAGATCCCGAAGAGTACCTTTCATGGGCATTGAAGGTCAAAAAAATCTTCCGCTTGCACAACTATGATGAAGAGAATAAGATCGCGATGGCACCCCTTGAGTTCCAGGACTATGTCCTCATTTCATGGGAACAAGTTATCGAGCGCCATGAGGCAAGGGGTGAACCAACCATCACTACTTGGGCGCAAATGAAGGATGTCATGCGAGCATGCTTCGTGCCTACCTACTACAACCGCGACCTCTTCAAGAAACTCCAATTACTCAAGCACGGAACCAAGAGCGTTGAAGAGTACTACAAGGAGATGGAGACTGCAATGATAAGAGCCCATGTCACGGAAGATGACGAACAAACTATGGCACGTTTCTTGAATGGACTCAACCATCCTATCAAGAAGATCGCCGACTTCCAACCATACTCGAACCTCATCGAGCTAGTGCGTCAAGCTACCAAAGCAGAACATCAAGTGCAAGACGATTACAAGTATGCCAAGTTCTCATCCAAGACATACGGCTTCTCCAACACCCAAGCTTCAATGACTCCAACACCGTCTACCAAGCCTTCTACAACCAACGTCGACAAGTTGAGTCACAAGAAAGCTTCGTCAACCCCAAGTCATCCTCCTACTACGAGCAACTGCAAGCCGAGAGCTTCATCATCATCTACCCCAAACGATGAGACCGTCAAGACGAGTTCCTTCAAATGCTTCACATGCGGAGGCCGAGGCTACAAGTCCTATGAGTGCACCAACAAGTGGACCATGATCCTCAACGACGACGACACTTATGACTCAATGAGTGAAGGAGAAATGGACGCCCTCAAGCAAGTCGCCATGCACCGGCAACTGAACGATGAAGAAGAACAAGTCTTTTGTGATGAAGATTCAAAGTCCCGTTCTCGTTATCTCCAAGGTCTTGACTCTTCAACATCACCAAGAAGAAGAATACCAAAGATGCCACATATTCCACACCAAGGCCGCCATCAATGGAAGATCCGTCAAGGTCATCATCGATGGAGGGAATTGTCATAACCTCGCAAGTGAAGAACTTTTCTCCAAGCTCCAATTGCCCAAGATGAAGCACCCACATCCCTACAAAGTTCAATGGCTTAGCGACTCTGGCACTATCCAAGTTGAGCATCGAGTACAAGTCTCCTTCAAAATTGGCGCCTATGAAGACACTTTGGAGTGTGATGTCGTTCCAATGACCGTTTGCCACCTTCTTCTTGGACGCCCATGGCAATTTGATAGAGGTGTCATACACAACGGCCGAAAGAACCACTACATCTTCAAGATGAAAGGAAAGGAGTACGTACTTCGCCCCATGTCTCCAAGCCAACTGATCGCCGACAAGCAGGCCACCCATCATGGAGAGAATAGTGAGAAAGCGAGCCACCAAAAAGTGAGTGAGCGCCACAAGCCCAAATTGAGCGCCTCCATGATGAGAGAAAAGAAGAAATTCCTATTTGCCACCAAAAGTGAGATAAGAGGAGTGTGTGAGAACCCATCTAGTGTCCTACACTATGTCCTTTTGTGCAAGGATAATGCAACACAAGCTAACACCTCTCACGCTCTACCTTTAGTGTTGTCTTCTCTTTTGCAGGAATTTCAAGATGTTTTCCCCGACGAGCTACCTCCGGGAGTACCTCCACTACGAGGCATCGAGCACCGCATTGACCTCATTCCCGGAGCACCTCTTCTGAACAAAGCTCCCTACCGCGTCAACCCCGAAGAAACCAAAGAAATACAAAGGCAAGTAAAGCATCTCATAGACCATGGATATGTGTGTGAAAGATTGAGCCCTTGTGCCGTCCCGGTCATTCTTGTGCCAAAACGAGACGGTAGCTTTCACATGTGCTCTGATTGTAGACCTATCAATGCTATCACCGTTCGCTATAGGTATCCCATTCCACGCCTTGATGATATGCTTGATGAACTTAGTGGTGCCACTATATTTTCCAAAATTGATCTTAAAAGTGGTTACTATCAAATCCGCATACAAGAGGATGATGAATGGAAAACCGCTTTCAAAACCAAGTTTGGGTTGTATGAGTGGTTAGTCATGCCTATGGGTCTATCGGAAGCATCGAGTACTTTTATGCGTCTTATGAATCATGTCTTTCGTCCTTACATTGATGTGTTTGTTGTGGTCTACTTCGATGATATCCTTGTTTACAGCAAATCTCTTCAAGATCATGTCACCCATGTTCGAACCATTTTGCAAACTCTTCGAAACGAGCATCTCTTTGCTAACATGGAAAAGTACCTTTTCGGCGTTTATAAGCTCGTTTTCTTGGGTTTTGTTGTATCTTCTAAGGGTGTTCATGTTGATGACTCCAAGATCAATGCTATTAAAACTTGGCCACAACCAACCAAGTTGAATCAAGTGCGTAGCTTTCTTGGTCTTGCGGGTTTCTATCGTCGCTTTGTGAAAGATTTTAGCACCATTGCTTCGCCTTTGCATGCTTTGAGCAAGAAGAATATGCCTTTTGATTAGGGACCATCCCAAGATACCACTTTCAATGAGCTTAAGAATTTTCTTACGCATGCTCCCGTGCTTGCATTACCCAACTTTGACAAGCCCTTTGAGATTCATTGTGATGCTAGTGGTAATGGCATAGGAGGTGTGTTAACGCAAGAGAAGCGGCCCATAGCTTACTTTAGTGAAAAACTTTCCGGAGCACAACTCAATTACAACATCTATGACAAAGAGCTATATGCTTTAGTGCGAGTTTTGCATGAATGGGAACACTATCTTCGCCCTCATGAATTCATCATTCATACCGATCATGAAACGTTCAAGTACCTTAAGGGTCAAACCAAGTTGAACAAGCGTCATGCTAAATGGAGTGTGAATTCATTGAGTCTTTTCCTTATGTCATCAAGTACATCAAAGGTAAGGAAAATGTTGTGGCAGATGCCCTTTCCCGCATATGCATGCTTGTTACTCAACTTGAATTGGATGTCATTGGCCTTGAGCACATAAAAGACTTGTATGAGCACGATCCTACTTTTGCTACTCCTTATGCCAAGTGTTTGACGCATACCTCTTGGGAACGCTATTACATCAAAATGGATATCTTATGAGAGTTAAAAAGCTTTGCATCCCCGAGTCTTCTCTTTCTTTGTTGCTTTTGCGGGAATCTCATGGAGGAGGTGATGTAGGATAGAACCCAAATCTGCCAATCTTTCACGAAAGGAGCGGATCCCGTGAAGAACACGAAGAACACGAGGGGGAAAATGAGGGGAAACACAAGGGAAAACACGAGAGAAACACTAAACCAACATGAATTAGTCACACATGTGCTAGATCCTCGAGTACATAAGAGATCACACGATCCACGGACAACTAAGGACGATAAAAAGGTAGCCGGTCTTCTCCGTGAGGAGGTCTTTAATCCACGAGGGGATCTTCCCTTAGCGGGGTCTTGAATCCAAAGGGATCTTCTCTGAAGAGGGGCCGCGGTCTCTCTTGTGGAGTAGATCCGATGTGGATGAGCAATGCTCTATCTCTAAATATGAGCTAAACCAATGCTAACCCTAGAAAGAGGGACGAGGAGGAGTATATATAGTCTAGGGGGTTGAAGGGGTACACGGGCCATGGCCCTTCACTGTGCGCAGACAGGGGAGGCCGAACGTCCGGGCGTTGGGACGGATGTCCAGGATTTCACGCGGGGCCGGATGTCCGGGCCAGAGAGGTCGGATGTCCGGGCTGGAGCGGCGGGCTTTGTTACTCTCGGGTTCGAAGGGGTCCGGATTTCCAGGCTGGTGGCCGGATATCCGGGAGCTCGGGAAGGGCCGGATGTCCGGGCTGGCGGGGCCGGATGTCCGAGGCCTATAGATGCTTGGCGGTTGTGCAGCTAGTGGTCCGGGGCCGGACGTCCGGGGTCGTGGCCGGATGTCCGGGTCCTGGGAGGTGTTCTTAACTCCTTCTCTGGGTCCTCTTCATCCATGAACTTAGGGACTTGTACACCTTCACGTGCATCTTCGGGAGGGTCCTCTTGGTACCTAATCATGCACAACATCTCGGACTTAGGTAGTAGCCATGTATCGTGAGGATCATATGTAATATCACTAAGGAAGGAAGTCACCTTGTTCTCGAGTGCTCTAGCTCTAGCTCGTGTCATGGGTCCTCTTGGCTCTTGTTGAGGCGATGGTAGGTCCATGGGGATGACCGTAGGATCCTCCGCATCATCTCCCCTCCCTTTTGGGAAGATCCGACCTCGGATCGAAATCCTCATCACCATGGTAGGGAGAGAGATCTTTGATGTTGAAGATGTCGCTCACGGCGTACTTGTCACGTGGGATGTTGATCTTGTATGCATTGTTGTTGTAGCGTGCAAGCACCTTGAAGGGTCCATCCGCTCGAGGTAGAAGCTTGGACTTGCATTCGTTGGGGAAGCGTTCTTTGCGAAGGTGTAGCCTGACAAGATCACCAACATCGAATACCATGGGTTGCTTGTTGATGTTGAGCTTGGTCGCAAGTCGTTGTACTTGGTGCTTGATGGTGTGCCTTGTATCTTCATGCACCTTCTTGAGATGGGTCACACGTGGACTTGCGTCCATATTGATGCGCTCTTGTAGTGGCAGAGGAAGAATGTCCAATGGTGACAATGGGTTGAATCTGTAGATGACCTCGAATGGGGACTTGCCGGTTGTTGAGTGTCTTGCTCGGTTGTAGGCGAACTCGGCAATAGTTAGGCACTCCTCCCACTCCTTGATGTTCTTTTTGATGAGTACTCGAAGTAGAGCGGAGAGTGTGCGGTTGGTCACCTCCCTTTGGCCGTCGGTTTGTGGATGATACGCCGTGGAGAAGAGTAGCTTGATTCCGAGCTTGGCGCATAGGGTCTTCCAAAAGTAGCTTAGGAACTTGATGTTGCAGTCCGAGACGATCGTCTTTGGCACTCCATGTAGACACAATATTTCCATTTGTATTTCTTTGGTTTCTTCGGGGTTGACGTGGTAGGGAGCTTTGTTCGGAAGAGGTGCTCCGGAGATGAGGTCGATGCGGTGCTCGATGCCTCGTAGTGGAGGTAGTCCCGGAGGTAGCTCGTCAGGGAAAACATCTTGAAATTTCTGCCAAAGAGAAGACAACACTAAAGGTAGAGCGTGAGAGGTGTTAGCTTGTGTTGCATTGTTCTTGCACAAAAGGACATGGTGTAGGACACTAGATGGGTTCGCACACACCCTTCTTGTCTCACTTTTGGTGGCAAATAGGACTAAGTTTTTCTTTTCGCTCATCGTGGAGGCGCTCGATTTGGGCTTGTGGCGCCCACTCTCTTTTTGGTGGCTCGCTCTTTCACTATTCTCTCCATGATGGGTGGCTTGCTTGGCGGCGATCACTTGGCTTGGAGACATGGGGCGAAGTACGTACTCCTTTCCTTTCATCTTGAAAATGTAGTGGTTCGTTCGGCCATTGTGGATGACACCTCTATCAAATTGCCATGGGCTTCCAATGAGAAGGTGGCAAACGGTCATTGGAATGACGTCGCACTCCAAAGTGTCTTCGTAGGTGCCAATTTGGAAGGAGACTTGTACTCGATGCTTGACTTGGATAGTGCCGGAGTCGCTAAGCCATTGAACTTTGTAGGGATGTGGGTGCTTCATCTTGGGCAATTGGAGCTTGGAGCAAAGTTCTTCACTTGCTAGGTTATGACAACTCCCTCCATCGATGATGACCTTGACGGACCTTCCATTGATTCCGGCCTTGGTATGGAATATGTGGCATCTTTGGTCTTCTTCTTGTTGATGTTTAAGAGTCAAGACCTTGGAGACAACAAGAGCGGGACTTGAATCTTCTTCACAAAAGACTTGATTCTCTTGTTCTTCGGTCATGTGCCGGTGCATTGCCACTCGTTCATGGGCTTTCATATCCTCTTCACTCATGGAGTCAGAGGTTCTGTCGTCATTGAGGATCATGGTGTGCTTGTTTGTACACTCAAAGGACTTGTGGCCTTGGCCGCCGCATGTGAAGCATTTGAAGGAACTCGTCTTGACGGTCTCATCGTTTGTGGTAGATGATGATGAAGCTTCCGGCTTGAAGTTGCTTGTAGTAGGAGTATGACTTGGGGTAGTCGAAGATGTTGGAGTCGTTGAAGCTTGATTATTGGAGAAGCCATAGGACTTTGATGAGAACTTGGCGTATGTGAGGTCATCTTGCACTTGACGTTCCGCTTTGGTAGCTTGATGCACTAGCTCGATGAGGTTCGAGTATGGTTGGAAGTCGGCGATCTTCTTGATAGGATGATTGAGTCCACTCAAGAAACGTGCCATAGTTTGCTCATCATCTTCCGTGACATTGGCTCGTATCATTGCAATCTCCATTTCCTTGTAGTACTCAACGCTCTTGGGTCCTTGCTTGAGGAGTTGGAGTTTCTTGAAGAGGTCGCGGTTGTAGTAGGTAGGCATGAAGCATGATCTCATGACATCCTTCATTTGCGCCCAAGTAGTGATCAGTGGTTCACCTTTTTCTTCACGTAGCTCAATGACTTGTTCCCACCAAATGAGGACATAGTCTTGGAACTCAAGGGATGCCATCGCGATCTTCTTCTCTTCTTCATAGTTTTGCAAATGGAAGATTTTGTCGACTTTCAATGCCCATGATAGGTACTCTTCGGGATCATTGCTTCCGGAAAACTTGGGCATGGTGAACTTTAGCTTGCCGTATCATTGCTCTTCATTGTGTTCGGGTCGTGGGTGATGACGCCCATGTTGTTGAGGATTGGCAAGCTTGCGTTGCTCTTGGCGAGGAGGGTTGTCCACCTCATGTTGCTCTTATCGTGGAGGATTTGCATTGTCTTCATGCTCTTGTTGAACTTCGGGTTCTTGTGGAGCGTGTGGAGGGGCTTGTCGAGCTCGAGGACGAACTTGAGGCACTTGACAATGCACACGTGATTGGTAAATCCTCTCTTGAACTTCTTCGTGAAGTGCTTCTTCTTGTTCACGCCGATGGCGGTTGCATGTGGCGACGGCGTGACTTGAATCTCGAAGGGCACGTTGCGCCGCAAGTGCTTGAGCTTCATGGAGTTGTTGTTCTTGGCATTGTGCCTCGGCATCTTGTGCATCTTGGTGTAGACACGCGCGCTCTTCCTCTTCATGTGAGTGGTAGAAAGAGAAGAACGTGTACCAAATGTGCCTTAACCGAAGTTGAAGGTGGATCAATGATCACTCCAATGTGGAACAAGGAAATAGCACAATTGGTACCAATTCTTGTCGGTTTCTCAAACCTACACAAGTAAAAGCTTATGGTGGAGCTTGGTTAGGATGGTGGCACAAAATTTGATGCAATTGTAAGTGAGCTTCAATAATGTTGGAAAAGATTCGCAGGTTTGCAATGCAACAAGTAGACCAAGCAATATGAGGTACACGAAAACACACACGCAAAGACATAAGTGGGGTCATGCAACCAAGGGTGGGCCAAAATGTGGAATCCACAAAAATGCTCTTGTTGCACAACACTAGAGAGACGCTAGCACGATTGCACAATAGGTGGATACAAAGACTTGTGCACAACCTACTAAGCAAAAATGCAAGGGCTTCTATCCCAAGTATGCTCTATGCAAGGTGTTTCTATGATATGATCCAAGATGATCTAGTATGACAATATTAATGTTGTATGATGCTATGGTTCTTGCTCAAAAGCTCTTTGCTTATCTTTCCCTTTTGCTTAAAAGCTTGTTTGGCTCTTTGTTGTTTGAGCTCTTTTCTCATGCAATGCTTCACGAACCAAGATAGCAATTGTGTATGCAGTGACAACCTTGTAACACAAGAGATGATACCAAGATATGCAACAATTATGTATGTATGCTATGGGAAGTATGATCACTAATGTGCACAAGTCTCGTTGCCAGCAATACTCAAAGGCTAGTCTCGATGGGTAAGCGACTCAAAGGACTAAGGCTATGATGGCTATCAATGTAATGGCAAGAATGATATGTCCAATACCAAGGTGAGGTTACAGTTGTTGCATACGGTATGGTGTCAAAATGGTGGCATGAATACCAAGATGTATTCGAGGTGGTCGTTGTTGATGACGCGTCTGTGGCGAAGATGAGCGGCGGTAATGTTGATGTCGAACCGTACCTAAATAGCCGAAACAGAAGTAGGACACGAAACCGCAACTCAAATTCTCAAAGCAAAATTGGACCAAAATTGTCGGAGTTGGACGTGGTAAGTAATGGTGGTGGTATGCGGAGGTGGTGGTGGTATGCGGAAGTATATGTGGGCACCATAATAAAATTTGGTGAAATATGGACGGAAAACGGGCGGTGGAGAGGAAGTGATGCTGCCAGGGGCCGGATGTCCGGGCGTGATGGCCAGATGTCCGGGCTATCGGGCCGGATGTCCGGGCTCTGGATCCAGGGACGAACGTGATGAACACCGCGTGGAGAGGTCAAATCCGGGCAAAATTCGGAGGAATTTGTGGATGGAAATTGGGGAAAAGTGGATGGAAAGCTAGATCTACATGTAACACACGAAATCCGTCGATCAAATCCAACAAAACTTCATCACACTAACAAATCAAAAAAATTTGGGGCTATTTTTGTGGGGAATTTTCGAATTAGGGACAAAATCAATAAAAAACAAGGCTAGAAACACAACGGGGAGGCTCCGAAATCGTGATCAATGTGGCTCTAGATACCAAGATGATGTAGGGTAGAACCCTAATCGGCCGATATTTCACGAAAGGAGCGGATCCCGCGAAGAACATGAAGAGCACGAGGGGGAAAACGAGGGGAAACACAAGGGAAAACACGAGAGAAACACTAAACCAACACGAATTAGTCACACATGTGCTAGATCCTCGAGTACATAAGAGAACACACGATCCATGGACAACTAAGGACGATACAAAGGTAGCCGGTCTTCTCCGTGAGGAGGTCTTGAATCCACGAGGGGATCTTCCCTTAGCGGGGTCTTGAATCCAAAGAGATCTTCTCCGAAGAGGGGTCGCAGTCTTTCTCGTGGAGTAGATCCAATGTGGATGAGCAATGCTCTATCTCTAAATATGAGCTAAAGCAATGCTAACCCTAGAAAGAGGGGCGAGGAGGAGTATATATAGTCTAGGGGTTGAAGGGGTACACGGGCCTCGGCCCTTCACTGTGCGCAGACAGGGGAGGTCGCACGTCCGGGATTCGGGCCGGATGTCCGGGCTTTCACGCGGGGCCAGATGTCCAGGCCGGAGAGGTCGGATGTCCGGGCTAGAGCGGCGGGCTTTGTTGCTCTTGGGTTCGGAGGGGTCCGGATTTCTGGGCTGGTGGCCGGATATCCGGGAGCTCGGGAAGGGCCACCTGTAGATGCTTGGCGGCTATGCAGCTAGTGGTGCACGACGCTTCAGGGGCCGGAGGTCCGGGGTCATGGCCGGATGTCCGGGTCCTGGGAGGTGTTCTTGACTCCTTCCATGGGTCCTCTTCATCCATGAACTTGGGGACTTGTACACCTTCACGTGCATCTTCGGGAGGGTCCTCTTGGTACCTAATCATGCACAACGTCTCGAACTTAGGTAGTAGCCATGTCCCAAGAGGATCATATGTAATATCACTAAGGAAGGAAGTCACCTCGTTCTCGAGAGCTCTAGCTCTAGCTCGTGTCATGGGTCCTCTTGGCTCTTGTTGAGGTGATGGTAGGTCCATGGGGATGACCGTAGGATGCTCCGCATCAGGAGGCCTAATGGGACATTTTGGATGCAACAAGACATTTGCTACGCTCTCCAAGAACTATTTTTGGCCCAAGATGTTTCGCGACGTCAACCGCTTCACCAACCGATGCTCTACATGTCGCAAAGCTAAGTCTAAAGCTCAATCCCATGGCCTTTACATGCCTCTCCCAATTCCATATCAACCATGGGAAGATATTAGCATGGATTTTGTACTTGGATTTCCTAGGACTAGAAATGGAAAGGATTCGGTATTTGTCGTTGTGGACCGTTTCTCTAAGATGGCACATTTCATTCCTTGCAACAAGATAGACCATGCTTCACATGTTGCCAATCTCTTTTGTAGGGAAATATTGCGTCTACATGGAGTGCCAAAGACGATCGTTTCAGACCGCGACGTCAAATTCCTAAGCTACTTTTGGAAGACCCTATGCACCAAGCTCGGAATCAAGCTACTCTTCTCCATGGCGTATCATCCACAAACCGACGGCCAAACGGAGGTGACCAACCGCACACTCTCTGCTCTACTTCGCGGGCTCATCAAGAAAAACATCAAGGAGTGGGAGGAGTGTCTACCTATCGCCGAGTTCGCCTACAACCGAGCAAGACACTCAACAACCGGCAAGTCCCCCTTCGAGGTTGTCTACGGATTCAACCCATTGTCCCCATTGGACATTCTCCCTCTACCACTCCAAGAGCGCATCAATTTGGACGCAAATGCACGCGTGACCCATCTCAATAAGGTGCATAAAGATACAAGGCAAACCATCAAGTGCCAAGTACAATGACTTGCGACCAAGCTCAACATCAATAAGCAACCCATGGTATTCGACATTGGTGATCTTGTGTGGCTACACCTTCGCAAAGACCGCTTCCCCACCGAATGCAAGTCCAAGCTTCTCCCTCGAGCGGATGGACCCTTCAAGGTGCTTGCGCGCTACAACAACAATGCTTACAAGATCGAACTCCGGCGTGACAAGTACAACGTGAGCGACATCTTCAATGTCAAGGACCCCTCTCCCGACCATGGTGATGAAGATTTTGATCCAACATCGGATCTTCCCCAAGGGAGGGGAGATGATGCGGAGCATCCCAAGGTTATCCCCATGGACCTTCCTATGCCTCCGACAACACCACTTGGACCAATGACAAGGGCCTGAGCGAAGGCTATCGAAGATAAGGTGAACTCACTCCTCTCTGAGCTACCACCTTCTATGCATGAGAATTGGCTACTACCTCAAGTGGAAACCCTGTGTGTGATCAGGTGCTTGGAGGAAAGCCACGGACCAACTACACTCAACGGACAAGACGGTGAGGACGCCAAGTTCATTGGACAAGAAGAAGAACTGCTCGAAGTTCCCAGGCTCCGGACGACCGACGAACCCCGAACGTCCGACGACCTCCAGGCTTCGGACGTCCGACCCTCTCCAGACGACCCACACTTCCACACCCGAGCCAAAACTACGAACTTTCGAAGCTCCACAGATGACCGACGTCCCGGACGTCCGACTCCTACCGGACGTCCGAGCGAAGACCACCCGAGCTGAATCTACGGACGTCCGACAGGTACCGGATGTCTGGACCCTCGCGAGCCTCCGGACGACCGGTGACCCAGACATCTGACGCTTGTGTGCCATTATGTGTTGGGCCGCAGCCCATGTACCCCTTCGCCCCTCTTTTGCACTAAGACTAGAAATAGACCTCATATTCCTTCTAGATAGGGTTAGCATTGGTTTAGCTCATATTAGAGATAGAGCATTGCTTATCCACATTGGATCTACTCCACGAGAGAGACCGCGACCCCTCTTCGGAGAAGATCCCTTTGGATTCAAGACCTCCTTGCGGAGAAGAACATCAAGACCTCCTCACGGAGAAGACCGGCTACCTTTGTATCGTCCCTAGTTGACCCTGGATCGTGTGACCTTTCATGTACTCGAGGATCTAGCACATGTGTGACTATTTCTTGTTGGTTTGAGTGATTCTCTCGTGTTTCCCCTCGTGTGTTCCCCTCATGTTTCCCCTCGGGTTCTTCGTGTTCTTCGCGGGATCCGCTCCTTTCGTGAAAGATCGACCATCTAGGGTTCCACCCTACATCAATCCTTCCAAGCGTGACTCGCCGGCTTGTCAGGCAAACTGTGCTTTGGGCAAGGCTCATTGAACATTGCCTCAAGATTAAAGTTTTTCCTACCAAATGAATGTTTACCATTAGCTTTGTGGTGCTGGCCCTTATACCCAGTGTTGGTGTTAGTGACAAGATCTGACCCGCCCTCGGGGTGTCTGCGTTTCCCACCATTACCTTGGTTGTTGCCATTGTTTGTTGTTGTATTCTGCTGCTGACCTTCACCATTGTCACTCTTCTTACCCTTATTGGACCTCTCATCATCAGATCCAGGGTCCTTGATGTTATCAGAATCAGCATACATAATTAGAGCCGCCATCAGCTCCCTCATGTCATTGCAATAATGCTTAAGCCGCCCGAGCTTCTGCTTGAGAGGGGTAAAATGACAATTTTCTCCAAGACCAGAACTGCTGAACCCGTCGCGATGCTATTTGATGAATGGATAATAGCTGAGACCAGTTGGACCCAATGGTGGGCCGATTCATCCTCCCGTTGCACACAATTGACCAAATCAATAATCATCAAAGGTTGCATACACGTTTCTTTAAAATTATGAATGAAGCGTGCTTTCAACTCAGCCCAGGAATTGATGGAATTAGCGGGTAACCCTTTCAACCAGGTTTGAGCTAGTCCATCCAACATCACGGTGAAGTACTTGGCACATACAACATCATTAACATCCAACATCTCCATGTCTAATTCATAGCTCTCAATCCATGCCTCGGGGGGAAGATCAGTTGTATAATTAGGCACCTTACGAGGACCCTTAAAATCCTTGGGCGGACGTTCATTGCGTATAGCCGGTACCAGACATGGCACCCCAACTATCCTGGAAGTCGTCCCGGCTTCAACGGATGCCAAAGGGTTTACTGGAAATTGCTGATGAGCCGCCAATTCCGCCTCACGACAGGCTCTAGCCTGATCCACAAGGGCATGAGCATTGTTCAGCAGATTATCATCATGGGGCGGGTTATGCCCACGGGGCAGGTCATCATTGCGAGGTAGATCACGACGCCGTTCGCTGCTGGAAACTGCCGACGATTCAATACGCCAACTGTAACTTCGACTTGGGTGAGGAGTTGAATGAACACGCTCACGACTATATGAATAAGCCGCTTGTTGCGCCACAGCCGTCTGAAGAAGTTCCACAATGTTCCGGGTCTCTATTGCAGCTGGAGACTCGCCTTCAATCGGGATAGCCGCCCATCGTGTAGTTTTTGCTATCATATTATCCAGCGAGTTAGAATAATGGCCAGAGGGTGTTGGAACCTGTTGAGGTGGGGTTGGATCCCTATGAGGCGGTGGTAAACGAGGCCGAGCTGCCGCCCTGGTCCCTGGCGCCTCAGCAGCCCGGGTTACATCAAGCGGGTTGCTTGTTCCTGCCCCAGATGTGTTAAAAAGATCCCGTCCCTCAAACTGTGAAGGCAGGCGGCCTGGTGCCTCCTTCGAAGAACAGCATTGGACACATTCTGATCTAGACTCAGACGAAAAGCCTCTGCCTTTATCCGTTGTGACTCAGCTTACATCAGGGCTCGCTCCCTCGCCATCATGGCATTCTCTACATTAAGATCCTCCTCGGCCTTGGCCACCTCATCTCGCACCTTCGCAACTTCCGCATTATGCTATGCTTGATTCACCGGAGTCACCTCTGTGGCTAACAGAGCCGTCAAAGTGCCCGAGAGCTCAAATAAAACTTGAGTTGGCGGCCGAGTTGAGCTGCTCGCCCCGGCTGTCGCAGTAGCAGTTGAACCGGATGTCATGGCAGCAGCCGTTGACGAGTTTAGAACCGGTTGTGTACCAGCCATAAAAATAGCAGCCCTGCTCGGCGGCTCATATGGGTCCAGAATACTATCGCCAACGGAATAGACCCCAAGCCCGCTATCTTGAAGTTGGTACATTGACTCGTTTTCTCTAGTCGAGGACTCATCACCTGAGTAGACGAGAGTGTCTCCTCTGGACACAAAATTCTCCGCCTCATTTGTGCCATGTACACACCCGACGAAAACACACTTCTGGCCAGGTTGAACACTGGTGGATTGCGGAAGCTGAGCCGGCTTGACGATGTCGGTGCAGATGTCTGGCTCGGGCTCAGATTCGCCGATCTTGCCGATGAAGACATGGATTCTACCAAAGGGGACCGGGTACCCGTACTCGACTGAGTTGGCCTTGGGACCCCAGCCAGCGTCGTCGATGTAAAGCTTACCGCGGCGGCTCTTGGTCATCTTGCCAATGGTGTGACGTTCGATCCCTGGGAAGGATCCCTTCAAGAACTCGAAACCACCGTGCGCGGGCCCAACGGTTGGCGCCAACTGTCATGGTTTTGTCACGGCATATGCCCTTGTGGAAGGACTTAGGTGTGGATCCATCACAACATAGGTTAGCTTGAAGGGGTTGAACGAGACAAAGGACACAAGGTTTACCTAGGTTCGGCCCCTCACAACGAGCTAAAATCATACATCCTACTTCTAATTGTATTGCTTGGGTATCGATTACAAGGGAGTGGAGTCGCTTGACCTAGCTATCGATCAATTGTTTCTTGAGTTAACTCATCATCGGGTCTCGCCTTTATATACACAGGTCGAGGCCCGAGGCTTTACAATAGTCCGAGCCGGATCACGCAACATGACCAGATCGATTTCTAAGTTGCCTTGCCTTACCAGGCAAGTCACCATCGGGCCGCTCACGCCTCCGGGTCTTGGGCCACCACCAGGCACGCCTCTTAAGCCGCCACCAGTCTTCATGTTCCATATTCTTGGACCTACTTGGGCCTTCTTCATATTGAGTCGCCAATGGTGTAACCCGGCCCCTCCTGGGCGGGTCACACCTCGGGGTTATATCCCCAACACAACCTAAAGGTGAGGCGGCTGCAGGGACAGACCCTGACCGGCTTGACAATGATGCAGCCCATGGGGTGCCCTCAACTAAACAAACTAAAAAGTCACTTGGCAATCATGTTGTTGCGGGAGCGTCGGGGTAGTTGGCGAAGCGCGCCGCGGAGGTTCACCTCTCAGGGGCCAGTCAGCTCCTAAGGCTCGCGAGGGACTAAAGCCTCGGGAGACGCCATCATGAGCTGTGCGAACCTTTGGAAGGTGGCGCGGGCGTTCAGCGGGCCAAAGAGCATGTGAATGTAGTTAGTGGGGTTGCCCCTGCTCTGGCCGATGCGCGACGGCCAGAAGATGTCCTGGGAGCTGGCCCTGTTTAGGCCCGCGATGTCGACGCACATGCACAGCTCGCTGCTCACGCCAAGAGCGGTAGCTAAATTGACGGGGCACGTTGGGCGACGCTCGCCGCGCATGGCTCGAGCTTCTCACAGCTTGTGAATCTCCTGGGTGATGAGATATTGTGAATCTCCTGGGTGATGAGATATTGTGAATCGCCTGGGTGATAAGCTCTTGTGCTCCTGGCGCCTGGTGTCGTACTCCTTGCCTGCGGGGGCACGTGTCAAAGCACGCCTCCAAGTGGTGCCCGAGCACCTCCCTCGCCACACTAGTCAGGTCAGACGCTCTCCGGGTGGAAGCCCCCGAGCCTGCCCAGAGGGAGGCACCGGGCACGCCTTCCTATGTGGGAGGAAGGCAAGCCCCAATAGCAGGGGCGGAGCCCTGAGTGTTGTCGTTGACTAGTTGCTCCTTTGCTTCGGGGCTGTCCTTGGAGAGCAGTTGCTTCTTCTTTGCGGGGGTAGCCTCGGGAGGCATGGCGACGTTCTCACCATCAGAGTTTTCGGTCGCAGTGGCCCGGTAGGCATGCTCGAGGGAGCAGACCGCGTCTTTCTCGTTACAGGCCCCGGTGATGATGCTGCTGCACCCAGGCATCTTGAGGACATTGTAGCTGTGGTGGGTCGCTGCCATGAACTTGGTGAGCACGGGGTCTCCCAGGATGGCGTTGTATGGGAGGCTGATGTGCGCCACGTCGAAGTCGATGAGCTCAGTGTGGTAGTTGTCGCACTTGCCGAAGGTGACAGGGAGGCGTACTTGCCCTAGGGAATGGTGGAGCCATCGGTCACCCCTGAAAAGGGTCTGGTGGGCATCAGCTGGTCGTAGGGCACTTGGAGCGTCTCAAAGGTCGCGATGGAGATCACGTTGAGGTCAGCACCTCCGTCGACGAGGGTCTTGGTAACAGTGACGTTGCTGATGGTGGGAGTGCACAACATGGGGAGCGCGCTGGCGGTGGCTGAGCACCTGAGGTGGTCCTTGGAGTCAAAGGTGATGGCGTACTGCGACCACTTGAGTAACAAGATGGGGTCTATTCCTACATGAATAGATCTTGTCTACATCATGTCATCGTTCTTATTGCATTACTTCGTTTCTCCATGAACTTAATACACTAGATGCATGTTGGATAGCGGTTAATGTGTGGAGTAATAGTAGTATATGCAGGCAGGAGTCGGTCTACTAATCTTGGACGTGATGCCTATATAATGATCATTGCCTGGATATCGTCATGATTATTTGAAGTTCTATCAATTGCCCAACAGTAATTTGTTTACCCACCGTACGCTATTTTTCTCGAGAGAAGCCACTAGTGAAACCCATGGCCCTTGGGTCTCTTCTTTATCATATTTGCCTTCGAAATATATTTTCATTCGCTTTTATTTTCAGATCTATTAATCCAAAAATACACAAATACCTAGCTGCAATTTATTATTATTTATTTTGTCTCACATTCTCGCGAGATCTATTTATCCAATGTACTATAATTTTATCTATCTTTTTACCCGTGAGGGATTGACAACCCCTCTTTTACGTGGGTTGCAAGTATTTCTTCTTTGTGTGCAGGTACCGTTTACGTAGTGTTGCGTAGTTCTCCTACTGGTTCGATAACCTTGGTCTCATAAGTGAGGGAAATACCTACTGTAGCTGTGCTACATCATCCCTTCCTCTTTGGGGAAATAACGACGTAGTTCAAGCCGCATCAGTAGCGTAGTAGTTCACGCGCCATGAGCAGCGCGGCCTACGCATTCATCGGTCCACGGCGAGCCTGGGAGGATGAGGCCGTAGCGGCGACGAGTGAAGGCGTGGTGATACGTCTCCAACATATCTATAATTTTTTATTGTTCCATGCTATTATATTATCTGTTTTGGATGTTTAATGTGCTTTAATATACCTTTTTATATTATTTTTGGGACTAACCTACTAACCAAAGGCCTAGTGCAAATTGTTGTTTTTTTGCCTATTTCAGTGTTCCGCAGAAAAGGAATATCAAACGGAATCCAAACGGAATGAAACCTTTGGGAGAGTTATTTTTGGAACAAATGTGATCCAGGAGACTTGGACTGGACGTCAAGAAAGAAGCAAGCAGGCCACGAGGCAGGAGGGCACGCCCAGGGGCGTAGGCGCACCCCCACCCTCGTGGGCCCCTCGCAGCTCCACCGACCTACTTCTTCCTCCTATATATACCCATATACCCAGAAAACATCCAGGAGCACCACGAAACCCTATTTCCGCCGCCGCAACCTTCTGTGCCCATGAGATCCCATCTTGGGGCCTTTTACGGTGCTCCGCCAGAGGGGGAATCGATCACGGAGGACTTCTACATCAACACCATAGCCTCTCCGATGATGTGTGAGTAGTTTACCGCAGACCTTCGGGTCCATAGTTATTAGCTAGATGGCTTCTTCTCTCTCTCTTTGGATCTCAATACAAAGGTCTCCACAATTCTCTTGGAGATCTATTCGATGTAATTCTTTTTGCGGTGTGTTTGTCGAGATCCGATGAACTGTGGGTTTATGATCAACATTATCTATGAACAATATTTGATTCTTTTCTAAAATCTTTTATGCATGATTTAATATCTTTGCAAGTATCTTCGAATTATCAGTTTGGTTTGGCCTACTAGATTGATCTTTCTTGCAATGGGAGAAGTGCTTAGCTTTGGGTTCAATCTTGCGGTGTCCTTTCCCAGTGACAGCAAGGCACGTATTGTATTGTTGCCATCAAGGATAAAAAGATGGGGTTTATATGATATTGCTTGAGTTTATCCCTCTACATCATGTCATCTTGCCTAATGCGTTACTCTGTTCTTATGAACTTAATACTCTAGATGCATGCTGGATAGCGGTTGATGTGTGGAGTAATAGTAGTAGATGCAGAATCGTTTCGGTCTACTTGTCGCGGACGTGATGCCTATATACATGATCATGCCTAGATATTCTCATAACTATGCGCTTTCCTATCAATTGATCGACGGTAATTTGTTCACCCACCGTAGAATTTGCTATCTTGGGAGAAGCCACTAGTGAAACCTATGGCCCCCAGGTCTATCTTCCATTATATTATTCTCCCGTCAACAAGCTTTTTCTGTCGTCGTTTATTTTGCAATCTTTATTTTCCAATCTATACAATAAAAATACCAAAAATATTTATCTTATTATCTCTATCAGATCTCACTTTCGTAAGTGACCGTGAAGGGATTGACAACCCCTTTATCGCTTTGCTTGCGAGGTTCTTGTTTGTTTGTGCAGGTATGAGGGACTTGCGTGTAATCTCCTACTGGATTGATACCTTGGTTCTCAAAAACTAAGGGAAATACTTACGCTACTTTGCTGCATCACCCTTTCCTCTTCAAGGGAAAACCAACGCATGCTCAAGAGGTAGCAAGAAGGATTTCTGGCACCGTTGCTGGGGAGATCTACGCACAAGTCAAGACATACCAAGTACCCATCACAAACTCTTATCCCTCACATTACATTATTTGCCATTTGCCTCTCATTTTCCTCTCCCCCACTTCTAAAATGATTTTTGAAAACCTTTGTGTTTTCTTAGCCTTCTTCCCGTATGTATCTTTGTTTGTGTTTCCATGTGCCTTCTATTTTCTTGCATCTTTGCTTGCTAAAAATCTATTGATATGGATCCACTTAAAGTGTTCTACTTGGATCACCTTCGATCCTTATGTGCTCATGCTGAAACCCCAACTAGCCTAGTTGATGGGAAATCTTTAGATGAGCATGATCATTTTGTGCGTCACCGTTTGTCTGAAAAGGGGAGACTCTTATGGGATCAAATAAACAGATTGTTGTGTTATGCTTGGAATCTTTGTGAAATTTATGATTTTACTTGTTTCTCTAAGAACCCTAAAAACACCTTCCCTACCTATGTGAGTTTAATGATAATGAAATCTTATCTTCTTATGCAAAGGGTGTTTATAGTTACTACGATATCGAACAAATTGAAGAATTTGTTGCTTTTAAGGGTGCTTATGAAGTTGCTTCTTTGATTGAAAAGTATGATATTACTCTCTACGAATCTGAAAATTTTGACATACTTAAATATTGCTATGAAAACTATGCTCATAATGTCTATGTCAAAGAATTTATTGAAAGAATGACCGATATGCATGAATCTATAGATAATTATGATTCTGATGATTTGATTGAAATATCCCTTGATGAACATGATGCTTGCTATTCTTGTGGCCATGATGCCAATATTTATGAAGATGAATTTGCTATAGTTCCTTATGTTAAACATGAGATTGTTGCTATTGCACCCATACTTGATAGTTCCTTCGATGAAAAGCATGATTGCAATGATGTTATTATAAATTCTCTTAATGTCAATTGTGTTAATGATATGCGAAACCTCAAGCTTGGGGATGCTAGTTTTACTATAACTACTATTTGTTGCAATGATCATGATTGGGGTGATTCTTCTTATGATCTTGAAAATTTATTTAAGCCCCATGATGAATATAAGATTGATAATCGTGTTTGCAATATTATTAAAAGTGGGTTTGGAAGAGTGTCAACTTTAGATCCCACATATTTTGAGAATGTTCAATCTTATGAAATTTTTGATAAAAGTGGGTTTGGAGAGGTCATGACTTTAGTTAGTGTTAATCCCACTATTTTGGAAGAGTGCCAACTTTACATGCATGTGGATCGTGCTGAAAATATTTTATGTGATAGATATTTTGTTGAGTTTGCTTATGATCCCACATGTAATTATTATGAGAGAGGGAAATATGATTGTAGAAATTTTCATGTTACTAAATTACCTCTCGTTATGTTGAGATTGCTATTGTTTCTTTCCGCTCCCTTGCATATGCTAGTTTTTGCTTGCTATGATAATTTGTTTGCCTATAAGATGCCTATGCATAGGAAGTATGTTAGACTTAGATGTGTTTGTCACGTGTTTTATGATGCTCTCTTTTGTCCTTCAATTCATGTCTTTCATGTGAGCATCATTGAAATTATCAATGCCTAGCTATGGGCGTTAAACGATAGCGCTTGTTGGGAGGCAACCCAATTTTATTTTTGTTTCTTGCTTTTTGTTCCTCTTTAGTAATAAATAATTCATATAGCTTATGTTTAGATGTGGTTTTATGTTTTTAATTAGTGTTTGTGCCAAGTAGAACCTTTGGGAAGACTTGGGGGAAGTCTTTGCGATCTTGCTGTAAAAAACAGAAACTTTAGCGCTCACGTGATTAGCTGTCATTTTTTACTGGAGAGTGTGATTAGGTTGATTCTTTTTGAAGATGATTAATAGACAAATTCCTCACGTCCAACAGTTTATTTCAGAATTTTTGGGGTTACATAAGTATTCAAAACCTACAGATTACTACAGACTGTTCTCTTTTTAACAGATTCTGTTTTTCGTGTGTTGTTTGCTTATTTTGATGAATCTATGGCTAGTATCGGGGGGGGGGGGTATGAACCATAGAGAAGTTGGAATACATTAGGTTTAACACCAATATAAATAAAGAATGAGTTCATTACAGTACCTTCAAGTGGTGGTTTGTTTTCTTATACTAACGGTGCTCATGAGATTTTCTGTTGAGTTTTGTGTTGTGAAGTTTTCAAGTTTCGGGTGAAGATTTGATGGATTTTGGAATAAGGAGTGGCAAGAGCCTAATATTGGGGATGACCATGGCACCCCAAGGTAAAATTCAAGGACAACCAAAAGCCTAAGCTTGGGGATGCCCCGGAAGGCATCCCCTCTTTCGTCTTCGTCCATCAGTAACTTTACTTGAGGCTATATTTTTATTCACCACATGATATGTGTTTTGCTTGGAGCGTCTTGTATGATTTAAGTCTTTGATTTTTAGTTTACCACAATCATCCTTGATGTACACACCTTTTGGAGAGACACACACGAATCGTAATTTATTAGAATACTCTATGTGCTTCACTTATATCTTTTGAGCTAGATAATTTTGCTCTAGTGCTTCACTTATATCTTTAAGAGCATGGTGGTGGTTTTATTTTATAGAAATTATTGATCTCTCATGATTCACTTATATTATTTTGAGAGTCTTTTAGAATATCATGGTAATTTTCTTTGGCTATAAAATTAGTCCTAATATGATAGGCATCCAAGATGGGTATAATAAAAACTTTCATAAAAAGTGCATTGAATACTATGAGAAGTTTGATACTTGATGATTGTTTTGAGACATGAAGATGATATTAGAGTCATGCTAGTTGAGTAGTTGTGAATTTGAGAGATGCTTGTTCTGAAGTTTGTGATTCTCGTAGCATGAACGTATGGTGAACCGTTATGTGATGAAGTCAGAGCATGATTTATTTATTGATTGTCTTCCTTATGAGTGGCGGTCGGGGACGAGCGATGGTCTTTTCCTACCAATCTATCCCCCTAGGAGCATGCGTGTAGTATTTGTTTCGATAACTAAAATAACTAATAGATTTTTCCAATAAGTATGTGAGTTCTTTATGACTAATGTTGAGTCCATGGATTATACGCACTCTCACCCTTCCACCATTGCTAGCCTCTCTAATACCGCGCACCTTTCGCCGGTATCATACACCCACCATATACCTTCCTCAAAACAGCCACCATACCTACCTATTATGGCATTTCCATAGCCATTCCGAGATATATTGCCATGCAACTTACCACCGTTCTGTTTGTTATAACATGTTTCATCATTATCATATTGATTTGCATGATCATGTATTTGACATCGTATTTGTGGCAAAGCCACCTTTATAATTCTTTCATACATGTCACTCTTGATCCATTGCATATCCCAGTACACCGCCGGAGGCATTCAAATAGAGTCATATGTTGTTCTAGTATCGAGTTATAATTTTTGAGTTGTAAGTAAATAAAAGTGTGATGATCATCATTATTAGAGCATTGTCCCAAGTGAGGAAAGGATGATGGAGACTATGATTCCCCCACAAGTCGGGATGAGACTCCGGACGAAAAGAAAAAAAAGAGCCCAAAAAAAGAGGCCAAAAAAAGAGGAAAAGGCCCAAATAAAAAAATGAGAGAAAAAGAGAGAAGGGACAATGTTACTATCCTTTTACCACACTTGTGCTTCGAAGTAGCACCATGATCTTCATGATAGAGAGTCTCCTATGTTGTCACTTTCATATACTAGTGGGAATTTTACATTATAGAACTTGGCTTGTATATTCCAATGATGGGCTTCCTCAAAATGCCCTAGGTCTTTGTGAGCAAGCGAGTTGGATGCACACCCACTTAGTTTCTTTTGTTGAGCTTTCATACACTTATAGCTCTAGTGCATCCGTTGCATGGCAATCCCTACTCACTCACATTGATATCTATTGATGGGCATCTCCATAGCCCGTTAATACGCCTAGTTGATATGAGACTATCTTCTCCTTTTTGTCTTCTCCACAACCACCATTCTATTCCACCCATAGTGCTATATCCATGGCTCACGCTCATGTATTGCATGAAGATTGAAAAAGTTTGAGAACATCAAAAGTATGAAACAATTGCTTGGCTTGTCATCGGGGTTGTGCATGATTAAATACTTTGTGTGATGAAGACAGAGCATAGCCAGACTATATGATTTTGTAGGGATAAGTTTCTTTGGCCATGTTATTTTGAGAAGACATGGTTGCTTTGTTAGTATGCTTGAAGTATTATTATTTTTGTGTCAATATTAAACTTTTGTCTTGAATCTTTCGGATCTGAACATTCATGCCACAATAAAGAAAATTACATTGAGAATTATGCTAGGTAGCATTCCACATTAAAAATTATGTTTTTATCATTTACCTACTCGAGGACGAGCAGGCATTAAGCTTGGGGATGCTTGATACGTCTCCAATGTATCTATAATTTTTTATTGTTCCATGCTATTATATTAACTGTTTTGGATGTTTAATGGGCTTTAATATACCTTTTTATATTATTTTTGGGACTAACCTCTAACCAAAGGCCCAGTGCAAATTGCTGTTTTTTTGCCTATTTCAGTGTTTCGCAAGAAAGGAATATCAAACGGAATCCCAATGGAATGAAACCTTCGGGAGAGTTATTTTTGGAACAAACGTGATCCAGGAGACTTGGAGTGGACGTCAAGAAAGAAGCGAGGAGACCACGAGGCAGGAGGGCGTGCCCAGGGGGGTAGGCGCACCCCCCACCCTCGTGGGCCCCTTGCAGCTCCACCAACCTACTTCTTCCTCCTATATATACCCATATACCTTGAAAACATCCAGGAGCACCACGAAACCCTATTTCCACCGCCGCAACCTTCTGTACCCGTGAGATCCCATCTTGGGGCCTTTTCCGGCGCTCCACCGGAGGGGGAATCGATCACGGAAGGCTTCTGCATCAACACCATAGCCTCTTCGGCGATGTGTGAGTAGTTTACCATAGACCTTCGAGTCCATAGTTATTAGCTAGATGGCTTCTTCTCTCTCTTTGCATCTCAATACAATGTTCTCCTCGATTCTCTTGGAGATCTATTCGATGTAATTCTTTTTGCGGTTTGTTTGTCGAGATCCGATGAATTGTGGGTTTATGATCAAGATTATCTATGAACAATATTTGATTCTTTTTGAAATCTTTTATGCATGATTTAATATCTTTGCAAGTCTCTTCGAATTATCAGTTTGGTTTGGCCTACTAGATTGATCTTTCTTGCAATGGGATAAGTGCTTAGCTTTGGGTTCAATCTTGCGGTGTCCTTTCCCAGTGACAGCAGGAGCAGCAAGGCACGTATTGTATTGTTGCCATCGAGGATAAAAAGATGGGGTTTATATCATATTGCTTGAGTTTATCCCTCTACATCATGTCATCATGACTAATGCGTTACTCTATTCTTATGAACTTAATACTCTAGATGCATGCTGGATAGCGGTCGATGTGTGGAGTAATAGTAGTAGATGCAGAATTGTTTCGGTCTACTTGTCGCGGACGTGATGCCTATATACATCATCATGCCTAGATATTCTCATAACTATGCGCTTTTCTATCAATTGCTCGACAGTAATTTGTTCACCCACCGTAGAATTTGCTATCTTGAGAGAAGCCACTAGTGAAACCTATGGCCCCCGGGTCTATCTTCCATTATATTATTCTCCCGTCAACAAGCCTTTTCTGTCGCCGTTTATTTTACAATCTTTATTTTCCACTCTATACAATAAAAATACCAAAAATATTTATCTTATTATCTCTATCAGATCTCACTTTCGTAAATGACCGTGAAGGGATTGACAACCCCTTTATCGTGTTGGTTGTGAGGTTCTTGTTTGTTTGTGCAGGTACGAGGGATTTGCGTGTAATCTCCTACCGGATTGATACCTTGGTTCTCAAAAACTGAGTGAAATACTTACGCTACTTTGCTGCATCACCCTTTCCTCTTCAAGGGAAAACCAACGCATGCTCAAGAGGTAGCACGTGGCAGTGTGGCCATCGTGCTGCACGGAAGGGTGCAAGGAGGAGTCCTACTGCTCGTGGGCGGTAGGGTCAGTGGTGGCGTTGGCCCCGGCCGAGGTGGAGTGATGGTGGTCACCACGGCCCGCGGGCTCCGTCTGGGCGACACAAGTCGCCCGGCGCTCAGCGCGAACACAGTGAGCGTCGTCCATGGAGTTGGTGGAGCAGAGGTTGGAGCGAAGCGAAGGAACTGCGGCACACCCCTACTTGGCACGCCACATGTCGAAACCAGGGCTCCGGGGACCCAAGAAAGGTTTGAACATTGGGGTGTGCTCGCTGCCTTCGCTAAGCCCTGCCTTGCGACCCACAACCTCATGGCGACGCTCCAGCATGCTCGAGCGAGAGGAAAGATGAACAATGGACACGATAGCTTACCCAGGTTTGGGCCACCTTGCGGTGTAAGACCCTACTCCTGCTTTGTGGTTGGATTGCCTCACGAGGGAGGATGTGTATGTGTGTACAAGGGAAATTGAGCAGCCTCGGGAGGGTCTAGGACTCGTTCCCTCTCTACGGTGGCATCCTACCTATACTTGTACTGGCCTTGGTCCTCTTCCCTCGAAAACACAAGGCGGGAAGGGTTGCCACAACGGCCCGTTTTAAGGGGGACAGGAGTACAACTTATCTTGACTAAAGGTGGTCTTCGCCTGCTAAAGCTTCCTGCCATGACGCGCCAGTGGGCTCGGTGATGACCTCCATCCTGGCAAGCCCGTCGTCCTAGTCTTCTTGCACCAAACAGGTAACCCTTGGGAACTACTTTGGGAACTGGTGCACCTTCCTTGCTCCCTTAGCACGAAAGAGGAAAGCCTTCTCATTCGCACCTGTTGGCGCCCCTCGGGCTTCGCTCATCACCGTGCGCGTCACCCACGTGGAGACGCAAGACCGCGCAGCTCCGCTACCTGATCCTTGATTCGTACGCCTCCGTGAGGGGCCTCGGGAAGCCGCCTCGCGAGGCTCTCGGTGACACCTAATGGCGCACACCTTAGGTGAAGCCCTGGAGGTGGGCTAGCTTTGGGCCTTCTGGTGACGCCACGCCCTGGGCCACAGGTAGATGGGCCTAGGTACCCCCAATCCCATGGGCCCAACGGAAGGGATTCGGGTTGATCTGACAACGTCAGCCTGAAGGTAACACAAGGATCGCTCCTAGTTATCCCACTTTGACTGAAATTGATAAGGTAGATACACTACCTTATGGTGGTCACGTAGGCGGAAGTAGCCACTTCCGGGCACCTAGGACACATCCTGGGATAAGTGATACAAGCTGAAGTAGTGGTGCTAGAGGGCCACGGACGGTAGAACACCAATGAACATCTCACAAAAATGAGAAAATTGGAAAAATGGAGGATAGAATTGGGGTCAGGTGGATGAAATTGATGTGGTAGGCATCTAGAACAATGATGAGAAACTTAGAGAAGGGGGGCAAAAGGCCCACCAGAATGAAACTAGAGAGAACCACTGTCTCCCCCTATTGGAGCATAGGAGAGTCGTACCTAGTCAGGCCATGGTTGTAGGCAGCAAGTACCGCTTCAGAGGGATCATGTGGGCAAGGATCCACTCGACCATCAGACTCATCTTGAGTGTCAACGATGGAAGAACTGATGGAGGCAGGGTAACCACGAGAGACGACCCCGCTTGAGAATGCACCACCAAGGTAGATGAATCATGTTGTAGGGTGGAACCCTAAGTGAAGATCTTTTCACACTTGGAGGGGGGAAGGGATGAACACAAGATCACAAAGAGGAAATTCACTCAAACAAAACCCAATCACACATCCACTAGGATAGCATGGAGGTGCGCGTCTCAGTTACAGAAGCTCCTAGGGAGGCCTGTGCGCATGGGGTCTTGGGGGCTCGTGGCCATGGGGTCACCTAGGAGGTGTTGTGCTGCTCCAGTTTGGCTCCTCCTTCCTCGTTGCTTTGGGGTGCTTCTCCAACTCCTTTGGGGTGTCCCTTAGCTGCTTGGTGGCACTGGTCTTCGTACCTAATGACACATGGCATGTTTTGGTGAGGTAGCCTCCAAGTTCCATTTATATCCATATCGATCTTGAGTATGATGAGGACATCAATACCATTGTTACACCCACAGCCCTTGCTGCTATACATACTGGACCAATTACTAGAGCTCGCGCACGCCAATTAAATTATCAGGTACTTCGCTTCTTGGTAATGATTCTAATGTTCATGAGAATATGATGATGCCTACATTGGATACATTTGTTTTGCTTACAAATGAAGGACCTGGCATGGATAAGAGGGATGAACACTGGAGCAAGACCAAGCATGGAGATGATGGCATGCGCAAGGGGATCAAGAACGGAGTTACAAGTGATGATTTCAAGACTTTGAAGCCACCATAAGGAGTGCATGAAGCCTTGGACGAAATATACCAGATGCCACTTCATAAATTTCGTCCGGAGGCTATTATAGGTGTTGCGTCACCTTATTATTGGGCCAGGCCCATGTACTTTCGAAATACTTAAGTATAGGCTGTTTTTAGAGTCCGTATGTGTGGGGAAACAAGAGTTAGGGTTGGTTTCGTACCCCTCCTCCAAGGACCACGAAATCCCCCCCCCCCTCTTCCTCCATATATACAGCCCTTAGGGCGTCGTTTAGACTTTGGGTTTTGTTTAGATTAAAGTTCGCCATAGCTGCAACTTCACGTACTTCGAGTCTATTCTTCATACCTACAGTCCACGAAAAAGCCAAAAAATAGGGTTAGTTCATCCTATCCGAACCAATATGAGCCTTTGCATAATCTTTTCTGTATTTGCTTTGTTGAATTCCAGTTGCATCATCGTGTCAAGTTGCTGGTCTTAGCGTCTAGTCCTTTAGAGCTTCGAGTTCTGTTCACAAGTTGTCACGCCGCCGCTGCATCATCATCATCACCGCTGCCATATACCACCATCATCGTCACTGTTGCCATATACCACCATCGTCATCACCGCTACCATATATCACCATCGTCATCATCGCTGCCATATACCACATATCCACCGCCATCACGATAATCCGAGTCCACCTCCATCACAGATTCACCACTAGTCCATGTTCCACCGCCCTACATTTATCCGCCACCAGTCCGAGCTTCCACCAGATTCATCTCCGCCACCAGTCCTAGTCCGAGTCCAGTATTTGTTGCTTTGTTTTCGATTTCTAGATCATGCCATACTCCGAGTCGTGACAGAGAAAGAATCTCGAACTTCCGTGTTACCCACAGTAGAAGAATAGTTCCAGTTTCAAAAAAACGAAGTTTGGAAAATTCTAGCTAGGCAATTTTTAGACCATTTGTAGACTTTTTCGAAAAAATTGTTGTAGAAAAAAAGAGGAAAAAAGTGAAAAAATAAAATCAGAGCGTGCTCCTCCCTTGTTTACGTGCAGTGTTGTTAGTTTGTTAGTGTTCTAGGCTCGCATCTCTAGCATGGTCTAGACTAGGACCAGCATAGTACCGTCGTTGAGCGTTTATTCAACTTTGCATATCTGAATTGATTATTGCTGACCCTTTTTGCTACCATATTATAAGCCTTTCCAGCTCCACATAAATGTACGTCGTGCGCTTGACTCTCCCTGGTAATCGCTCTATCCAAGCTTTGAGAGTTTTGACTACGGCGGTTGCCGATCACCGCATGCTGCTGGGTAAGAACTAGTAAGAATTTGAGATTTGCTTGACGGATTTGTGACACCCACCACCACCTGATGAGGACATCAATGCCATTGTTACACCCACAGCCCCTGCTGCTATACATACTGGACCAATTACTAGAGCTCGCGCACGCCAACTAAATTATCAGGTACTTTCGTTTCTTGGTAATGATTCTAATGTTCATTAGAATATGATGTTGCCTAAATTGGATACATTTGTTTTGCTTACAAATGAAGGGCCTGGCATGGATAAGAGGGATGAACACTGGAGCAAGACCAAGCATGGAGATGATGGCATGCGCAAGGGGGTCAAGAATGGAGTTACAAGTGATGATTTCAAGACTTTGAAGCCACCATAAGGAGTGCATGAAGCCTTGGACGAAATATACAAGATGCCACATCATAAATTTTGTCCAGAGGCTATTCTAGGTGATGCATCACCTTATTATTGGGCCAGGCCCATGTTTTTTCAAAATACTTAAGTATAGGCTGTTTTTAGAGTCTGTGTGTGTGGGGAAACAAGAGTTAGGGTTGGTTTTGGACCCCTCCTCCAAGGGCCACGAAATTCCCCCCTCTTCCTCCATATATACAGCCCTTAGGGCACCATTTAGACTTTGGGTTTTGTTTAGATTAAAAGTTCGCCATAGCTGCAACTTCGCATACTTCGTTTGTGTTCAACGACCAGACCAAGGCATCACAGAACCCCACCTTGATCAATAAAGCTTTTATCTTATATTCGTAATATCCAGATTGCAATATCAGTTTCTTGCTTGTTCTTCGTTTGCTCGTAGGAAACAGACCCTCGTGGTTAGGTTGATCGTGCTCCGGCGTGGTCAATAACCCCTCGGAAGTTGGTTTAGCGATTGCTAAGGCGCGACATCTCGCACGTTCGTAGTCGGATCATCAAGGTCGACTCCCATAGAAAATGATAGCCACCATCTCATCGAAACATCAGGACACCTTCGCCTCTATCAAGTGGTATCAGATTTTCAGGTTGCTCGGTGAGATTTTATAGTTTTTCTAGTTTAGATCGAGTCTGTTCTTTATACCTACAGTCCACGAAAAAGCAAAAAAAATTAGGGTTAGTTCATCATATCCGAACCAATCTGAGCCTTTGCATAATATTTTAGGGTTTTGCATTGTTGAATTTGCGGTTGCATCGTCGTGTCTAGTTGCTGGTCTTAGTGTCTAGTCCTTTAGAGTTTCAAGTTCTGTTCACAAGTAGTCACTCCGCCGCCGCATCATCACCATCTCCGCTGCCATATACCACCATCATCATCACCGCTGCCATATACCACCATCGTCATCACCGCTGCCATATACCACCATCGTCATCGCCGCTGCCATATACCACATATCCATCGCCATCACGATAATCTAATAAAGGCGAGGGTCCCGATCTTTCGATGAGATGATAACTATCGATTTGGTGGAGACGACTTTGACGATCCGACTACAAACGTGCACGACGTTGCGCCTTAGCAACCGCTAAACCAATCTCCTGAGGTTACTGACGATGCTGGAAGCATGGTCAGCCTGACCACGAAGGTCTATTCTTGCAAGCAATCGAAGAACGAGCAAGAATATGATAAAGCAATCTGAATATTGCAAATATATATGAAGTATTGATAATGGTGGGGATCCAGAAGCGGTCTTGGTCTGGTCGTTGGACACAAACGAAGTACACGAAGTTGCAATGGCTAACTTTTAACTAAACAAATCCCAAGGAAAAAGCTACTAGATGGATCTACTTATATAGGAGCAAGGGGTGGCGGCCAAGGAGGTGGGAGGACGTCCCAAGGCATCCTAAAACTAACCCTAGGTCGTACAAGGCTCATGGGCCCAAGTGGAGGTGATGCAACACCTTTGGGCTTGTAGTTTGACTCGGATTATGCTGCAATGTCAGATTGTTTCATCCGTAACTCAACGCTCCGGACGAATTTGAAGGTGAATCCAATTGGGTTGGAAAGAGCATGAAATCTAGTTTCCAACAAAAAAGAATCACCCAATTCGGAGTCCGTATGAAAAAGTTGTTGGCGTTTTGAGTCAGGTATGTCTGTGCAGTCCGAATCTGAATCCAGAACGTGAGAGACTTGGACTCTATCTTCTCTTGGCCCAAAAGTGACGTGAGAGGACTTTTTGAACACAACCTAAACTTCTCCTTTTCCCTTATCTTCATATGTGGATTGTACAAATGTCCCATACACCTGCAATTAGACAAAACACAAAAGTGTGTGAAGTATTTTTGTTCTGGATAACATAAATAGATTATTGAATAGTTTGCATTAGAAATCACCTGACAAATATGCATGTATGCAATATTTTTGGTCGTATCCAAGGTAGTCATGTCCTCATCATCCTCCCCTTTTTGAAAACAAAGCCGTCCTCGGCGTTCCTTAATCTGAAATGTGGCTAACAAAAGAGACAAGGTGTACATGCCGTATATGTATATGTCATCCAGTTTAACTTCCCTTGATTTTTGCACGTATGACACATGTATACATGAGTAACTTTCATAGTTCATAAAAACTAAAGCCAAAAATTATCACAAGAAGTAGAAGGCATGAAAATATTAGAACTCAGTTTGCACATATAAGTGAAGCTCTTATTCATTTCAAAAGATTCGCAATGTTCATCATTAAACCATCCCAACTTTGGTGAATAAACCTTACTTGCATCAAATTTACATGCTACAACATGATTAAATAAGCAAACATGCAATAAGTCATTGGACACAGAATCATCACCAAGATTGGAGGCCATATCAAAATGATTAAACATTAGTTCTTTTGCATCAACAGTTAATTCAATGGGTGCACTCAAAATTGTTGATATTCCAGTTGTTTGATCACATGACGCATTCATGACAGTAACAAGATTCTCTAAAATAGGTGGTGTGCTCAAATCAACAGGTAACTCAATACATGACGCATTCAAGTTAACTAGGCATGCATCATTCTCATGTGAAGTTATATCATCAATACCTTTACTGTTACCTTGTGGCAAAGATGTAGCTGATGTAGGTACGGACATTGACAATGTACCATACCCTTGAGATGATGCCGCGCTCATAATCCGAGGTGTAATGATGGAGGAACCCACCGGCGGTGGTGAGCATGAACTGGAATAGTAGTTGTTGTAGTCACCTAATGCATCCTCCTGTATCTGTCTCTCAAAGGTACAAGCACGGACATACATACCAGTAATGCAACGAGGAATATACTGAAATCTTGCCTGAATATCATGGTTCAAACCACCAAAAAATCTATTCATTATATCATTCTCAGATTCTTCTATGTCACAATGATGCATATAAGATTTGAACTCTTGGTAGTAAGCATGAACAGTGTTGTTGCCTTGTTTAAATTGTTCAAATTGGCGAAGCAATTCACGACGATAATAAGGAGGGAAAAATTGTTGTCTCATTACAGCTTTCAAAACTTTCCAAGTTGTGGGTTGGTTATCAATGTTTTTCTTACAGTGTAAACTCCACCAAACAGAAGCAAAATCAATAAATGCTCTAGTGGCTGCTCGCACTCACTCAAGTTCAGAAAAGTCATGGTGACTAAAAACTTGTTCTACTTCAAGCTCCCAAGCTAGATAAGTAGTAGGATTAAATCTACCCTCAAATGACGGTAAAAAGATAACCTGACCATGTGCTTGTGTGTGTTGTCCCAACTCTCGTGATGGTGAAGATGTGTCCGTCGTCCAAGAACTTCTATCTTCGGAACCTGTCATGATTAGTAGAAACAAGAAACAAAATTCTAGAATAATGTTCCTATGAACTACTAGGGTGTGGTGGTAAAGCGCTCACAGTAAAGCAAATATCAATATCTTACAAGTTCTTACCAAGCAGCAGGTGGTGACAGGCAACCAGCGGTGTCAAATAACTCTGAAGATTGTGTAAAGCGATTGCCAGGGGAACGTATGTATACACGGTGTAGAAATATGTGGAGCTGGGTTGGCTATATATGGTAGAAAAAGATTAGCAATAATCAATTCAGAGATGCAATGTTGAATAAACGCTCAACGACGGTACTGTGCTGGTCCTAGGCTAGACCGAACTAGAGACGCGAGCCTAGAACACTAATGAGGTCACGTCGTAGCACAACTAGCATCAATGAAGGATACTAAGTAGCTCTGGACAGCAAGATATAAGTGAAGATCACAACGGCAGTAAAGATAATGATGTGAAACAACAGCCAAGCAGGATATATCAACAACTTTGTCTCCAACTTTCCTCTGAAAAAGTTTGTGCCGATTTTTTTTTCAAGAATGGTATTGACTCAAGCTTTCAAACACAAAAAGAATCACTCAATTCCGAGTTGATATGAGGAGTCAAAAAATTAGAAAACTGGCCTGAAAAACTGGAATAAGTTGTGTTCATGAACTTCGGAGGGCAAAAAGACCTATTTAGAAGCCGATTTTGAGGTGCCAAATATTGAACAAGCTTCTTCTGTTGGGTTTCGTAGTAATTTCAAAAAAATTCCTACGCACACACAAGATCATGGTGATGCATAGCAACGAGAGGGGGAGAGTGTGATCTACGTACCCTTGTAGATCGACAACGGAAGCGTTAACTTGGTTGATGTAGTCGTACGTCTCCACGGCCCGACCGATCAAGCACCGAAACTACGGCACCTCCGAGTTCTAGCACACGTTCAGCTCGATGACGATCCCCGGACTCCGATCCAGCAAAGTGTCGGGGAAGAGTTCCGTCAGTACGACGGCGTGGTGACGATCTTGATGTTCTACTGTCGCAGGGCTTCGCCTAAGCACCGCTACAATATTATCGAGGACTATGGTGGAAGGGGGCACCGTACACGGCTAAGAATATGATCACGTGGATCAACTTGTGTCTCTAGGGGTGCCCCGTGCCTCCGTATATAAAGGCACAAAGGGGGGCTGGCCGGCCAAGAGGTGGCGCACCAGGAGGAGTCCTACTCCTTCCGGGAGTAGCACTCCCCCCCTTTCCTAGTTGGAATAGGATTCGCGGAGGGGGGAAAAGAGGAGAGAGAGGAGGAAGGGGAGCCGGCCCCCTCTCCTTCTCCTATTCGGAACAAAGGGGGGAGGGGCGCACGACCCATCTTTGGCCACCTCTCCTCTCTTCCACTAAGGCCCACTAAGGCCCATATACCTCCCGGGGGGTTTCGGTAACCTCCCGGTACTCCGGTAAAATCCCGATTTCACCCGGAACACTTCCGATATCCAAACATAGGCTTCCAATATATCAATCTTTATGTCTCGGCCATTTTGAGACTCCTCGTCATGTCCGTGATCACATCCGGGACTCCAAACAACCTTCGGTACATCAAAATGCATAAACTCATAATATAATTGTCATCATAACCTTAAGCGTGCGGACCCTACGGGTTCGAGAACAATGTAGACATGACCGAGACACGTCTCCAGTCAATAACCAATAGCGGAACCTGGATGCTCATATTGGCTCCTACATATTCTACAAAGATCTTTTATCGGTTAGACCGCATAACAACATACGTTGTTCCCTTTGTCATCGGTATGTTACTTGCCCGAGATTCGATCGTCGGTATCCCATACCTAGTTCAATCTCATTACCGGCAAGTCTCTTTACTCGTTCTGTAATACATCATCCCGCAACTAACTCATTAGTTGCAATGCTTGCAAGGCTTAAGTGGATGTGCATTACCGAGAGGGCCCAGAGATACCTCTCCGATAATCAGAGTGACAAATCCTAATCTCGAAATACGCCAACCCAACATGTACCTTTGGAGACACCTGTAGAGCTCCTTTATAATCACCTAGTTACGTTGTGACGTTTGGTAGCACACAAAGTGTTCCTCCGGCAAACGGGAGTTGCATAATCTCATAGTCATAGGAACATGTATAAGTCATGAAGAAAGCAATAGCAACATACTAAACGATCGGGTGCTAAGCTAATGGAATGGGTCATGTCAATCAGATCATTCAACTAATGATGTGATCTCGTTAATCAAATGACAACTCTTTGTCCATGGTTAGGAAACATAACCATCTTTGATTAACGAGCTAGTCAAGTAGAGGCATACTAGTGACACTCTGTTTGTCTATGTATTCACACATGTATTATGTTTCCGGTTAATACAATTCTAGCATGAATAATAAACTTTTATCATGATATAAGGAAATAAATAATAACTTTATTATTGCCTCTAGGGCATATTTCCTTCAGTCTCCCACTTGCACTAGAGTCAATAATCTAGATTATACTGTAATGATTCTAACACCCATGGAGCCTTGGTGCTGATCATGTTTTGCTCGTGGAAGAGGCTTAGTCAACGGGTCTGCTACATTGAGATCCGTATGTATCTTGCAAATCTCTATGTCTCCCACCTGGACTAGATCCCAGATGGAATTGAAGCGTCTCTTGATGTGCTTGGTTCTCTTGTGAAATCTGGATTCCTTCGCCAAGGCAATTGCACCAGTATTGTCACAAAAGATTTTCATTGGACCCGATGCACTAGATATGACACCTAGATCGGATATGAACTCCTTCATCCAGACTCCTTCGTTTGCTGCTTCCGAAGCAGCTATGTATTCTGCTTCACATGTAGATCCCGCCACGACGCTTTGTTTAGAACTGCACCAAATGACAGCTCCACCGTTTAATGTAAACACGTATCCGGTTTGCGATTTAGAATCGTCCGGATCAGTGTCAAAGCTTGCATCAACGTAACCATTTACGATGAGCTCTTTGTCACCTCCATATACGAGAAACATATCCTTAGTCCTTTTAAGGTACTTCAGGATGTTCTTGACCGCTGTCCAGTGATCCACTCCTGGATTACTTTGGTACCTCCCTACTAGACTTATAGCAAGGCACACATCAGGTCTGGTACACAGCATTGCATACATGATAGAGCCTATGGCTGAAGCATAGGGAACATCTTTCATTTTCTCTCTATCTTCTGTAGTGGTCGGGCATTGAGTCTGACTCAACTTCACACCTTGTAACACAGGCAAGAACCCTTTCTTTGCTTGATCCATTTTGAACTTCTTCAAAACTTTGTCAAGGTATGTGCTTTGTGAAAGTCCAATTAAGCGTCTTGATCTATCTCTATAGATCTTAATGCCTAATATGTAAGCAGCTTCACCGAGGTCTTTCATTGAAAAACTCTTATTCAAGTATCCCTTTATGCTATCCAGAAATTCTATATCATTTCCAATCAGTAATATGTCATCCACATATAATATCAGAAATGCTACAGAGCTCCCACTCACTTTCTTGTAAATACAGGCTTCTCCGAAAGTCTGTATAAAACCAAATGCTTTGATCACACTATCAAAGCGTTTATTCCAACTCCGAGAGGCTTGCACCAGTCCATAAATGGATCGCTGGAGCTTGCACACTTTGTTAGCTCCCTTTGGATCGAAAAAACCCTCTGGTTGCATCATATACAACTCTTCTTCCAGAAATCCATTCAGGAATGCAGTTTTGACATCCATCTGCCAAATTTCATAAATCATAAAATGCGGCAATTGCTAACATGATTCGGACAGACTTAAGCATCGCTACAGGTGAGAAGGTCTCATCGTAGTCAATCCTTGAACTTGCCGAAACCCTTTTGCGACAAGTCGACCTTTGTAGACAGTAACATTACCGTCGGCGTCAGTCTTCTTCTTCAAGATCCATTTATTCTCAATTGCTTGCCGATCATTGGGCAAGTCAACCAAAGTCCACACTTTGTTCTCATACATGGATCCCATCTCAGATTTCATGGCTTCAAGCCATTTTGCGGAATCTGGGCTCACCATCGCTTCTTCATAGTTCGTAGGTTCATCATGATCTAGCAGCATGACTTCCAGAACAGGATTACCATACCACTCTGGCGCGGATCTCACTCTGGTTGATCTACGAGGTTCAGTAGTATCTTGTCCTGAAGTTTCATGATCATTATCATTAGCTTCCTCACTAATTGGTGTAGGTGTCACAGAAACAGTTTTCTGTGATGCACTACTTCCCAATAAGGGAGCAGGTACAGTTACCTCGTCAAGTTCTACTTTCCTCCCACTCACTTCTTTCGAGAGAAACTCCTTCTCCAAAAAGTTTCCGAACTTAGCAACAAAAGTCTTGCCTTCGGCTCTGTGATAGAAGGTGTATCCAATAGTCTCCTTTGGATATCCTATGAAGACACATTTCTCCGATTTGGGTTCGAGCTTATCAGGTTGAAGCTTTTTCACATAAGCATCGTAGCCCCAAACTTTCAGAAACGACAACTTTGGTTTCTTGCCAAACCATAGTTCATAAGGCGTCGTCTCAACGGATTTTGATGGTGCCCTATTTAACGTGAATGCGGCCGTCTCCAAAGCATAACCCCAAAACGATAGCGGTAAATCAGTAAGAGACATCATAGATCGCACCATATCTAGTAAAGTATGATTACGACGTTCAGACACACCATTACGCTGTGGTGTTCCGGGTGGCGTGAGTTGCGAAACTATTCCGTATTGTTTCAAATGTACACCAAACTCGTAACTCAAATATTCGCCTCCACGATCAGATCATAGAAACTTTATTTTCTTGTTATGATGATTTTCAACTTTACTCTGAAATTCTTTGAACTTTTCAAACGTTTCAAACTTATGTTTCATTAAGTAGATATACCCATATCTGCTTAAGTCATCTGTGAAGGTGAGAAAATAACGATATCCGCCACGAGCCTCAATATTCATCGGACCACATACATCTGTATGTATGATTTCCAACAAATCTGTTGCTCTCTCCATAGTACCGGAGAACGGCGTTTTAGTCATCTTGCCCATGAGGCACGGTTTGCAAGTACCAAGTGATTCATAATCAAGTGGTTCCAAAAGTCCATCAATATGGAGTTTCTTCATGCGCTTTACACCGATATGACCTAAACGGCAGTGCCACAAATAAGTTGCACTATCATTATCAACTCTGCATCTTTTGGCTTCAACATTATGAATATGTGTGTTACTACTATCGAGATTCAATAAGAATAGACCACTCTTCAAGGGTGCATGACCATAAAAGATATTACTCATATAAATAGAACAACCATTATTCTCTGATTTAAATGAATAACCGTCTCGCATCAAACAAGATCCAGATATAATGTTCATGCTTAACGCTGGCACCAAATAACAATTATTTAGGTCTAATATTAATCCCGAAGGTAGATGTAGAGGTAGCGTGCCGACCGCGATCACATCGACTTTGGAACCGTTTCCCACACGCATCGTCACCTCGTCCTTAGCCAATATTCGCTTAATCCGTAGTCCCTGTTTCGAGTTGCAAACATTAGCAACAGAACCAGTATCAAATACCCAGGTGCTACTGTGAGCATTAGTAAGGTACACATCAATAACATGTATATCACATATACCTTTGTTCACCTTGCCATCCTTCTTATCCGCCAACTACTTGGGGCAGTTCCGCTTCCAGTGACCAGTCTACTTGCAGTAGAAGCACTCAGCTTCAGGCTTAGGTCCAGACTTGGGTTTCTTCTCTTGAGAAGCAACTTGCTTGTTGTTCTTCTTGAAGTTCCCCTTCTTCTTCCCTTTGCCCTTTTTCTTGAAAATAGTGGTCTTGTTGACCATCAACACTTGATGCTCCTTCTTGATTTCTACCTCCGCAGCTTTCAGCATTGCGAAGAGCTCGGGAATAGTCTTATTCATCCCTTGCATATTATAGTTCATCACGAAGCTCTTGTAGCTTGGTGGAAGTGATTGGAGAATTCTGTCAATGACGCTATCATCCGGAAGATTAACTCCCAGTTGAATCAAGTGATTACAATACCCAGACATCTTGAGTATATGCTCACTGACAGAACTGTTCTCCTCCATCTTGCAGCTATAGAACTTATTGGAGACTTCATATCTCTCAATCCGGGCATTTGCTTGAAATATTAACTTCAACTCCTGGAACATCTCATATGCCCCATGACGATCAAAACATCGTTGAAGTCCCGGTTCTAAGCCGTAAAGCATGGCACATTGAACTATCGAGTAGTCATCAGCTTTGCTCTGCCAGACGTTCATAACATCTGGTGTTGCTCCAGCAGCAGGCTTGGCACCCAGCGGTGCTTCCAGGACGTAATTCTTCTGTGCAGCAATGAGGATAATCCTCAAGTTACGGACCCAGTCCGTGTAACTGCTACCATCATCTTTCAACTTTGCTTTCTCAAGGAACGCATTAAAATTCAACGGAACAACAGCACGGGCCATCTATCTACAATCAAACATACATAAGCAAGATACTATCAGGTACTAAGTTCATGATAAATTTAGGTTCAATTAATCATATTACTTAAAGAACTCCCACTTAGATAGACATCCCTCTAATCCTCTAAGTGATTACGTGATCCAAATCAACTAAACCATGTCCGATCATCACGTGAGATGGAGTAGTTTCATTGGTGAACATCACTATGTTGATCATATCTACTATATGATTCACGCTCGACCTTTCGGTCTCCGTGTTCCGAGGCCATATCTGTATATGCTTGGCTCGTCAAGTATAACCTGAGTATTCCGCGTGTGCAACTGTTTTGCACCCGTTGTATTTGAACGTAGAGCCTATCACGCCCGATCATCACGTGGTGTCTCAGCACGAAGAACTTCCGCAACGGTGCATACTCAGGGAGAACACTTCTTGATAATTAGTGAGAGATCATCTTATAATGCTACCGTCAGTCAAAGCAAGATAAGATGCATAAAAGATAAACATCACATGCAATCAATATAAGTGATATGATATGTCCATCATCATTTTGTGCTTGTGATCTCCATCTCCGAAGCACCGTCGTGATCACCATCGTCACCGGCGCGACACCTTGATCTCCATCGTAGCATCGTTGTCGTCTCGCCAATCTTATGCTTCCACGACTATCGCTACCGCTTAGTGATAAAGTAAAGCATTACACCGCGATTGCATTGCATACAATAAAGCAAGAACCATATGGCTCCTGCCAGTTGCCGATAACTCGGTTACAAAACATGATCATCTCATACAATAAAATTTAGCATCATGTCTTGACCATATCACATCACAACATGCCCTGCAAAAACAAGTTAGACGTCCTCTACTTTGTTGTTGCACGTTTTACGTGGCTACTACGGGCTTAAGCAAGAACCAATCTTACCTACGCATCAAAACCACAACGATAGTTTGTCAAGTTGGTGCTGTTTTAACCTTCGCAAGGACCGGGCGTAGCCACACTCGGTTCAACTAAAGTTGGAGAAACTGTCACCCGCTAGCCACCTTTGTGCAAAGCACGTCGGGAGAACCGGTCTCGCGTAAGCGTACGCGTAATGTCGGTCCGGGCCGCTTCGTCCAACAATACCGCCGAACCAAAGTATGACATGCTGCTAAGCAGTATGACTTATATCGCCCACAACTCACTTGTGCTCTACTCGTGCATATAACATCAACACTTATAACCTAGGCTCGGATGCCACTTTTGGGTTTCGTAGTAATTTCAAAAAAATTCCTACACACACGCAAGATCATGGTCATGCATAGCAACGAGAGGAGGAGAGTGTGATCTACGTACCCTTGTAGATCGACAACGGAAGCATTAACTTGGTTGATGTAGTCGTACGTCTCCACGGTCCGACCAATCAAGCACCGAAACTACGGCACCTCCGAGTTCTAGCACACGTTCAGCTCGATAACGATCCCCGGACTCCGATCCAGCAAAGTGTCGGGGAAGAGTTTCGTCAGCACGACGGTGTGGTGACGATCTTGATGTTCTACTGTCGCAGGGCTTCGCCTAAGCACCGCTACAATATTATCGAGGACTATGGTGGAAGGGGGCACCGTACACGGCTAATAATATGATCACGTGGATCAACTTGTGTCTCTAGGGGTGCCCCGTGCCTCCGTATATAAAGGCTCAAAGGGGGGCTGGCCGGCCAAGAGGTGGCGCGCCAGGAGGAGTCCTACTCCTTCCGGGAGTAGGACTCCCCCCTCTTTCCTAGTTGGAATAGGATTCGCAGAGGGGGGAAAGAGGAGAGAGAGGAGGAAGGGGGGCCGGCCCTCTCTCCTTGTCCTATTCGGACCAAAGGGGGGGAGGGGCACGCGGCCCATCTCTGGCCACCTCTCCTCTCTTCCACTAAGGCCCACTAAGGCCCATATACCTCCCGGGGGGTTCCGGACTTCCGGTAACCTCCCGGTACTCCGGTAAAATCCCGATTTCACCCGAAACACTTCCGATATCCAAACATAGGCTTCCAATATATCAATCTTTATGTCTCGACCATTTCGAGACACCTCGTCATGTCTGTGATCATATACGGGACTCCGAACAACCTTCGGTACATCAAAATGCATAAACTCATAATATAACTGTCATCGTAACCTTAAGCGTGCGGACCCTACGGGTTCGAGAACAATGTAGACATGATCGAGACACGTCTCCGGTCAATAACCAATAGCGGAACCTGGATGCTCATATTGGCTCCTACATATTCTACGAAGATCTTTTATCAGTCAGACCGCATAACAACATACATTGTTCGCTTTGTCATCGGTATGTTACTTGCCCGAGATTCGATCGTCGGTATCCCATACCTAGTTCAATCTCGTTACCGTCAAGTCTCTTTACTCGTTCCGTAATACATCATCCTGCAACTAACTCATTAGTTGCAATGCTTGCAAGGCTTAAGTTATGTGCATTACCGAGAGGGCCCAGAGATACCTCTCCGACAATCGGAGTGACAAATCCTAATCTCGAAATACGCCAACCCAACATGTACCTTTGGAGACACCTGTAGAGCTCCTTTATAATCACCCAGTTACGTTGTGACGTTTGGTAGCACACAAAGTGTTCCTCCGGCAAACGGGAGTTGCATAATCTCATAGTCATAGGAACATGTATAAGTCATGAAGAAAGCAATAGCAACATACTAAACGATCGGGTGCTAAGCTAATGGAATGGGTCATGTCAATCAGATCATTCAACTAATGATGTGATCTCGTTAATCAAATGACAACTCTTTGTCCATGGTTAGGAAACATAACCATCTTTGATTAACGAGCTAGTCAAGTAGAGGCATACTAGTGACACTCTGTTTGTCTATGTATTCACACATGTATTATGTTTCCGGTTAATACAATTCTAGCATGAATAATAAACTTTTATCATTATATAAGGAAATAAATGGTAACTTTATTATTGCCTCTAGGGAATATTTCCTTCATCTTCAACTGTTTAGATGCGGCTCGTCGCTAGCTTTCGTTTGAGTACTCGCGGAGGCAAAACGGACTTCGTATGAGGAAGTTATGCCTGTTTTACTGAACAGTGCACAAAACAGATTCCAATCCGAATTCAACTACGAGATTGAGTCTAAAAAGATCTGAATTTTGTTTTTTTTCTCACACTTTTTTTCTTTCTCTGACTTTTTTTCTCTTTTTTTTCTCTCTTTTTTTTCTCTCTTTTTTTCTCCCTCTTTCCAAAACAAACTAGATAAGATGCAGATTGGATCAAGCGAAGATGTGAACAATCTCAACTATTATTATGACAATGAATGGTGGGTAGCACGTGGTGGAAATTGATGGATGGGTGGTGGACAGCGGAAGAGATAATGATGTAGCGGTGGTGTGACTAATGTGAACAGAACTCAAAACTCTAAACGAACTAGACACTAAGACCAGCAACTCGACACGACGATGCAACCGATAATTCAACTATGCAAGCAATAAAAAGAAAATTGCAAAGGCTCAGACTGGCTTGGACCAAGTATGAATAGATCTAACTCTTTTTTGTGGCTTTTTCTTGGACAATAGGTAAGAAAATAAATCTAATCTAGGAAAACTGGAAATTCTCACCGAGCAACCTGAAAACTAATACCACTTGATAAAGGTGAGGGTCCCGATCTTTTGATGAGATGATAACTATCGATTTGGTGGAGACGACTTTGACGATCCAACTACAAACGTGCATGACGTTGCGCCTTAGCAACCGCTAAACCAATCTCCTGAGGTTACTGACGATGCTGGAAGCACGGTCAGCCTGACCACGAAGGTCTATTCCTGCAAGCAATCGAAGAACGAGCAAGAATATGATAAAGCAATCTGAATATCGCGAATATATATGAAGTATTGATAATGATGGGGATCCGGAAGCAGTCTTGGTCTGGTCGTTGGACACAAACGAAGTACACGAAGTTGCAATGGCTAACTTTTAACTAAACAAATCCCAAGAAAAAAGCTACTAGATAGATCTACTTATATAGGAGCAAGGGGTGGCGGCCAAGGAGGTAGGAGGACGTCCCAAGGCAGCCTAAAACTAACCCTAGGTCGTACAAGGCTCATGGGCCCAAGTGGAGGTGATGCAACACCTTTGGGCTTGTAGTTTGACTCAGATTCTGCTGCAATGTCAGATTGTTTCGTCCGTAACTCAACGCTCCGGATGAATTTGAAGGTGAATCTAATTGGGTTGGAAAGAGCACGAAATCTAGTTTCCAACAAAAAAAGAATCACCCAATTCGGAGTCCGTATGAAAAAGTTGTTGGCGTTTTGAGTCAGGTATGTCTGTGCAGTCCGAATCTGAATCCAGAACGTGAGAGACTTGGACTCTATCTTCTCTTGGCCCAAAAGTGACGTGAGAGGACTTTTTGAACACAACATAAACTTCTCCTTTTCCCTTATCTTCATATGTGGATTGTACAAATGTCCCATACACCTGCAATTAGACAAAACCCAAAAAGTGTGTGAAGTATTTTTGTTCTGGATAACATAAATAGATTATTGAATAGTTTGCATTAGAAATCACCTGACAAATATGCATGTATGCAATACTTTTGGTCGTATCCAAGGTAGTCATGTCCTCATCATAATCCGAGTCCACCTCCATCACAGATTCGCCACCAGTCCATGTTCCACCGCCCTACATATATCAGCCACCAGTCCGAGTTTCCACCAAATTCATCTCTGCCACCAGTCCTAGTCCGAATCCAGTATTTGTTGCTTTGTTTTTGGTTTCCAGATCACGCGATACTTCGAGTCGTGACCAAGTCGGACTCCCCAACTTCCGTGCTACCCGCAGTAGAAAAATAGTTCCAGTTTCAAAAAAACTAAGTCTGGAAAATTCTGGCTAGGCAGTTTTTAAACCATTTGTAGACTTTTTCGGAAAAAAATGTTGCGGAGCAAAAAAAAGAGGAAAATAAAGTGCAAAAGAAAAGTGAAAAAAAAGAAAAAAATCAGAGCGTGCTCCTCCCTTGTTTACGTGCAGCGTCGTGATTTTGTTAGTGCTCTAGGCTCGCATCTCTAGCACGGTCTAGCCTAGGACCAGCACAGTACTGTCGTTGAGCGTTTACTCAACTATGCATCTCTGAATTGATTATTGCTAACCCTTTTTGCTACCATATTATAAGCCTTCCCAGCTCAACATATATCTACGTCGTGCGTTTGACTCTTCCTGGTAATCGCTCTATCCAAGCTTTGAGAGTTTTGACTACGACGGCTGCCGATCACCGGCTGCTGCTGGGTAAGAACTGGTAAGAATTTGAGATTTGCTTGACGGATTTGTGACACCCACCACCACCTCTTGTTAGTAGTCTGTAGGATCATATTCTTGTGAGTTTCTATTGCTGCTAACCATGGCAGGATCACAAGCTGACGAGACTGACTGGGAGAACATGACGAATAAGGAGTTTCATGATAAATTTCAGCAAATGATGAGTGGACAGGTGCAAGACATGCTAAACAGATTTGAAGAGGCCATGGAGAAGATAGATGGCATGGAGAAGACGTTCGAAACAAAGCTCGATGGCAAGTTTAATGAATTGTTCGCGCGTCTTCAACGTCGACGCGACTACCTCCACGTCGCGAAACAGCCCTCCGTCGGGCGAGCCGTCTCCCTCTTGCGCCTGGTCAAACTGTTGGTGCTGCTGTTGATACTTCTGTGGCTCCTGCTGCTGATGCGGAGGAGGATGATTATGCGAGAGAGTATGAGGATGAGGTTGATCAAAATCAGAACTACGTGCAACCACCAGCACCACAACCACCAGGTCGTCCACATGCAAATAATGGCAATGGTAGGGCTCCCCCTCAGGTATGAGATCATGACCATCTCCCTAAACTGAAATTGAATATTCCACCATTTGAGGGTACATATGTTCCTGATATATATCTTACTTGGGAGTTAGAAACTGAACAACAATTTACATGTTTACAATATCCTGAGGATAGACATGTTACTGCTGTTGTTTGTGCTTTCACTAGCTTTGCATGTGTTTGGTGGTCTGAACATTGTAGATTATATCCTATTCCAGCTACTTGGGCTGCTTTGAAAACTGCTATGCATACTCGTTGGGTTCCACCATATTATCAACGTGAATTACTTCAAAAAGTGCAACGCTTAAGACAAGGAAAAACTTTGTAGAGGAATATTATCAGGAATTACAAACTGGCATGATTAGATGTGGTATTGTTGAGGAGAATGAAGCTATGCTTGCACATTTTATGGGTGGATTAAATAGAGAGATTCAGACCATTCTAGAGTATAAGGAGTATACTAATATCACTTGTTTATTCCATCTTGCTTGTAAAGCTGGACGTGAAGTGTAGGATCGACAGGCATTGGCGCGAACTAACTTTTCTGCAGGTCGATCTTCATCATGGACACCACGTGCATCCTCTACTTCCACTACACCAGCACCTCTATCAGGTGCCACCTCCATCTGTGATACAAGAAAGCAGGCACAACCACCACTATCTGCCAAGAGCACACCTGCCGGGCCTGCGCAGAGCTCTTCTTCTTCCATGGCATAAATAGGGCACACAAGTGATATTATTTGTCGTTGTTGTAAGGGAAGAGGACATTTTGTGAGAGAATGCAAATCTTAGCGTGTGATGATTGCTACTAAGGATGGTGGGTATGAGTCTGCTAGTGACTATGATGAGGAGACTTTGGCTCTTATTACACATGAAGAACACGGTGGAGATGATTCTGATCATGAGACGCAATACATGGCTGCTGAAGATACTGACAGGTATGAATGTTTAGTTGCTCAACGTGTTTTGAGTGTGCAGGTTACACAAGCTAAGCAAAATCAGAGGCATAATTTGTTCCATACAAAAGGAGTTGTAAAGGAACGTTCTGTTCGCGTCATCATAGATGGAGGGAGCTGCAACACCTTGGCTAGCATGGAGATGGTGGAGAAGCTATCTCTCACCACACGACGACATCAACATCCTTACTACATCAAGTGGTTCAACAACAGCGGCAAGGTTAAGGTAACACATACTATTCGTGTGCATTTTAGTATCTCTACATATGCTGATTATGTTGACTGTGATGTGGTACCCATGCAAGCATGTTCCTTATTACTTGGTAGACCATGGCAATTCGATAAAAATTATGTACACCATGGTAGAAATATTCAGTATACTCTTGTTCATAAGGATAGCCATATTACTTTGCTTTCTATGACTCCTGAATCCATTTTGAAAGATGGTATTAATAGAGCTAATAAAGCAAAACAGGAGAAAAATAAGAGTGACAATCAGATTGTGGCAAAAGAATTTGAGCAACAAATGAAACCTAATAATAAACCATCTTGTGTTGCTTCTGAAATTAAATTGAAAAGCGCATGTTTACTTGCCACAAAATCTGATATTGATGAGCTAGATTTCAACAAATATGTTTGCTATGCTTTTGTGTGCAAAGAGGCATTATTTTCATTCGAGGACGTGCCTTCCTCTTTGCTCCCTGCTATCACTAACATTTTGCAGGAGTTCGCTGACGTCTTCCCACAAGACGTGCCACCGGGATTACCACCTATTCGAGGGATTGAGCATCAAATTGACTTAATTCCCGGTGCATCGCTACCCAACCGTGCACCATACCGTACCAATCCAGAGGAGACGAAGAAGATTATGCGTCAAGTACAGGAGCTGCTCGACAAAGGTTACATACGTGAATCCCTTAGTCCTTGTGCTGTTCCTATTATACTAGTGCCTAAAAAGGATGGTACGTTGCGTATGTGTGTTGATTGTAGAGGCATTAATAATAATATTATTCGTTATCGTCATCCTATTCCTAGGCTAGATGATATGCTTGATGAATTGAGTGGCTCTACAATATTCTCCAAAGTTGATTTGCGTGGTGGATACCATCAAATTCGTATGAAATTGGGAGATGAATGGAAAACAGCATTTAAAACTAAGTTTGGTTTATATGAGTGGTTAGTCATGCCTTTTGGGTTAACTAATGCACCTAGTACTTTCATGAGACTAATGAACGAAGTTTTACGTGCTTTCATTGGACGATTTGTGGTAGTCTATTTTGATGATATACTTATTTATAGCAAATCTTTGGAAGAACATCTGAAACATTTACGTGTTGTTTTTATTGCTCTACGTGATGCACGTTTGTTTGGTAACCTTGGGAAGTGCACCTTCTGCACCGACCGAGTATCTTTTCTTGGCTATGTTGTTACTCCACAAGGAATTGAAGTTGATAAAGCCAAGATTGAAGCTATTGCGAGTTGGCCGCAACCCAGAACGGTCACACAAGTGAGGAGTTTTCTTGGCCTCGCTGGATTCTATAGGCATTTTGTGAGAGATTTCAGCACCATTGCTGCACCTCTCAATGAGCTTATAAAAAAGGATGTGCCTTTTGTTTGGGGTACCGCACAGAAAGAAGCCTTCACGGTATTGAAAGATAAGTTGACACATTCTCCTTTACTCCAACTTCCTGATTTTAATAAGACTTTTGAGCTTGAATGTGATGCTAGTGGAATTGGATTAGGAGGTGTGTTATTACAAGATGGTAAACTTGTTGCATACTTTTCTGAAAAATTGAGTGGGCCTAGTCTGAATTATTCTACTTATGATAAAGAATTATATGCTCTTGTTCGGACTTTAGAAACATGGCAACATTATTTATGGCCCAAAAAATTTGTTATACATTCTGATCATGAATCTTGGAAACATATTAAAAGTCAAGCTAAACTGAATCGTAGACATGCTAAATGGGTTGAATTCATTGAGACTTTCCCTTATGTCATTAAACACAAGAAGGGTAAAGAAAATGTTATTGTTGATGCATTGTCTCATTGCTATACTATGCTTTCACAACTTGACTTCAAAATATTTGGTTTGGAGGCCATCAAACATGAATATGTGCATGATGCTGATTTTAAAGATGTAATGCAAAATTGTAAGGAAGGGAGAACTTGGAACAAGTTTGTTCTTAATGATGGATTTGTGTTTCGTGCTTACAAGCTGTGCATTCCAGCTAGCTCCGTTCGTCTTTTGTTGTTGCAGGAGGCGCATGGAGGAGGATTAGTGGGACACTTTGGCATCAAAAAGACAGAGGATACACTTGCTACACACTTCTTTTGGCCAAGGATGAGACGGGATGTTGAGTGTTTTGTTGCTCGCTGCACTACATGTCAAAATGCTAAGTCACGACTCAATCCTTGTGGTTTATATATGCTTTTACCTGTACCTAGTGTTCCTTGGGAGGATACATCTATGGACTTTGTTTTAGGTTTACCTCGAACAAAGAAGGGGAGGGATAGCATATTTGTTGTCGTGGATAGATTTTCGAAAATGGCACACTTTATACCATGTCATAAACGATGATGTTGTTAATGTTGCTGATTTGTTCTTTCGTGAAATTATTCGCTTGCATGGTGTGCCAAATACTATTGTTTCAGATCGTGGTACTAAATTTCTTAGCCACTTTTCGAGATGTTTATGGGCTAAGTTGGGGACTAAACTACTTTTTAGTACTACTTGTCACCCCCAAACTGATGGACAAACTGAAGTAGTCATTAGAACATTGTCTACTATGCTTAGGGCTATTTTGAAGAATAATAAGAAAATGTGGGAAGAATGCTTGCCTCATATTGAATTTGCTTATAATTGTTCATTGCATTCTACTACTAAGATGTGCCCTTTTGAAATTGTGTATGGGTTCCTACCTCGTGCACCTATTGATTTGTTGCCTCTTCCATCTTCGGAGAAGCTTGATTTTGAAGCTAAAGAACGTGCTGAATTGATTTTAAAAATGCATGAGTCAACAAAGGAAAACATTGAGCATATGAATGCTAAACATAAACTTGCTGGAGATAAGGGTAGAAAACATGTTGTGTTTGCACCTGGAGATCTAATTTGGTTACATTTGCGTAAGGATAGATTTCCTAATTTGTGCAAATCAAAACTAATGCCATGTGATGATGGTCCTTTTAAGGTGTTAGAGAAAATAAATGATAATGCATATAAACTTGAGCTGCCTGCAGATTTTGGGGTTAGTCCCACTTTTAACATTGTAGATTTGAAGCCTTATTTGGGTGAGGAAGATGAGCTTCCATCGAGGACGACTTCATTTCAAGAAGGGGAGGATGATGAGGACATCAATACCATTGTTACACCCACAGCCCCTGCTGATATACATACTTGACCAATTACTAGAGCTCACGCACGCAATTAAATTATCAGGTACTTTTGTTTCTTGGTAATGATTCTAATGTTCATGAGAATATGATGCTGCCTAAATTGGATACATTTGTTTTGCTTACAAATGAAGGGCCTGGAATGGATAAGAGGGATGAACACTGGAGCAAGACCAAGCATGGAGATGATGGCATGCGCAAGGGGATCAAGAACGAAGTTACAAGTGATGATTTCAAGACTTTGAAGCCACCATAAGGAGTGCATGAAGCCTTGGACGAAATATACAAGATGCCACATCATAAATTTCGTCCAGAGGCTATTCTAGGTGATGTGTCACCTTATTATTGGGCCAGGCCCATGTATTTTCGAAATACTTAAGTACAGGCTATTTTTAGAGTCCGTATGTGTGGGGAAACAAGAGTTAGGGTTGGTTTCGGACCCCTCCTCCAAGGGCCACGAAATTCCCCCCTCTTCCTCCATATATACAGCCTTTAGGGCACTGTCTAGACTTTGGGTTTTGTTTAGATTTAAAATTCGCCATAGCTGCAACTTCGCGTACTTTGTTTGTGTTCAACGACCAGACCAAGGCGTCACAAAACCCCACCTTGATCAATAAAGCTTTCATCTTATATTCGTAATATCCAGATTGCAATCTCAGTTTCTTGCTTGTTCTTCATTTGCTCGCAGGAAACAGACCCTCGTGGTCAGGTTGACCGTGCTCCGGCATGGTCAATAACCCCTCGGAAGTTGGTTTAGCGATTGCTAAGGCGCGACGTCTCGCATGTTCGTAGTCGGATCGTCAAGGTCGACTCCCACAGAAAACGATAGCCACCATCTCATCGAAATGTCGGGACACCTTTGCCTCTATCACCACCTCTTGTTAGTAGTCTGTAGGATCATATTCTTGTGTGTTTCTATTGATGCTAACCATGGCAGGATCACAAGCCGACGAGACTGACTGGGAGAACATGACGAATAAGGAGTTGCATGATAAATTTCAGCAAATGATGAGTGGACAGGTGCAAGATGTGCTAAACAGATTTGAAGAGGCCATGAAGAAGATAGAAGGCATGGAGAAGACGTTAGAAACAAAGCTCAATAACAAGTTTAATGAATTGCTCGTGCGTCTTCCACCACCACCACCGGCTGCACCTAACGAACAACTACTAGTAGTACTACTACAACAACTACTACTACTACCTCGACGTCGCAAAACAACCCTCCGCCGAGCGAGCTGTGTCCCTCTTGCGCCTGGCCAAACTGTTGGTGCTGCTGTTGATACTTCTGTGGCTCCTGCTGCTGATAACGAGGAGGATGATTATGCGGGAGATTACGAGGATGAGGTTGATCAAAATCAGAACTACGTGCAACCACCAGCACCACAACCACCAGGTCGTCCACATGCAAATAATCACAATGGTAGGGCTCCCCCTCAGGTACGAGATCATGACCATCTCCCTAAACTGAAATTGAATATTCCACCATTTGAGGGTAGATACGTTCCTGATATATATCTTACTTGGGAGTAAGAAACCGAACAACGTTTTACATGTTTAGAATATCCCGAGGAGAGACGTGTTGCTGCTGCACTTTGTGCTTTCACTAGTTTTGCTTGTGTGTGGTGGTCTGAACATCGTAGATTATATCCAAATAATATTCCAACTACTTGAGCTGCTTTGAAAACTACTATGCATACTCGTTGGGTTCCACCATATTATCAACGTGAATTACTTCAAAAATTGCAGCGTTTAAGACAAGAAAAAAATTCTGTAGAGGAATATTATCAGGAATTACAAACTGGCATGATTAGATGTGGTATTGTTGAGGATAATGAAGCTATGCTTGCACGTTTTATGGGTGGATTAAATAGAGAGATTTGGACCATTCTAGAGTATAAGGAGTATAATAATATCACTCGTTTATTCCATCTTGCTTGTAAAGCTGAACGTGAAGTGCGGGGTCAACAGGCATTGACACGAACTAACTATTCTGCAGGTCGACCTTCCTCATGGACACCACGTGCATCCTCTACTTCCACACATTCTACTGCATCGGCACCTCCATCAGCTGCCACCTCCAGCCGTGATACAAGAAAGCAGGCACAACCACCCCTATCTACCAAGAGCACACCTGTCGGGCATGTACAGAGCTCTTCCTCTTCCATGGCATCAATGGGGCACACAAGTGATATTATTTGTCGTCGTTGTAAGGGAAAAGGTCATTATGCGAGGGAATGCAAATCTCAGCATGTGATGCTTGCTACTAAGGATGGTGGGTATGAGTCCGCTAGTGACTATGATGAGGAGACTTTGGCTCTTATTACACGTGAAGAACACGGTGGAGATGATTCTGATCATGAGGCGCAATACATGGCTCCTGAAGACGCTGACAAGTATGAATGTTTAGTTGCTCAACGTGTTTTGAGTGTGCAGGTCACACAAGCTGAGCAAAATCAGAGGCATAATTTGTTCCATACAAAGGGAGTTGTGAGCGAACGTTCTGTTCGCGTCATAGATGGAGGGAGCTACAGTAACTTGGCTAGCATGGAGATGGTGGAGAAGCTATCTCTCACCACAAGACCACATTCACATCCTTACTACATCCAATGGTTCAACAACAGCGGCAAGGTTAAGGTAACACGTATTGTTCGTGTGCATTTTAGTATCTCTACATATGTTGATTATGTTGATTGTGATGTGGTACCTATGCAAGCATGTTCCTTATTACTTAGTAGACCATGGCAATTGGATAAAAATTCTGTACACCATGGTAGAAACAATCAGTATACTCTTGTTCATAAGGATAAAAATATTACTTTGCTTCATATGACTCTTGATTCCATTTTGAAAGATGATATTAATAGAGCTAATAAAGCAAAATAGGAGAAAAACAAGAGTGAAAATTAGATTGTGGCAAAAGAATTTGAGCAACACATGAAGCCTAACAATAAACCATCTAATGTTGCTTCTGAAATTAAATTGAAAAGTGCATTTTACTTGCCACCAAATCTGATATTGATAATCTAGATTTCAGCAAATCTGTTTGCTATGCTTTTGTGTGCTAAGAGGCATTATTTTTATTCGAGGACGTGCCTTCCTCTTTGCCTCCTGTTATTACTAACATTTTGCAGGAGTTCGCTGACGTATTTCCACAAGACGTGCCACCGGGATTACCACCTATTCGAGGGATTGAGCATCAGATTGACTTAATTCCCGGTGCTTCGCTACCCAACCGTGCACCATACCATACCAATCCAGAGGAGACGAAGGAGATTATGCGTCAAGTCCAGGAGCTACTCGACAAAGGTTATATTCGCGAATCCCTTGGTCCTTGTGTTGTTCCTATTATTCTAGTGCCGAAAAAAGATGGTACATCGCGTATGTGTGTCGATTGTAGAGGCATTAATAATATTACTATTCGTTATCGTCATCCTGTTCCTAGGCTAGATGATATGCTTGATGAATTGAGTGGCTCCACAATATTCTCCAAATTTGATTTAAGTAGTGGATACCATCAAATTCGTATGAAATTGGGAGATGAATGGAAAACAACATTCAAAACTAAGTTTGGTTTATACGAGTGGTTAGTCATGCCTTTTGGGTTAACTAATGCACCTAGTACTTTCATGATATTAATGAACAAAGTTTTACATGCTTTCATTGAACGATTTGTGGTAGTCTATTTTGATGATATACTAATTTATAGTAAATCTTTGGAGGAACATTTGAAACATTTATGTGATGTTTTTATTGCTCTACGTGATGCACGTTTGTTTGGTAACATTGGAAAGTGCACCTTTTGCACTGACCGAGTATCTTTTCTTGGCTATGTTGTTACTCCATAGGGCATTGAAGTTGATAAAGCCAAGATTGAAGCTATTGAGAGTTGGTCACAGCCCAAAACGGTCACTCAAGTGAGGAGTTTCCTTGGCCTCGCTGGTTTCTATAGGCGTTTTGTGGGGGATTTCAGCACCATTGCTGCACCTCTCAACGAGCTTACAAAGAAGGATGTGCCTTTTGTTTGGGGTACCACACAGGGAGAAGCCTTCACAGTATTGAAAGATAAGTTGACACATGCTCCTTTACTCCAACTTCCTGAATTTAGTAAGACTTTTGAGCTTGAATGTGATGCTAGTGGAATTGGATTAGGAGGTGTGTTATTACAAGATGGCAAACCTGTTGCATACTTTTCTGAAAAATTGAGTGGGTCTAGTCTGAACTATTCTACTTATGATAAAGAATTATATGCTCTTGTTCGGACCTTAGAAACATGGCAACATTATTTATGACCCAAGGAATTTGTTATACATTCTGATCATGAATCTTTGAAACACATTAAAAGTCAAGCAAAACTGAACCGTAGGCATGCTAAATGGGTTGAATTCATTGAGAATTTCCCTTATGTCATTAAACACAACAAGGGTAAAGACAATGTTATTGCTGATGCATTGTCTCGTCGTTATACTATGCTTTCACAACTTGACTTTAAAATATTTGGTTTCGAGGCCATCAAAGATCAATATGTGCATGATGCTAAATTTAAAGATGTATTGCAGAATTGTAAGAAAGGGAGAACTTGGAACAAGTTTGTTGTTAACGATGGATTTGTGTTTCGTGCTAACAAGCTATGCATTCCAGCTAGCTCTGTTCGTCTTTTGTTGTTGCAGGAGGCGCATGGAGGAGGATTAATGGGACACTTTGACGTGATGAAGACGGAGGATATACTTGCTACACATTTTTTTGGCCAAAGATGAGACGAGATGTTGAGCGTTTTGTGGCTCGCTGCACTACATGTCAAAAAGCTAAGTCACGACTCAATCCTCATGGTTTATATATGCCTTTGCATGTACCTACTGTTCCTTGGGAGGATATATCTATGGACTTTGTTTTAGGTTTACCTCGAACAAAGAAGGGGAGGGATAGCATATTTGTTGTCGTGGATAGATTTTTGAAAATGGCACATTTTAAACCATGTCATAAAAGCGATGACGCTATTAATGTTGCTGATTTGTTCTTCCGTGAAATTATTCGCTTGCATGGTGTGCCAAATACTATTATTTCAGATCGTGATACTAAATTTCTTAGCCACTTTTGGAGATGTTTATGGGCTAAGTTGGGGATTAAACTGTTTTTTAGTACTACTGGTCACCCCCAAACTGATGGACAAACTGAATTAGTCAATAGAACATTGTCTACTATGCTTAGGGTTGTTTTGAATAATAATAAGAAAATGTGAGGACAATGCTTTCCTCATATTGAATTTGCTTATAATCGTTCATTGCATTCTACTACTAAGATGTGCCCTTTTGAAATTGTGTATGGTTTCCTACCTCGTGCACCTATTGATTTGTTGCCTCTTCCATCTTCGAAGAAGGTTAATTTTGATGCTAAAGAACGTGATGAATTGATTTTAAAAATGCATGAGTTAACTAAGGAAAACATTGAGCGTATGAATGCTAAATATAAACTTGCTGGAGATAAGGGTAGAAAACATGTTGTGCTTGCACCTGGAGATCTTGTTTGGTTACATTTGCGTAAGGATAGATTTCCTAATTTAGTGGTATGAATATAAACTTGAGCTTCCTGCAAAGTTTGGGGTTAGTCCCACTTTTAACATTGCAGATTTGAAGCCTTATTTGGGTGAGGAAGATGAGCTTCCGTCAAGGACGACTTCATTTCAAGAAGGGAAGGATGATGAGGACATCAATACTATTGTTACACCCACAGCCCCTGCTCATATACATACTTGACCAATTACTAGAGCTCGCACACGCAATTAAATTATCAGGTACTTTCGTTTCTTGGTAATGATTCTAATGTTCATGAGAATATGATGCTGCCTAAATTGGATACATTTATTTTGCTTACAAATGTAGGGCCTGGCATGGATAAGAGGGATGAACACTGGAGCAAGACCAAGCATGGAGATGATGGCATGCGCAAGAGGATCAAGAACGGAGTTACAAGTGATGATTTCAGGACTTTCAAGCCACCATAAAGAGTGCATGAAGCCTTGGATGAAATATACAAGATGCCACTTCATAAATTTCGTCCAGAGACTATTCTAGGTGTTGCGTCACCTTATTATTGGGCCAGGCCCATGTATTTTCGAAATACTTAAGTATAGGCTGTTTTTAGAGTCCGTATGTGTGGGGAAACAAGAATTAGGGTTGGTTTCGAACCCCTCCTCCAAGGGCCACGAAATTCTCCCCCCCCCCCTTCTTCATCCATATATACAGCCCTTAGGGCGTCGTTTAGACTTTGGGTTTTGTTTAGATTAAATTTCGCCATAGCTGCAACTTCGCATACTTCGTTTGTGTTCAACGACCAGACAAAGGCGTCACAAAACCCCACCTTGATCAAAAAAGCTTTCCTCTTATATTCGCAATATCCAGATTGCAATCTTAGTTTCTTGCTTGTTCTTCATTTGCCTGCAGGAAAATAGACCTTCATGGTCAGGTTGATCATGCTCCGGCGTGGTCAATAACCTCTCGGAGTTGGTTTAGCGATTGCTAAGGCGCGACGTCCTCGCACGATCGTAGTCAGATCGTGAAAGTCGACTTCCTCCAAAACGAAAGCCACCATCTCATCGAAAGACGGGACACCTTTGCCTCTATCAGAGTAGGAGTGAGTTTACCTCGGTTTCGATGGCACGTGCTTGAGCTCTTGTCATAGGTCCACGTGGTGCTTGGTGTGTTTGTGTAGAGTCCATGGGGATGATGGAAGGATGCTCCTCATCAAATCAACTGATGACAACGCCACTGCCACAGCACAGGTGACGCGACATGTCGTCCTTTTTGGAGGACCGGAGGCTGCCGGAGAATCCGCTACCCTCTTCTTGGTTCTCTTCTTGGTACCATGATGACATAGAGAGGGAGACGATAGAAGGATGGGGAAGATGCAAGGAGGAACAGAATAAAGAGGCGCTTTTATGAAAGAGAAAGAAGGGCGCCTCCTTCCTGACAAAATGGGGATCTAGGTAGAGGAATTAATGCCTCGCATGGCGCATAACTCCGGGTGTTAGCGCTCCACACGGAACTTAGAAACCGCTTCCCTAGTTTCAGAGGAAACTGCATCGTGTTCCCACTTACGGAAGAAGATAAACACTTTTATTCAACCATCCCATTAAATGGTTTGGCCCCATCCATAATGACAGAAAAGGAGGTACTCTTTCAAACTATGCAACCACAATCGTTATGGGCAGGCGTAGGGGCTACTTACAACATATTTAATATAGGGGTATCATGAAACCCCTATCAAATGGGCTCGTTTGAAAAAAAACATAAACTGACAAGAAAAAAGCCATGGTTTTTTACTATCCAAATTAGTAAAAATCGATGGCATCTGAGGCATGCATTAATCTTCAAATACGCAGCTACTACCATACCGCGGACCACAGACGATCCTGTAAGTCAAAAACGTCAGTCATGGTGCCATCGGAGCCCAGAGCCCCGAGCATCCAGCACATGTGTCATGAGGACAGGTAGTCCTTGCCGCACACTCCACCAATCATGCATTAAATGCTTGATCAGGCTGCTCAACGTAGCTCGACGCAGGTAGTCTACTTAGAGGGACATCTGATACAAGATCACAAACACACGCACACCATAGTTAGTACTGCAATAGTCAAGCACCACCCAAGGAGATCAATCAGCAAGCTTAGAGAAGTACAGATAGGAGTGCTCCGGCACTCATGCTAGGACCCCGGCCACCACCGGTCACACCCCGAGCACCTCTTCTATAACACAACGAGCACCTGTACTTCCCACTCTTTTTTTTTTTTGAGAAGTTGTACTTCCCACTTTGATATCAATAAGAACTATCCGTGGCAGCCTGAACCTGTAGAAAAATCCTTGTATCTCTTGTGGATTTCTTTTGGGTGAAACGGAACGTTTTAGCCTCTTGCCAAACTCACAAATACATGGTATCCTTATCCCTTGTGTCTTGACTTTACACTCCAATAGTAGCATAGGCCACCTCCCGGAAATATGCTTTGGGTGCTCTCAAACATTCTGGCCCAAACATTTCGACCACCAACTTTGCAAATTGCTTCACACACTTGATGTAAGTACTCTCTCCAGGAGAAGTCATCCCACGAAGACATTTACACAATACTTTGCACTACAATCCCATCACAATCCAATCTTATATCACAACAAAAAATAAAAACAAATACCTGGTTTTCCGTCGAGCAGCAATGGGCACGAAGGTGAATTCCGGACGGTGTAGCTCACCATGAATGAGGCGGTCGCCAGGCTGGCTATGAATGAAATGGGAATGTACTTGCTGCCGCCAGGCAGTTGGGGGTTGAAGCCAGAGCAGCGGTCACCTCACCAGCCGATAGCCGAGAGCTCAGAAGGAGCAGCGACCCGTTGATGGTCGCGGCGGTGACAAGGGCAGCAACTAATCAACTTCCACAACGAGCCCCGGCATTGCAGCGGCCATATCGGGCCATATCGGACGGCGAAGGGATAAGGACAGCCAGATTCATTGCAAATCAGACAGCAACAAAACCCCAATCGGCATCGGGGGTGGTGGCAGGCTCCGGAGCAGCGAGAACGGGTGGCAGGGTGACGGCTTGGCCAGGGGTGGACAACAGACTCACCTAGGTGGCGGGCAGCAGCGAGAACCAGCCAGAATCAATGTGAGATGGTTAACTTCAGCGTGGTTGGCATTAACATGGTTGTGTTTGGTTTTTGAGGCCACCAATAGGTGTTGCAAATATGCAGCACTTGCACAAAATTTCAGGACTGCGGGAAAAAGAAAAAATTGGCGCCAAATAGAGATACATCATCTGTTGGAACAATGTTTTGCCTCCAAATTCCCCAGATGGCAGTTTTGTAACAAAGATACATCTGTTGGAATAATGTTTTTGTCTCCAAATGCCCCAAATGGCAGTTTTTTGGGCACAGCAGGGCGACCGTTTTACATCATGTGTTGGAGATGCTCTTATTGACAGTTGTCTTGCCACACGGTAAATATAAGAGGCTGGCAACAAAAGTCATCCAGCCTGGTCAAAATCTAAGTCATGCAAGCCACAAAATCATTGGTAGAATTCATGTTATATACAGTCTACACTTTGACAAAGGTATAGCTAGCCAGGCTATTCAAGTTCCATCCTCGCTTTTTGAGGTTTTCAACCAGCAAATTCAGTACGAAACCGAATTAGACTCAAACGAAGCAACCTTCTACATAGACGGCGCCTTCTCCAAGCAGCCAAAACACACATCACAAAATGTGCACATTTACTGCCAACCAGCTCAATGGATTAAATTGCGTCTGCACAAAATGATGCTATTTCTTTCCATTGCTGGAAAAGAGCTTCTGTGCTGCACCATTCTTCCAAACACTTCGCACAGGCAACCCAGTTTGCAGGACTTGTGTCTCCCTTACAGGTCGTTCAGGGCTCACATCAGGATGACTAAAATCAAGTGTAGCCAATGAGTTGTCACCCAACCGAGCTCTGAGAAACTTTGATGTCTTCTTCGATTGTTTGTTGTTACTGCTGCTGCTACCCTTGCCCACATACCTACTAGTGCCAGACGCCTTTGAAATGGCAACTGGATCACCGTCTAGACCCATATTTGTACCACAGGATGACCCTCCAGCTGATAGTGGGATTTTTTCCTTGGAAGATCGATACCCATCCTTCGAAAGCACTGCAGCCTCTCCTTCTTGAGCCTTGTTGTTCAACTGAAGCTTCCTTACAGTGTCCATAAAGCTATCAGCTAGCGATTCACTTGCATCCTTAGCAGGAGCTGTTTCTGCATCAGGTGTTTTTCCCTTCCCCTTATTTCTACGCTTGTTCTCTTTCACAGTAATGGTTCCACAACCGTCGTTTTCTTGGAGACTTCTAAAACGCATGTTGGTGTAATAGGCATCAGCAAGTTCCATCTGCTTCAGAGGATCAGGCAACAACTTAGCCATTTCAGGAACAAGATGTGATATACCAAACTGCTCCACATACGAGAGATACTCTGAAGTATCAATGACGCCTTGACGGTATTCACTAGCAATTTCTTTGAACGCAGAGAACCTATCCTCATCCATTCCTAATGCAACACGCATTCTTTCCACAAGGGATTTGTTTGCTTGCCGAACATCCTCCACAACAGGCAAAGGTTGGCTGCTTTGCGGTGGCAGTTGCTTTTTATTGCCATAAGCTGTACTTGATGCCTGGGCAGAGGACCCACCAGAAACAAAATTAGGGGTCGAAATAGAGTGCTTCATCTTGTTTGAAGCTCTGGAATTCCATGCTGAACCGCTGGAGGCAGATGGCATGAGCCCATTTTCTCTTGTTGATTGAGTTACAATCCAAAGTTGAGAAGAACCAGAGAGATGTAACCCCTGCTCAGGTGTAGGCCATGTCTGGGTGGAAGTGGAAACATGAGGTACAATCTCAGGATTTTCAGCTGTTTGAGACTGAGCAGAATATAGTACCTTCACGGTGCCCTTACTACGTTGTTGCAGCCTTGATGCAAGTGTGTTCTTAGCAAGACTTTGCAACCCCTGTTGTGTTGAAGCAGAACCCTTGTTACTTGACCCAGGCAATGGAGGGAATAATGATTCATCACCAAGCCTCGCAGAACCCCTTGAGCTCTGATTAAGAGCCAGCGCATACCTTGATTGCTGCTCTGAGACGGGAGGAAACGAGGTTCCATAGGGAACAGCATCCATCCTGGCATCAGGAATATCCTGATCTTGAAGTGGAGGAAAAGACAACTGCTCGAGCAAGCGACCATTCCCTAAGCTTCGACCAGTTTCTGTTCGACCAGAACTGGAACTGACACTTAATGACTGGAAAGGCCCTGCAACACTATCAACTCGACTTCCAAGGCCATGGTCTGCAGTTGCACTGCCATCCCGCACAGGTAATGAGAAATCCCTGTCAGGTCTGTCATGGTGAGCATTACGACCCCTACCTCTGCCACGCCTTTGATCTTGCTCATTCCTTTGGTATATAAAACTGGTAGGTATCTGACAATGCCAGAATAGAGTATTTAGCCCAAAGCAATAGAAAACAGATACAGATGAGCCAATCAATATTGGAACTAAATTGATGGCTAAATAAATGGAGGGGCTAAAGCACAAAAAGGAAAGCAAGGAATAAAGAGGTCTTAAGAGAATGAACAAACCTGAAGTGCCGCATTCCTCTGGGCACGAGACATCCGCCCACCATGCTCCATAGCATTATGTCTCTGTAGAAATAAACTAGTAGGTCAGTACATAGGCCCAGTGGCATGCCCCCTGGTAGTAATACACTTTAATACTACTAAAACAATAGCTTCAACTAAGCTTACCTTGATCTCTGCGTCACTCTGGAAGACAACAAATTTCTTGGCCAAACATGCATCATCTTCACAGAGGAAATGATCTTTACGAAAATGCATCTGAATCGAATTAACATCAAGCAATTGAATGAGAAAGTGACACAGATAACAAAGGAAGGTCACTAAAACATAGACATCAATAAGACTTAAAGATATGGATTGATAAATATGGACAGGAGTCACGAATTACCTCTAAATCATCATAGTTCCGGAAATAATCATACTGCCCAGGATGCTGCCTGTAAGCAATTACAATGTCAGCACATGTCATAAGTTTGCAACAATGAATTAGCTAAGGACGTAGTTGCATAATACCTTTGACATATGTGGCACGAATAGTGTTCTCTGGACATATGTGTGTAAAGCTCATTATCTCCATATAATGGATATTTACAAAATTCACACACTGGGTGTCCTGCAAAACCACTGCGTTCAATCTCAGAGCCATCCACCTCAGAGTCACCAGTTTTTGTATGCTGAGCTAACTGTGCCCTTGTATAAAGCTTCTGTTCACAAATGAATACCTGCTCAACATAGTAACTCGTTCAGCAAATGATAATCCCAAGAGAAATCATTTTCTAGCATCACATTTAAAATATACACCCTCTGTTCCTAATAGATATAAGACGTTTTGGCAGTTCAATTTAAACTGCCAAAACGTCTTACATTTAGAAACAGAGGTAGCATCTACTAAAGGGGCCACAGAAAAAAAATAGACAATGATTCTGTTCACCGTTGGATAATACAAATAACCCACAAGATTCACCTACTTTGTATAAAAAGGCACAAAGTGATAAAAAAATAACTGTCACACCACACCCTAAAAAATAAATAAAATTGAAAACTCACAATTGTCAGGAAGTTGAAGGATATAACAGTAGCCCAGGTGTGTTAAAATGCATGCTATCGAAACAACCTGAACTTCCTCAACAACAAAAAAAACAGAAAAAGGTGCCTAATTATATAGTATAACATTTGGTTACATAGGTTCCACATGCTTCTCAGGCAGGCTTTGCATGTCAGTCAAAATGTTTGTCCACACAATTTTATAAATAATATTTCACAAGAAAACGGATGTGTGGTGGAGCACTTTCACATAGCAAGATAGCATATATGGACAAGGATAATCAGACATATACAGAGAATTCTAAATGTTTTTATACCTACTTTCCATGGTTCAGACGGACTGTCATTGTTACGTGAAACGAAAACTTACATCGCTATTTACCCATAGTTTAACTATAACTTGAAAACAGAAACAGGTCTCCCTCAAACAGGTTTACTGGGCTGAATACTGATTAGAGGTGGCGTCAGCGAGAACATGCATACATAACCAAGTACTTAATAGGTATGATGGGTATAGCTGGGCAAATGCTCAGGATGATGGGGCATAACCAGGTGAGTACTCGAAATAGCAGTACAGTAGTTTCACATCCTTTATCTCTGCGCCAGAAGTTGCTGCTGCCACACCTCTGTACATAGCTGCGGGCTGCTACTGCCTGCTATTACATATTCCTTACCAGAGGTAGCTGCCGTTGCTTCATCTAGTTTAAATATCCTAATAGGATGAAATGCTGGTTTCAATTCTACATGGATACCCATATATAAATACCTATTTAATGAGGTCACGGCAAATTACCTACACGATGAGCTTGCCAAGCAAGCACCCATTACCAAGTTTTAATGTTTTATAACCATGAATTGTAGCACAAAAGCACCAACACTACATGAGTCTACTCGCTTAGTTAAAGCGATAGCATAAACAAATATCTACCATAAATTCCTGACCTTAACTGGATTCCACATACGGAAACTGAAGGGGGCCCACAGAGAAAACGGTGAGAAAAAGGTTGGACATTAAGTTAAACTAACTAGATAATTTGCAAACAGGGTCTGATTTTCATCCTAAATTTGCTCACAAGGGAGAAAACCATCAAATACAACAGAGTTGGTGTCACAATAGTAACTAGATTTAGTCCTTCTGAAACACGAGAATGACAATATAGGAAGGAGAAGAGAGTATATGTGGTCAAAATATTCACCTTTCTCCCCTCCAAGCAAAGATTACACATGTATAACCTATGCTGATGGAACAAATGTCCCTTTAGCTGATCAATGCTCTTGAACCTGCTTCGGCGCTTTGCTTGTGCTGCCTGACCAACCTGGTCCTCAGCTTTGTCACATACACTACAAGAAAGTCGGCACATCGCCCTTATCATCTTATAATGATCAGCATCATCAAAGTATGCCTTTGTATCCTCATGGTACCAGTACTCCCCCACATTTCCCTCATTTGCCTCAGTGGGCAAAACAGAGAAATCCGAGATCACTTTTGTGTAATCTCCCATGGCCTATAAAATGTTCATAGAAGAAGGTGAAATCCTGTGAGTTATGAAGAAAGCATGCATAAAATAAGGCGTCAGATCATGTTCCAGGAGGCTTTCCAGATACTCCCATCCCCTTTAGGCTGGCACTATGCACAAACTAGAATACTAATCACCTGAATCAGCATAAACATATAAAACTCACATATTTCTCTTTTCCTGACTAGCTATACTGTAAGCACAAATGCACTTAATCGGCAACGCAGTGAAGATGCCATGTATCAACAAAAAAATACAGGAACCATGAAAATCTCAAACCACTTAATCATTGGACAAATCAAAATTCGAATAAAGCATGCGTACGATAATAAAAACAGCTTCCGGTCCTGCATAATGAAACAGAAGATCCGCTGAAATTCCAACTTTGGGCAAACCAATCCAGAATCGATACAGTGACCTGAGCTCACCTCATCAAGAAACGAGAGATCAAAGCTATCATACTGGTGCGCTATTACTCAGAACTTTCACCATCCAAACAGTAGAACAAAACTCGGCGCCCATCTAATTAACTAGCTCGAATTCGCATACTACCCAATCAAAGACCCCAAGATCCAACCACGCCACAGATCGATAACCAGCCGAACAGATGCAGACCATAGCGGCGAACCTTTGTGACGAAGACGGAGGGGCAATCCGTCTTACAGATGCAGCATAGAGAATCCTCGAGTACGAAGCGAAGGCGGACGACGCAGGTTGAACACACCTCGCGGTGCCCGCACGGCCCGTAAGCCACCCATTCGAGCGCGTCCGCGCACACCGCGCAACTGTCATCCATCTCGGCAGGCTGCAGAGGTCGGTAACAGCGGAAGAGGGGTCGGCGGCGGCGGCGGCGAGAAAGGGTTAGGGTGGGGAAGAAGGCGAGAAAGTTCGAGACAAGATGAACCGGTTTGGCTTTTTAGGGACTCGTATTTGCCGATTGATGATTAGGTAAAAAAGAAACTTTTTTTTATGTGGAATCGGGGCCAAATACTATTTTGACCCTAGTTTTATGTTGGGAAACCGGCCCACCTACGGTGCGGCGCGAGAGGCCCGCCCGAGGCGTTCCACACTTAACAATAAGTCAAAATCACTAATTAAAGAATACTCGTTGCAAAGAACATTTCACTTTTTTAGGTCGTGACAAATAGCGACCATACAGCGCGCCATTTGTCGTCACCTGAGAGTTTTCTCTTTTTTCGTAGATCTATTTATTCAAAACGTTTTATCTTTTAAACCGTGCGTTCAAATATCGAACCGTTTTCATCATTGAATTCCTCGCGTCGAGATCTTCAAAACTAGATCTCATGTTGATAAGTTTTGACGAATTTTTTTTCATGAAAAAACCGGACAAAAAAACCAGAAAAAAAACTGAACCGGAAGCACGGTTTTTTTCCTTTTCGAAAGAGGCACGCCCGTGCCTCTCGTGAAATCACACCTGTGCCTCTCGTGGAAGCAAAACCATGACTCCCATGAAAGGAAAAAACAGAAAACGCGTTTTTTTTCGTTTTCAAGAGGCACGGCCGTGACTCTCGTGAAATCACAACCGTGCCTCTCGCGGAAGCAAAACCGTGACTCTCGCGAAAAAAAACAGAAAACGCGTATTTTTCCCTTTTTGAGAGGCATGGCCATGCCTCTCGCGAAATCACACCCGTGCGTCTCGCGGAAGCAAAACTGTGGCTCTCGTGAAAGGAAAAAACAGAAAACGCGTTTTATTTTTCCCTTTCCGAGAGGCACGGTCGTGACTCTCGCGAAAACACAATCGTGCCTCTCGCGGAAGCAAAACCGTGATTCTCGCGAAAGAAAGAAAAAACAGAAAACGCGTATTTTTTCCTTTCCTGAGAGGCACGGCCATGACTCTCACGAAAGCGCAACTGTGCCTCTCGCGGAAGCAAAATCGTGACTCTCGCGAAAGAAAAAAAAACAGAAAACGCGTTTTGTTTTTCCCTTTCCAAGAGGCACGGCCATGACTCTCGTGAAAGCACAACCGTGCCTTTCGCGAAAGCAAAACCGTGACTCTTGTGAAAGAAAAAACAGAAAACACGTATTTTTCCCTTTCTGAGAGACATGGTCATGACTCGCGAAAGAAAAAAACGGAAAACGCGTTTTTTCCGTTTCCTAAAGGCACGGCCGTGACTCTCGCTAAAGTACAACCGTGCCTCTCGCGGAAAATAACCGTGACTTTCGCGAAATAAAAAAAAAGTGTTTTTTTCGCGGAAAAAAATCAATTTTTTTATCGAAAAGCTAAGGAAGACCGGGGAAAACCAAAACGTCAAAAAAACGGAAAAAACTCGTTTAAAAATCCAAAAACGCGCGCGGAAAAATAAAAAAACAAAATCCGGAGGGAGCGTCCAGAGCTCGACACGTGGCGAATGGCTGAGATCGCGCCATGTGGCGCTGATCGTTGCGAGGCTCCCGAAGGAGCGTTCGTTATCTAGTTGCTCCCACGATAAGTGGGTATGTCCTCAGCAGTTCCTATTTTACTCCCAACGAAGCAGTTCTTAGTATTGCGTCTGATTTTACTTCATTTGAGTATTTTTCGTCCACCTCCCATCCTGTCTGGTTTTATTTCGTTCATTCCATCACACATAAGGAAAAAAATCAGTCCCTCGATCTATTTCCTAAGTCGATCATCAGGACGCCCCTGCCGCCAGAGCCCTTCGCCACCGCCGAGATCCGAGAAGAGCCGCCGCCACCGAGGTCCAAGAGGAGCCGCCGCCTCCAGGTCATCACCAAGGTTCGCAATCGCCGACATTGAGGTCCGAAAGGAGCCGCTGCCGCACCGTCTTCCTCCTCCGCCAATCTCCGAGGCGCCCTACTCGTGGGCTGCCGCCGCCTCGCAGAACCCTAGGGCAGGGCAGGGGGTGGTCGTGTTGCGGGCAGCAGGAGCGTCGCCAGTTAGCGAGAGAGGAAGGGAGTGACGACGATGTCTTCGTGCGAGGACAAGGACTCCGCCACCACGCAGGCCGCAGCGACCACGGACATGGAGCTACTGAAGCAGTTTTGGCGTAACGAGAAGGCCGCGCTGGAGATCCTCCACTTCGACTCCGCCCTCGTCTCCCATACCCTATGGCCATTGGTAGTGTCGTCATTCTTCACAATATTGAATGTTTCTGATTCTTCACGACCTGTGCTGAAACCAGGAGGAGACGTTTGATGACTTCACGGATAACGGCATCGATGACCTAGTGGTTTCATTGTACCAGATGGAGCTCGACCACACGCTCTTCCTGCTCTGCTCCTACGGTCATACCTACGCCTCCGCCTGCAAAAGCTCAGACTGAATTCAGTCTCTATAGTCTGTACCGCATAGTGGTTCAGTTACTGACTGAAATGTTGCATTAGGCAATTACTTGACCTCATCGTACTGCTGGATGTAGATTGAAAAGTACATGGCGTGCATCTCCAATTCTGACGACCTCTTGAGCTAGTTGATGCAGGAGGAGCAGTGATTCACCAAGAGGTATCTCTCAAATCGATCGGACTGTCTATTGGTTGTTTGTGCTTGTTTTTTGGTTGAAATGACCTCCCTCGTTGGGTTTGTTTTGTTGGAAGCTGCAAGGAGATCACGGAGAAGCATCTCAGAGTAGTCGGTGCTGTAGAAGCTTCCCTACGGTCATGACTCGGTAACAAGGCAATCATCATCGAGCACGGAGGATGACATGGGTACTCCACTTGATCTTGAAATTAACATCACTTCTTTGTCACAGTTGTTGCCTCCACTACGCGCTCGACCTAGCTCCTGAGCCCCCTACCGGGCTCGACCTCCCGCTGTATTGATACGTCTCCAACGTATCTATTTTTCCTAACATTTTTCCTCTTGTTTTAGACTCTAATTTGCATGATTTGAATGAAACTAACCCCCGACTGACGCTGTTTTCAGCAGAACTACCATGGTGTTGTTTTTGTGCAGAAATATAAGTTCTCGGAATGGAACGAAACTTTGTGAGGAACTTTTATATAATAAAAGATAATTTCTGGAGCCAAGACCTACCGAAGGGGGGGTGTAGGTGTCAAAAACGGCGGATCTCGGGTAGGGGGTCCCGAACTGTGCGTCTAAGGTCGATGGTAATAGGAGGCAGGGGACACAATGTTTTACCCAGGTTTGGGCCCTATTAATGGAGGTAATACCCTACGTCCTGCTTGATTGATATTGATGAGTATGAGGATTACAAAAGTTGATCTACCACGAGATCGTAATGGCCAAAACCCTAGAAGCCTAGCCTGTAAGATTATGATTGCCTCTATAGACTAAACCCTCCAGTTTATATAGACACCGAAGGGGCTAGGGTTGTACAAAGTCGGCTACAGAGAAAGAAATCTTCATATCTGAACGCCGGGCTTGCCATCCACGCCAAGGTGAGTCTCATCCGGACACGGAAGAGAGTCTTATGTCTTGTATCTTCACGGCCCATGTCCAACAGGTCGGACGCCCAAGGACCCCTTAATCCAGGACTCCCTCAGTAGCCCCTGAACCAGGCTTCAATGACAAGGTGTCCGGCGCGCAGATTGTCTTCGACATTGCAAGGCAGGTTCCTCCTTCGAATACTTCAAAACAACCTTCAAACACAGAAAACGTGTCCGGCTCTGCAAAACGAGTACCACACACATACGCAGAGAGTATAATATTTTATGAGTCCAATCCACGGACAACTTTTGTAGCGTGACATCACGTCCCAGCCCGGTCATTATTTCGAACCATTTTTTTAGCCTCCTGCTCCATGTTTTAAGATGCGATTTTATTGGCACGTCTTGTCGAAGCAGAGATCGTGTCCCCTTATTACGGAATTCTCATCAATATGGGCATGGATAACCCAACCGTTCCGTTGGCATGATCCCTTGGGAATAGGCAGTCTTTTAAGGCCTATGAGGAGGCATTTGATATTCATTGCCTTTATAAAGGGGCACAGACCCGTCTTTCTCCTTCGCGCCTACCTATTCCTCAAACTTTCCAACCTTGAGTTCTAGTACCCAGGTTTCGACTTAATTGCTCCGAGCCTCTCAGTCATGTCCGAACCCAGCCCTCAAGGCCGGTGGGTGGCCTCCTCTGTCATAGAGGAGGATATCGTGAAGCTCCGGCGGCAAGATACCTGACCGCGGAAATCCCCCATAGGCTCCCTGCTAAATGACAGGTTGTTCCTACTCCCAGATCCAGCGAGAGAGTTGTATTCATCTCCCACTTCCTCTGGGGGCTAGGGTTCGCTCTCCATCCCTTCGTCCGCGGACTCATGTTCTATTAAGGGCTAGATTTTCACGATCTAGCTCCGGACTCCTTTCTTCACATCTCGATGTTTATTGTCATGTGCGAGGCCTTTCTCCACATTCCCCCACACTTTAGTTTATGGCTCAAGACCTTTAATGTGAAGCCGAAGGTAATCGAGGGGAAGCAAATAGAGTGTGGTGGTGCTATGGTGAACAAGCTTGATGTAGGGTAGGAACCCTAATCGGCCGATCTTTCACGAAAGGAGTGGATCCCACGATGAACACGAAGAACACGACGAGGGAAACGAGGGGGAAATCACAAGGGGAACACAAGAGAACACTCAAACCGACAAGTATGATCACACATGTGCTAGATCCACGAACACAAAGGGAGATACAAGATCCAAAGTCAACAACGGACGATACAAGAGGTGACCGGTTTTCTCCGTGAGGAGGTCTTGAATCCACGAGGGGATCTTCTCCACGAGGAGGTCTTGAATCCAAAGGGATCTTCTCCGAAGAGGGGCCGCGGTCTCTCTCGTGGAGTAGATCCAATGTGGATGAGCAATGCTCTATCTCTAAATATGAGCTAAACCAATGCTAACCCTAGCTAGGATGAATAGGAGGTCTATTTATAGTCTTAGTGCAAATGGGGGGCGAAAGGAGGGGGTACATGGGCTTCAAGCCCGAAACTGGACACAGCCAGGTACCAAACATCCGCTGGGGACTGGTCGTCCGGTGTGTCATGGGCGGCCGGACGTCCGGTGGTTGCCGGTCGTCCGCTCGTTCTGGCTCAGATGCTGGTGTAGCGGATTTCTGGTGGTTGCCGGTCGTCCCGACCGGTCGTCCGGTGGCTGGGACTTCTTCTCCAACTCTCCTTCTTCTCCGTCTTCACGTCCATCTTCCTCTTCTGATCCTCCTTGCTCCTTGGCTTCTTCATGGCCAACTCCTTGATACCTGAGTATGCACAATGTCTCCGTTTGAGGTAGTAGCCATGTCTCATGTGCATCGAAGTGGAAATGTGAGAGGAGAGATGTCACCTCGGTTTCGAGAGCTCTTGCACGTGCTCGTGTCATGAGTCCGCTAGGCACTTGGTGAGGTGATGGTAGGTCCATGGGGATGACCTTGGGATGCTCCGCATCATCTCCCTTCCCTTGGGGAAGATCCGTCCTCGGATCAAATTCTTCATCGCCATGGTAGGGAGAGAGATCTTTGACGTTGAAGATGTCGCTCACGTTGTACTTGTCAAGCGAGAGGTTGATCTTGTAAGCGTTGTTGTTGTAGCATGCAAGCACCTTGAAGGGTCCATCCGCTCATGGTCGAAGTTTGGACTTGCGTTCTTGGGGAAAGCAGTCCTTGCGAAGGTGTAGCCACACGAGATCACCAATGTTGAAGACCATGGGGTGCTTGTTGATGTTGAGCTTGGTCGCAAGTCGTTGTACTTGGCGCTCGAGAGTATGTCTTGTATCTTCATGCACCTTATTGAGATGAGTCACACGTGCACTTGCGTCCAAATTGATGCGCCCTTGGAGTGGTAGAGGGAGAATGTCCAATGGGGACAAAGGGTTGAATCCGTAGACGACCTCGAAGGGGGACTTGCCGGTTTTGGAGTGTCTTGCACGGTTGTAAGCGAACTCGGCGATAGGTAGACACTCCTCCCACTCCTTGATGTTCTTCTTGATGAGTACTCGAAGTAGAGCGGAGAGTGTGCGGTTGGTCACCTCCATTTGGCCGTCGGTTTGTGGATGATACGCCATGGAGAAGAGTAGCTTGATTTCGAGCTTGGCGTATAGGGTCTTCCAAAAGTAGCTAAGGAATTTGACGTCGCGATCCGAGACGATCGTCTTTGGCACTCCATGTAGACGCAATATTTCCCTACAAAAGAGATTAGCAACATGTGAAGCATCGTCTATCTTGTTGCAAGGAATAAAATGTGCCATCTTAGAGAAACGGTCCACAATGACAAATAATGTATCCTTTCCATTTCTAGTCCTAGGCAATCCAAGTACGAAATCCATGCTAATGTCTTCCCATGGTTGATATGGAGCTTTGGACTTAGCTTTGCGACATGTAGAGCATCGGTTGGTGAATCGGTTAACATCGCGAAACATCTTGGGCCAATAGTAGTTCTTGGAGAGTGTGGTGAAAGTCTTGTCGCGTCCAAAATGTCCCATTAAGCCTCCTCCATGAGATTCCTGCAAAAGCAACAAACGAAGAGAAGACTCAGGGATGCAAAGCTTGTTAGCTCTCATAAGATATCCATCTTTGATGTAATAGCGTTCCCAAGAGGTGTGCGTCAAACATTTGGCATAAGGAGTAGCAAAAGTAGGATCATGCTCATACAAGTCTTTTATATGCTCAAAGCCAATGACATCTAATTCAAGTTGAGTAACAAGCATGCATATGCGGGAAAGGGCATCCACCACAATGTTTTCCTTAGCTTTAGTGTACTTGATGACATAAGGAAAAGACTCAATAAATTCACTCCATTTAGCATGACACTTGTTCAACTTGGTTTGGCCCTTAAGATACTTGAGCGTTTCATGATCGGTATGAATGATAAATTCATGAGGGCGAAGATAGTGTTCCCATTCATGCAAAACATGGACTAAAGCATATAGCTCTTTGTCATAGATGGGGTAATTGAGTTGCGCTCTAAAAAGTTTTTCACTAAAGTAAGCTATGGGGTGCTTCTCTTGTGTTAACACACCTCCTATGCCATTACCACTAGCAACGCAATGAATCTCAAAGGGTTTGTCGAAGTTGGGTAATGCAAGCACGGGAGCATGAGTAAGCAAATTCTTAAGCTCGTTGAAAGCGGTATCTTGGGATGGTCCCCAAACAAAAGGCGCATTCTTCTTGCTCAAAGCATGTAAAGAAGAAGCAATGGTGCTAAAATCTTTCACAAAGCGATGATAGAAACCCGCAAGGCCAAGAAAGCTACGCACTTGTTGCAAGTTGGTTGGTTGGGGCCAAGTCTTAATAGCATTGATCTTGGACTCATCTACATGAACACCCTTAGAAGATACAACAAAAACCAAGAAAACGAGCTTGTCAACGCCAAAAAAGCATTTCTCCATATTAGCATAGAGATGCTCGTTTCGAAGAGTTTGCAAAACGGTTCAAACATGGGTGACATGCTCTTTAAGAGACTTGCTAAAAACAAGGATATCATCGAACTAGACCACAACAAACACACCAATGTAAGGGCGAAAGACATGATTCATAAGACGCATAAAAGTACCCGGTGCTTCCGATAGACCCATAGGCATGACTAACCACTCATACAAGCCAAACTTGGTTTTGAAAGCGGCTTTCCATTCATCACCCTCTTGTATGCGGATTTGATAGTAACCACTCTTAAGATCAATTTTTGAAAAGATAGTGGCACCACTAAGTTCATCAAGCATATCATCAAGGCGTGGAATGGGGTACCTATAATGAATGGTGATAGCATTGATAGGTCTACAATCGGAGCACATGCGAAAGCTACCGTCTCGTTTTGGCACAAGAATGACCGGGATGACACAAGGGCTCAAACTTTCACGCACATGTCCATGGTCTATGAGATACTTTACTTGCCTTTGTATTTCTTTGGTTTCTTCGGGGTTGACGCGGTATGGAGCTTTGTTTGGAAGAGGTGCTCTGGGTATGAGGTCGATGCGGTGCTCGATGCCTCGTAGTGGAGGTAGTCCCGGAGGTAGCTCGTCGGGGAAAACATTGTGAAATTCCTGCAAAAGATAAGACAACACTAGAGGAAGAGTGTGAGAGGTGTTGGCTTGTGTTTCATTGTCCTTGCCCAAAAGGACGTAGTGTAGGATACTAGATGGGTTCTCGCACACTCCTCTTATCTCACTTTTGGTGGCAAATAGGACTAAGTTCTTCTTTTCGCTCATCATGGAGGCGCTCGATTTGGGCTTGTGGCGCTCACTCTCTTTTTGGTGGCTCACTCTCTCACTATTATCTCCACGATGGGTGGCTTGCTTGTTGGTGATCACTTGGATTGGAGACATGTGACGAAGTACGTACTCCTTTCCCTTCATCTTGAAGATGTAGTGGTTCGTTCGGCCGTTGTGGATGACTCCTCTATAAAATTGCCATAGGCGTCCAAGGAGAAGGTGGCAAGCGGTCATTGGAATGATGTCACGCTCCAAAGTGTCTTCATAGGCGCCAATTTTGAAGGAGACTTGTACTCGATGCTCGACTTGGATAGTGCCGGAGTCGCTAAGCCATTGCACTTTGTATGGATGTGGGTGCTTCGTCTTGGGCAATTATAGCTTGGAGCAAAGTTCTTCACTTGCGAGATTATGACAACTTCCTCCATCGATGATGACCTTAACGGATCGTCCATTGATGCCGGCCTTAGTATGAAAGATGTGGCATCGTTGGTCTTCTTCTTGGTGATGTTGGAGAGTCAAGACCTTGGAGACAACAAGAGCGGGACTTGAATCTTCATCACAAAAGACTTGTTCCTCGTCATCATTCACTTGCCGGTGCATGGCGACTTGCTAGATAGTGTCCATTTCTCCTTCACTCATTAAGTCATAAGTGTCGTCGTCGTTGAGGATCATGGTCCGCTTGTTGGTGCACTCATAGGTCTTGTGGCCTCGGCCTCCACATGTGAAGCATTTGGAGGAACTTGTCTTGATGGTCTCATCGGTTGGAGTGGATGATGATGAAGCTCTCGGCTTGAAGTTGCTTGTAGTAGGAGGATGACTTGGAGTTGACGAAGCTTTCTTGTGACTCGACTTGTCGATGTTGCTTGTAGAAGGTTTGGTAGATGGTGATGGAGTCGTTGAAGCTTGGGTGTTGGAGAAGCCGTAAGACTTGGATGAGAACTTGGCATACTTGTAATCGTCTTGCACTTGACGTTCCGCTTTTGTATTTTGATGCACGAGCTGAGCGAGGCTTGAGTATGGTTGGAAGTCGGCGATCTTCTTGATAGGATGGTTGAGTCCATTCAAGAAACATGCCATTGTTTATTCATCATCTTCCGTGACGTTGGCTCTTATCATGGCAATCTCCATCTCCTTGTAGTACTCTTCAACGTTCTTGGTTCCTTGCTTGAGTAGTTGGAGTTTCTTGAAGACGTTGCGGTTGTAGTAGGTAGGCACGAAGCGTGCTCTCATGACATCCTTCATTTGCGCCCAAGTAGTGATGGGTGGTTCACCTCTTGCCTCTCGGCGCTTGATAACTTGTTCCCACCAAATGAGGACATAGTCTTGGAACTCAAGGGATGCCATCGCGATCTTATTCTCTTCTTCATAGTTGTGCAAATGGAATATTTTGTCGACCTTCAATGCTCATGAAAGGTACTCTTCGGGATCGTTGCTTCGATTGAACTTGGGCATGGTGAACTTGAGCTTCCCATAGCGTTGCTCTTCATTGTGTTGGGGTCGGGGATGATGACGTCCATGTTGCTGATGATTGTCAAGCTCATGTTGCTCTTGGAGAAGAGGGTTGTCGACCTCATGTTGCTCTTGTCGTGGAGGATTCACATAGTCTTCATGCTCTTGATGAACTTGATGTTCTTGGCGAGCTTGTGGGGGAGCTTGTCGAGCTCGAGGAGGAACTTGAGGAACTTGACGATGCACGCGAGCTTGAAATCTTTGTTCTTGAGCTTCTTCGCGAAGTGCTTCTTCATGTTCACGAGCTTGTCGGCCTCGGTTGGCTATAGAGCGACCTACATCTTGGAGGCATTGTTGCGCCTCAAGTACTTGAGCATCTCGCAATTGTTGCTCTTGACGTTGTGCCTCGGCATCTTGTGCTTCTTGGTGTATACGCGCTCGCTCTTCCGCTTCATGTTGGCGTTGTCGTTACCGTCCTCGTGCTAGCGCAAAAGCCTCTTGGGTTTGACGTTGTCGGTGCTCTTGAGAGTTGGTGTCGCGTAGAGGATTGAGGCTTGCTTGACGATCGTTGCGCACGGCACATCGAAGACTATTCGATGTCGGTGTACTTGAGCCAGAGAGGGTGAAGTCGGAGTGTCGACTTGAGCGAGTCCTTCTTGATGAAGACGAAGTGGAAGAAGAGCGGTCGAGCAATAAAGCATGAATCTTGTCCATTCTTGCGTCGTTCTCTTGCTTGTGATCGTCGAGCTTGTGGTCGAAGTAGTCCCTTGTACGTTGCTCGGAGAGTCGCAATTCGGTGGCAAGGTTGTCGATGCGTTCACTCATTGCTTGTTGCTCTTGATGCAAAGCACGTTGTGCACCAAAGAGGTGGCTCTTGGTGACGTAAGAGTTCATGTCGTCGTCGTGCTCAATGAAGAGTGGGTTGGTAGAAGTACTTGGCCTATCCATCATTCCAAGATAAAAATGTGAGTGGTAGAAAGAGAAGAACGAATACCAAATGTACCTTGACCGAAGTTGAAAGTGGATCAATGATCACTCCAATGTGGACAAGGAAATAGCACAATTGGTACCAATTCTTGTCGGTTTCTCACACCTGCACAAGTAGAAGCTTATGGTGGAGCTTGGTTAGGATGGTGGCACAAAATTTAATGCAATTGTAAGTGAGCTTCAATAATGTTGGAAAAGATTCGCAAGATTGCAATGCAACAAGTAGACCAAGCAATGTAAGGTACACGGAAACACACACACAAAAAGATTAGTGGGGTCGTGCAACCAAGGGTGAGCCAAAATGTGGAATCCACAAAAATGCTCTTGTTGCACAACACTAGAGAGACACTAGCACAATTGCACAATAGGAAGATACAAAGACTTGTGCACAACCTACTAAGCAAAAATGCAATGACTTATATCCCAAGTATGCTCTATGCAAGGCATTTCTATGATATGATCCAAGATGATCTAATATGACAATCTTAATGTTGTATGATGCTATGGTTCTTGCTTAAAAGCTCTTTGCTTATCTTTTCCTTTTGCTTAAAAGCTTGTTTGGCTCTTTGATGTTTGAGCTCTTTTCTCATGCAATGCTTCACGAACCAAGATAGCAATTGTGTATGTGATGACAACCTTGTGACACAAGAGATGATACCAAGATATGCAACAATGATGTATGTATGCTATGGGAAGTATGATCACTAATGTGCACAAGTCTTGTTGCCGGCAATACTCAAAGGCTAGTCTCAATGGGTAAGCGACGCAAAGGAGTAAGGCTATGATGGCTATGAATGTAAAGGCAAGAGTGATATGTCCAATACCAAGATGAGGTTACCATTCTTGCTTATGGTATGGTGTCAAAATGGTGGTACAAATACCAAGATTTAGTCGAGGTGGTCGTTGTTGATGGCGCGTCCGTGGCGAAGATGAACGGCGGTGATGTTAACGTCGAACCATACCTAGATAGCCGAAACACAAAATGATACGGAATCACAACACAAATTCTCAAAGCTCGAAGTGGCAACATGTCAGGACCCCGACTCAATGCCACATCGATCTAGCATGTAACACCTCATATCACTTTGCGGCCTCATGCACGGTATCCCCACGGGTGTCGCCTTACCTTTGCCCGGGACCGTTTGCGCCTTTTGGCACACGTATATGATGGTGTCGCTAGCATCCATATGATAAGAGCCCGGGCTGACATGGCTAGTCGTAAACCCAAAGTGGCACTAACTTACAGGGACAGGCATCCATGACCCAGCATCGAATGTGTCGGTCATCAGCGAGTGAATCCAGGCTGTAGCACTGGGCTTACAGGACTCCGGTGAACCGGGCTGTAGCGGGCTAACAGGACTCCGGTATTCATCGCGTGACATTTCCCCGAAGGGACAGACACAGGAACGAAGAAGGACACATGCCGGCCAGCCTAAGTGTTCCGGAGCAGTAGCAAGCTACCAGGGCTCAGTGGAAGCACTAGGAGACATTTCCCGGTAAGAGAGACTACTAAGGATAAACAACTAGATAGTCAGATCCCACACATAGCAATACACATTACACGTACGCATAACATGCAAGTATGTGCTGTACAACATGGCATCACAGCATAACTCAACAACTCATATAGATAAAGGCTCAGAAGAGCCATCATAGCATTATTACAAACAGGGGTCACATGACCCAACATTCAGAGCAATCAAGCAACAAACGGAAGCATTACATGTCTGAGTACAGACATCTATAAATGAAAAAGGCTGAAAGCCTGACTATCTACAACGTCCGATCAAGATCGTAGCTGAGGTACAAGCTACTTGTCGAAGTCCATGAGAACACTAGTAAGACCGAAGTCTCCGCTGCAAAAACATAAATAAAGCAACATGAGTACAAAGGTACTCAGCAAGACTTACATCAGATCCTATCATACATGCATTTGTATCAAGAGGGTAATGTGGGGTTTAGTTGCAGCAAGCCAGCTTTGACTCTGTGGCTATCCTGTTCTACGACTACCAGAACTTCTTGAGGTGATATGGCGCACACGAGTCCACTAATCACCACACAATACACTACTATGGATTCATCCCCGTCTCCCTACGAGAAGGCCATCCATAGCACTCACACTTGTCTTGAGCATTTTATAGTATCCACTTCAAGTTGTCTATGTACCATGTAAGCATCCAAGAAGTCCATAACCGCGGACCCGGCTATTCGAATAGATCATGTTAACCCTGCAGGGGTGTACTTCTTCACACACGCTCTCGCCACTTACCGCCATGTACACGTCATGTATCTCGGCAACCTTCAAGCGGAAGCCTGGCGAGGGTGTCGGCCACGACCTGACTAACCACACAAGACTCTAGCCCAGGTTTATCGCCTATTCGGGTTCCATCCGCAAGGAGATCCGGCCGGGGTGTCGCTCACGGCCCCAAACGATGTGAGCAGGGTTCCCGAGCCCACCATCCGGGTGCCACTCGGTACACCAGGCCACGTGTGCCTAGTCTGTCCCAAGCCCACCCTGCCGGGTGCCACTTGGTAGAAAAATAGCACTACCTACAAACACCAGAAACTAGTTGCGACTCCTGGACAGAGATCAAGTTGGTTAATAAGTCGAGAGGGGCACTTAAGCGATCCCAATGTGTGGTAGTATCGAGTCATTGGACAACATACATAGAACTCAGTGCTTAAGGACGGTTCCAGTGAGACAACCCACCATGTACTCCTACATGGCCTCTCACCGCTACCTTTACCAAATCGTGTTCACACACTTCACTCTCAGCATCAGAACATATCGTAACACTCCAATTCATTCCCAATGAACCAGACCTGACACAACTCTAAGCAATAGCAGGCATAGCATGGTAGGAACACAACATGGCTCAATCAACTCCTACACATGCTAGTGGGTTTCAACTATTTACTGTGGCAATGACAGGTCATGCAGAGGAATGGGTTCAACTACCGCAGCACAAAGTAGCAGATGAATCGTTGTTGTCCTAATGCAATAACTGAGAGCAGGAGCGAGAGAGTAGGGTTTTATCGAAATGAACAAGGGGGTTTGCTTGCCTGGTAAATCAACAAGGGAGGCACTGCTTCACAGACAGGTACTCTGGAACGTCTCCGGAGCAGGACCTATCGAGAAGGAACAGTGCCGGCAATCAATACACAAACATATGCAACAATATGATGCATGAACATGGCATGAAGATGTGATGTTGTTTGAGCTAATGCAACTAGTACTCATTTGGTTTGAAGTCCATTTGAACCATAAGCTCAAATGCACTTCCAAAGTAGGCTCTTATATATGCCATAATGTGTTTTCCCATATTCAGCATGTATAAGTTGGTTTGTCATGCATGAAACTAGTACAGATGGATAGATTGCATTTTTCTGATAATTTTTCATATATAAATTATTTCAATCTGAGCTACGGTTGAATTTCTATGAATTTTTGAAGTTTAAATCAATTTCTGGAATTTCCTGAATTATTTTAATTCCAGAAAATATATATTGCGCCAGCATGACGTCAGCACGACGTCAGCAGTCAACTGCGGCTGACTGGGGTCAAACCTGACGTGTGGGGTCCACACGTCAGTGTCATAGTTAGTTAACAGGGGTTATTTGCTTAATTAAAAGGATTAGGGGGGTCGGGGCCCACTGTCAGTGAGACAACTAATTAACTGAGTTAATTAGCGCTAACTAAACTAATACCTAAACTAAACAGGGGCATGGCCCACGCGTCAGTGACCCTGGGGGGGTCAAACCCCAGGTCAAACAAGTCAAACCCGCCGGCGGTTAGTCGCCGGCGAGGTCCGCGGCGTACTTGTGCCCCGGGTTTCCTCTGTGGTGCTCCAAATGGCGCGCGGCTAGGCGCGTTGGAGAGCTAGCTCGATGGCGCGTCGGGCGGTGGCCGTGGCTGGGCCTGGGGTGGCCGGAGTCGACGGCGGCGAGCTCGGCTGCGGCCGCCGGAGTTCGGTCGTGCACGAAAACGCGTTTGGAGCTCGAAGACGAGCGAAGCAAAGCGCTAGGGATGCTCTACGGGGCCTTACGAGTGTGTTGGACTCGCCGGGGTGACCAAATGGTCACCGGAGCTGCGTCGACGGTGAGCTCGGCGGCGGCGGAGGTTCGGCCATGGTGGAGAAAGGGCTACGGCGTGCGGGTGACCAAGCGGAGAGGGGGAAACGGTGGTGGAGCTCACCGCGGTTGAAGCGGGCGTCGAAGCGGGCTCGGGGACGCACTGGAGACGGCGGGGCGGCGATGGGGATCCACGGCGGCCGGTGATGAAGAAGACGACGGTGTCGGCGATGGGGCGCGTCCCTGGTCACTTGGCTCGTCGAGGATGATGCGGACGACGAGGCGGAGCTTCTAGGCTCGGGGCGGAGGGCGAGGGGAGGCCGGTGGCCATGGCAGCGGCGGTGATGGCGCTCGGGTGTGCGAGGGAGAGAGCAGGGGGAGAGGAGGAGGGCGAGGGAGAGTGCGAGAGAGGTCGGGGTGGCTGCGTGGCGTCTCCGGGGCATCCAGACGAGGAGGGGAGAGGGCAGGCAGGCAGGGAGGCTGGTGGCGTGGCGCGGCGGAGTGCGCGCGCGTCGGGCACGCGCCCACCCCCTGTCGAGGACGAAGACGACAGAGGAGGGGGCCAGTGGGCTGGGCCGGCGCTGGCTGCTGGGCCGGCCAGGCCGCACAGGAGCTGGGCCGCAGGTAAGTTTCTCCTTTTTATTTCTTTTCTAATTTTTCTGACATATGTTTTGATTTAATTAAAATACTAAATCATTTTATCACCTTATGCCAATTTTTGCAGGAGCTAACTATATTATTCCAGAGCTCCTTAATAAATGGCATAGTTTTTGGACCATATTATATATATATAACAATATATATCCAAGGCAAATAATTATCGGATTAATCCAAATGGCCAAAATTAAATATCCATGAGCTCCTAAAATATTGGTTTGATTTTTATCTCTGTCCAATATTTTCAGAGGGCAACATGAACATTTTCTTGGACCCTTTTGGAGCAATTTTTATTTGGGGTCATTTTCAAAAATGATTCTGAGGGTTTCACCAATCCTCATTTCAAATTAAATGGAATTTAAACATGATGCACAAATGACTAGCTAGTCTAGGTCATACCAGACTAGGGATGTGACAACTCGCCCCCACTTGAAAGAATCTCGTCCCGAGATTCAGGGGTCGACGGAAAGAAAGCGGGGTACTCCAGTCGAAGACGATCTTCTCGCTCCCAAGTAGCTTCTCTCTCGGAATGATGAGACCACTGAACTTGAGAAACTTGATGTTCTGACGTCGGGTAACACGCTCTGCTTGATCAAGAATGCGAACCGGGTACTCTCGGTATGTGAGGTTATCTTGGAGATCAAGCGTTTCGTGGTCCACTCCGCGGATAGGATCCGAGAAGCAACGCCTGAGTTGAGAGACGTGGAAGACATCATGAACTCGAGAAAGATGTGGGGGTAGTTCCAACTGGTAGGCAACCTCTCCTCGTTTAGCGAGAATGCGAAAAGGACCAATGTAACGAGGAGCCAACTTGCCCTTGATACCGAAACGATGGGTACCCTTCAAAGGAGTAACCCGAAGGTAAGCCTTGTCGCCAATTTCATAAGTCATATCCTTATGATGACGATCATACTGGCTCTTTTGACGAGACTGGGCTGTTTTCAAATTCTCACGAATGATGCGAACTTGCTCTTCTGCCTCCTGGATCATGTCCGGTCCAAAGAATTGTCTTTCACCGGTTTCTGACCAGTTCAAAGGTGTTCGACATCTTCGTCCATAGAGAACCTCAAAAGGAGCTTTCTTGAGGCTGGATTGATAGCTATTGTTATAAGCAAACTCGGCAAAAGGAAGACATTTCTCCCAATCCATACCGAATGAGATAACGCAAGCTCTAAGCATGTCTTCGAGAATTTGGTTGACCCGTTCCACCTGACCACTCGACTGAGGGTGGAAAGCGGTACTGAAGGAAAGATGGGTTCCCATGGCAGTTTGGAAACTCTCCCAGAAATGAGAAGTGAAAAGACTGCCACGGTCTGAATTGATCTCTAGTGGAACACCATGAAGTGACACTATTCGAGAAATGTATAAGTCAGCAAGCTGACTAGCAGTGATACTCTCTCGAACAGGAAGGAAGTGAGCCACTTTGGAAAGACGATCAATGACTACGAAGATAGCGTTATTCCCTCTCTTGGTCCTGGGAAAGCCGGTGATGAAGTCCATACCAACTTTATCCCATTTCCATTCAGGAATAGCTAAAGGCTGAAGGGTGCCAGCAGGTCTTTGATGCTCTGCCTTAACACGACGACAAACGTCACATTTAGCAATGAACTCAGCGATTTCTCTCTTCATCCTAGTCCACCAGAACCTCTGGCGTAGGTCCTGATACATCTTAGTACTACCGGGATGAATCGTGAGAGGAGATTCATGCGCCTCCTTAAGAATCAATTGTCGCAGATGTTGACTCTTGGGAACCACCAAGCGATTCACAAAGAAGACAACACCTCGATCATCCATAGAGAAACATCCACCAACTCCCTTCTTAATGTTTCTCTTAATGCGGATAACACCCCTATCAAACTTCTGGTCAGAGATGATCTGATCCTCAAGGGTAGGTTTCGCCACCAAGGTAGAAAGGAATCCGTGAGGAGCAATGTGAAGGTTAAGCTTACAGAATTCCTCATGGAGAAGTGGTTGGCCTTGCTGCAACATGAGATTGTTGCAATAGGATTTACGGCTTAGAGCATCAGCCATGACATTGGCTTTGCCTGGGGTGTAGGTAATCCCTAGATCATAATCTGTGATTAACTCCAACCAACGTCTTTGCCTAAGGTTCAGATCTGGTTGGGTGAAGATATACTTGAGACTCTGGTGATCGGTGTAGATCTCGCAATGTTTACCAAGGAGGTAATGTCGCCAGGTCTTGAGTGCATAGACTACGGCTGCAAGCTCTAGATCATGTGTAGGATAATTATCCTCATGTGGATGCAACTGTCGAGATGCATAGGCAATCACATGACGATCCTGCATAAGAATGCAACCTAGTCCCTGTCGTGAGGCGTCACAATAGATAACAAAGTCCTTTGTGAAATCCGGTGGCACAAGTATGGGAGCAGAAGTCAGGCGTCTTTTCAGTTCCTGAAAACTGTACTCACACTGTGGGGACCACTCAAACTTTTTATCTTTCTTGAGAAGTTCCGTGAGGGGTTTGGCTACTTTGGAGAAATTTTCAACAAAGCGGCGACAATAGCTGGCTAGACCAAGGAAACTCCTAACTTGTTTAACGGTTTCAGGTGGAGTCCAATCGAGAACGGCCTTGAACTCTCTCGGGATTGACAGCAATGCCCTTACCAGAGATTACGTGGCCTAGGTAGGTCACTTCTGGCAACCAAAATTCACACTTGGAGAACTTGGCATAAAGGCGGTGCTCTCTGAGTTTTTCTAAAACAAGTCTAAGATGTTCGGCATGCTCTTCCTCGTTCTTCGAGTAAATAAGAATATCATCGAGGTAAACCACGACGAACTTATCTAAGTACTCCATGAAGATCGAGTTCATCAAGCGGGAGAATGTGGCTGGAGCGTTGGTTAGGCCAAAGGACATGACGGTGTACTCGTACTGGCCATAACGAGTGACAAAGGCTGTCTTGGGAATGTCCCCGTTTCTGATCTTGATTTGGTGGTAGCCTAACCTTAAATCCATCTTGGAGAAGACTGAGGATCCAGCGAGCTGATCATACAGGTCGTTGATCCTGGGGAGCGGATATTTGTTCTTTATCGTGACCAAATTAACGGGACGATAATCTACAACCATCCGGTCCGTACCATCCTTCTTCTTGACGAAGAGGACGGGGCAAGCCCAAGGAGAAGAACTAGGACGGATGAAACCCTTTTGCAAGGACTCATCAAGTTGTTTCTTAAGCTCGGCTAGTTCTAAGGGTGCCATCTTGTAAGGTCTCCTAGAGATTGGAGCTGTTCCTGGGATAAGATCTATGACGAACTCTACATCTCTGTCAGGTGGAACACCTGGCAGTTCCTCTGGAAAGACATCCGGAAAGTCACGGACTACCGGGATATCTTCAAGGTCTGGAAGAGGGCTGGCATTAAGAGAATAGAGCTGACGCTTTGCAACTCTAGTGGAGACAGTGACTATCTTGCCAGATGGGTGTGTAAGCTGAACAGATCTGGTGTAACAATCAATCTTGGCATGATGAGCTGTCATCCAGTCCATACCCAAGATGATGTTAATATCTGAGGACTTGAGGGCTACAAGTGATGCAAGGAATACAAGTCTGTCAACAAGGATTTCATTACCATGGCTAATTCTGGTGGTCTGCCATCTAGACCCTGGGGTTTGGATTTCAAGCGGAGTTGGCATATCACAAAATGACATGTCGTGCAAACGAGCATAGCCTTCAGAAATGAAGGAGTGAGATGCTCCAGTATCGAATAGAACTGATGCTGGGTGACAATTGACAAGGAGTGTACCAAGAACGACATCCGGATCATCATGAGCGTCTTTAGCTGAGACGTGATGCACACGTCCACGTTCAGTGGGGGCTGACTTGACACTGATCATCTTGCGTGATGGCTTAACACAGCCAACAGTCTTCTCGGGCTGGGGTGGAGCATAACTAGTCTGAGAGCAGTCACGTGCATAGTGTCCTGGCTTCCCGCATGTGAAGCAAGTCCCTGAGGTTGGACGTGGACCCGCACTGACAAGCGGTCTACCAGTAGGCCTGGGTGGAACATATGACTGAGCTGGGGAGGCACCACATAGGATGGCCTCGGTGCATATCCGGAAGGAAGAGCGGAGTTTGGAACCCAAATCCGGCGCTTCTGAGAACTAGAGCCAGAGGAAGATCCCAAATCACGGGTGTGCTTACGAGACTCCTCGTAAGTGAGCTGAGCTGTCTCTGCATTGATGGCCTTGTTCACAAGAGCTTGGAATGTATCACAATGATGCAGGTGGAGATCACGACGCAACTTGGGGTTGAGACCCTTCCGGAACCTAGCTGCTTCTTGGCGTCCGTGGACACTTCTTCTGTGGCATAGCGGGCGAGGTTCTCAAACTCTCTGCTGTAAGCATCAACAGCCATCTTACTCTGGGTGAAACTACAGAACTCTTCTCTCTTGCGATCGATGAGGGCTTCAGGAATGTGATGCTCGCGAAAAGCCTCAGTGAAATCTCTCCAGGTAGGATTCTGGCCAGCTGGAAGCATAGCCTCATAGTTCTGCCACCAAAGACTAGCAGGACCTTCCAGGTGGTATGTGGCATAGTGACCTTGTCATCTTCAGCTACGCTCGCGGAACGCAGCTTATGAGTGATGCTACGGAGCCAGTCATCTGCATCGAGTGGCTCGATGGAATGATGAAAGGTAGGTGGGTGCAAGCGAATGAAGTCATGAATGGTCGCAGACTTATTGGACTGATGTGCGGTGTTCTCCTCGATACGTGCCAACAAACGGTTAGACTCACGCTTGTTCCTCTCCATTTCTAACATGAACTCTGTCAACGAAGGCGGGTCGGGAGGATCCTCATCCCTACCATCTTCCATGGTTCTGGCTACGAATAATAGAACTTGATGACATCCTGAGAAACGAAACCAGGGACGGAGTCAGCATCAACTATAGACTGTAGAATGTAGGACAAGGAATTAGTATCTCTCGAACTCCTAGGGAAATTCCGGCAGCATAACGGCAGTAAAATGCTCAGAATGAGACATCCTACTAAAAATGGGGTGGTAACATACTCATCAGCATTACTCAAGGTTCTGAGATCATACTAAACAGACTACACCGGAAATACTCAAAACTGGGGTATGACTCTGATCAACCAATCCTATGGGACTACGGAGTAGTAACACGTGATCCTGATAGACGGAAGAGAAAGCCTAGTTCCTTAACCCCGTAGGAAAGATAGGATGACTCAGATCAGAAGGCCATGAGGTAAAGGAGTAAAAAGAGCCTTACGTTCCTTCCCACAATCAATTCCCTTACATAACTAAAGAATTTCTAGACTCAACTTCGACCAGTTTGGCTTGGTAATCCTACAGGCAGTCAGGCTCTGATACCAAGGCTGTCAGGACCCCGACTCAATGCCACATCGATCTAGCATGTAACACCTCATATCACTTTGCGGCCTCACGCACGGTATCCCCACGGGTGTCGCCTTACCTTTGCCCGGGACCGTTTGCGCCTTTTGGCACACGTATATGACAGTGTCGCTAGCATCCATATGATAAGGAGCCCGGGCTGACATGGCTAGTCGTAAACCCAAAGTGGCACTAACTTACAGGGACAGGCATCCATGACCCAGCATCGAACGTGTCGGTCATCAGCGAGTGAATCCAGGCTGTAGCACTGGGCTAACAGGACTCCGGTGAACCGGGCTGTAGCGGGCTAACAGGACTCCGGTATTCATCGCGTGACATTTCCCCGAAGGGACAGACACAGGAACGAAGAAGGACACATGCCGGCCAGCCTAAGTGTTCCGGAGCAGTAGCAAGCTACCAGGGCTCAGTGGAAGCACTAGGAGACATTTCCCGGTAAGAGAGACTACTAAGGATAAACAACTAGATAGTCAGATCCCACACATAGCAATACACATTACACGTACGCATAACATGCAAGTATGTGCTGTACAACATGGCATCACAGCATAACTCAACAACTCATATAGATAAAGGCTCAGAAGAGCCATCATAGCATTATTACAAACAGGGGTCACATGACCCAACATTCAGAGCAATCAAGCAACAAACGGAAGCATTACATGTCTGAGTACAGACATCTATAAATGAAAAAGGCTGAAAGCCTGACTATCTACAACGTCCGATCAAGATCGTAGCTGAGGTACAAGCTACTTGTCGAAGTCCATGAGAACACTAGTAAGACCGAAGTCTCCGCTGCAAAAACATAAATAAAGCAACATGAGTACAAAGGTACTCAGCAAGACTTACATCAGATCCTATCATACATGCATTTGTATCAAGAGGGTAATGTGGGGTTTAGTTGCAGCAAGCCAGCTTTGACTCTGTGGCTATCCTGTTCTACGACTACCAGAACTTCTTGAGGTGATATGGCGCACACGAGTCCACTAATCACCACACAATACACTACTATGGATTCATCCCCGTCTCCCTACGAGAAGGCCATCCATAGCACTCACACTTGTCTTGAGCATTTTAGAGTATCCACTTCAAGTTGTCTATGTACCATGTAAGCATCCAAGAAGTCCATAACCGCGGACCCGGCTATTCGAATAGATCATGTTAACCCTGCAGGGGTGTACTTCTTCACACACGCTCTCGCCACTTACCGCCATGTACACGTCATGTATCTCGGCAACCTTCAAGCGGAAGCCTGGCGAGGGTGTCGGCCACGACCTGACTAACCACACAAGACTCTAGCCCAGGTTTATCGCCTATTCGGGTTCCATCCGCAAGGAGATCCGGCCGGGGTGTCGCTCACGGCCCCAAACGATGTGAGCAGGGTTCCCGAGCCCACCATCCGGGTGCCACTCGGTACACCAGGCCACGTGTGCCTAGTCTGTCCCAAGCCCACCCTGCCGGGTGCCACTTGGTAGAAAAATAGCACTACCTACAAACACCAGAAACTAGTTGCGACTCCTGGACAGAGATCAAGTTGGTTAATAAGTCGAGAGGGGCATTAAGCCGATCCCAATGTGTGGTAGTATCGAGTCATTGGACAACATACATAGAACTCAGTGCTTAAGGACGGTTCCAGTGAGACAACCCACCATGTACTCCTACATGGCCTCTCACCGCTACCTTTACCAAATCGTGTTCACACACTTCACTCTCAGCATCAGAACATATCGTAACACTCCAATTCATTCCCAATGAACCAGACCTGACACAACTCTAAGCAATAGCAGGCATAGCATGGTAGGAACACAACATGGCTCAATCAACTCCTACACATGCTAGTGGGTTTCAACTATTTACTGTGGCAATGACAGGTCATGCAGAGGAATGGGTTCAACTACCGCAGCACAAAGTAGCAGATGAATCGTTGTTGTCCTAATGCAATAACTGAGAGCAGGAGCGAGAGAGTAGGGTTTTATCGAAATGAACAAGGGGGTTTGCTTGCCTGGTAAATCAACAAGGGAGGCACTGCTTCACAGACAGGTACTCTGGAACGTCTCCGGAGCAGGACCTATCGAGAAGGAACGGTGCCGGCAATCAATACACAAGCATATGCAACAATATGATGCATGAACATGGCATGAAGATGTGATGTTGTTTGAGCTAATGCAACTAGTATCATTTGGTTTGAAGTCCATTTGAACCAAAAGCTCAAATGCACTTCCAAAGTAGGCTCTTATATATGCCATAATGTGTTTTCCCATATACAGCATGTATAAGTTGGTTTGTCATGCATGAAACTAGTACAGATGGAAAGATTGCATTTTTCTGATAATTTTTCATATATAAATTATTTCAATCTGAGCTACGGTTGAATTTCTATGAATTTTTGAAGTTTAAATCAATTTCTGGAATTTCCTGAATTATTTTAATTCCAGAAAATATATATTGCGCCAGCATGACGTCAGCACGACGTCAGCAGTCAACTGCGGCTGACTGGGGTCAAACCTGACGTGTGGGGTCCACACGTCAGTGTCATAGTTAGTTAACAGGGGGTTATTTGCTTAATTAAAGGATTAGGGGGGGTCGGGGCCCACTGTCAGTGAGACAACTAATTAACTGAGTTAATTAGCGCTAACTAAACTAATACCTAAACTAAACAGGGGCATGGCCCACGCGTCAGTGACCCTGGGGGGTCAAACCCCAGGTCAAACAAGTCAAACCCGCCGGCGGTTAGTCGCCGGCGAGGTCCGCGGCGTACTTGTGCCCCGGGTTTCCTCTGTGGTGCTCCAAATGGCGCGCGGCTAGGCGCGTTGGAGAGCTAGCTCGATGGCGCGTCGGGCGGTGGCCGTGGCTGGGCCTGGGGTGGCCGGAGTCGACGGCGGCGAGCTCGGCTGCGGCCGCCGGAGTTCGGTCGTGCACGAAAACGCGTTTGGAGCTCGAAGACGAGCGAAGCAAAGCGCTAGGGATGCTCTACGGGGCCTTACGAGTGTGTTGGACTCGCCGGGGTGACCAAATGGTCACCGGAGCTGCGTCGACGGCGAGCTCGGCGGCGGCGGAGGTTCGGCCATGGTGGAGAAAGGGCTACGGCGTGCGGGTGACCAAGCGGAGAGGGGGAAACGGTGGCGGAGCTCACCGCGGTTGCAGCGGGCGTCGAAGCGGGCTTGGGGACGCACTGGAGACGGCGGGGCGGCGATGGGGATCCACGGCGGCCGACGATGAAGAAGACGACGGTGTCGGCGATGGGGCGCGTCCCTGGTCACTTGGCTCATCGAGGATGATGCGGACGACAAGGCGGAGCTTCTAGGCTCGGGCGGAGGGCGAGGGGAGGCCGGTGGCCGCGGCAACGGCGAGCGGCGGCGGTGATGGCGCTCGGGTGTGTGAGGGAGAGAGCAGGGGGAGAGGAGGAGGGCGAGGGAGAGTGCGAGAGAGGTCGGGGTGGCTGCGTGGCGTCTCCGGGGCATCCAGACGAGGAGGGGAGAGGGCAGGCAGGCAGGGAGGCTGGTGGCGTGGCGCGGCGGAGCGCGCGCGCGTCGGGCACGCGCCCTCCCCTGTCGAGGACGAAGACGACAGAGGAGGGGGCCAGGTGGGCTGGGCCGGCGCTGGCTGCTGGCCGGCCAGGCCGCACAGGGAGGAGGCCGCAGGTAAGTTCTCCTCTTTTATTTCTTTTTCTAATTTTTCTGACATATGTTTTGATTTAATTAAAATACTAAATCAATTTATTACCTTATGCCAATTTTTGCAGGAGCTAACTATATTATTCCAGAGCTCCTTAATAAATGGCATAGTTTTTGGACCATATTTTATATATATAACAATATATATCCAAGGCAAATAATTATCGGATTAATCCAAATGGCCAAAATTAAATATCCATGAGCTCCTAAAATATTGGTTTGATTTTTATCTCTGTCCAATATTTTCAGAGAGCAACATGAACATTTTCTTGGACCCTTTTGGAGCAATTTTTATTTGGGTCATTTTCAAAATGATTCTGAGGGTTCACAAATCCTCATTTCAAATTAAATGGAATTTAAACATGATGCACAACTGACTAGCTAGTCTAGGTCATACCAGACTAGGGATGTGACACAACACGTGTCGGAGTGCGGAAAGGGTAAGCAATGGTGGAGGTATGCGGAAGTGGTGATGGTGTATATGTGGTAGGAGTGCGTAGGCGGAAGTGTGGGTCGGTGGTGGCGACTAAACTGGAAAATTCAGTTTTGTCAGGGTTCATCAGACGTCCGGGCTGGGCCGGTCGTCCGGTCGTTGGACATCCGGTAGGGGTCGAACGTCCGGTGCCTGGGCGAAATTCGGGCACGGGATGAACTTCACGTGGGCTGGTTGGATGTGGTGAAAATCGTCGAATTCGGGCGATTTCATGGAAGGAAAAGGTGGGGAAAGGGGGGAAAAGCTGGATCCACTCAAAACAAAGCAAATCCACGGATCAAATCCAACAAAATTTCAACACACCACAAATCACAAAAAAAATTGGGGCTATTTTTTGGGGAATTTTCGAATTAGGGATAAAATCAACAAAACTAGGCTAGCAACACAACGAGGAAGCTCCAAAATCGTGATCAACGTGGCTCTTGATACCAAGATGATGTAGGGTAGGAACCCTAATCGGACGATCTTTCACGAAAGGAGCAGACCCCGCGATGAACACGAAGAACATGAGGAGGGAAACGAGGGGAAAATCACAAGGGGAACACAAGAGAACACTCAAACCAACAAGTATGATCACACATGCGCTAGATCCACGAACACAAAGGGAGATACAAGATCCAAAGTCAATAACGGATGATACAAGAGGTAACCAGTCTTCTCCGTGAGGAGGTCTTGAATCCACGAGGGGATCTTCTCCGTGAGGAGGTCTTGAATCCAAAGGGATCTTCTCCGAAGAGGGGCCGCGGTCTCTCTCGTGGAGTAGATCTGATGTGGATGAGCAATGCTCTATCTCTAAATATGAGCTAAACCAATGCTAACCCTAGCTAGGATGAATAGGAGGTCTATTTATAGTCTTAGTGCAAATGGGGGGCGAAAGGAGGGGGTACATGGGCTTCAGGCCCGAAACTGGACACAACCAGGTACCAAACATCCGCTGGGGACTGGTCGTCCGGTGTGTCATGGGCGGCCGGACGTCCGGTGGTTGCCGGTCGTCCGCTCGTTCTGGCTCAGATGCTGGTGTAGCGGATTTCTGGAGGAGGCCGGTCATCCGGTCGCCGGACATCCAGTGGCGCCGGTCGTCCGCTCGTTTTGGCTCGGGTGCAGGGGCACTGGTCGTCCGGTCCGGGCCGGACGTCCGCTCACTGGGGCTCGGCTGGAGCTTCAGGCTCCGTACATCCGGTCCCGATCGGTCGTTCGGTGGCTGGGACTTCTTCTCCAGCTCTCCTTCTTCTCCGTCTTCACATCCATCTCCCTCTTCTGATCCTCCTTGCTCCTTGGCTTCTTCATGGCCAACTCCTTGATACCTGAGTATGCACAATGTCTTCATTTGAGGAAGTAGCCATGTCTCATGTGCATGGAAGTGGAAATATGAGAGGAGAGATGTCACCTCGGTTTCGAGAGCTCTTGCACCTGCTCGTGCCATGGGTCCACTAGGCACTTGGTGAGGCGATGGTAGGTCCATGGGGATGACCTTGGGATGCTCCACATCAAAGCTCACCAATGCCTTTTGTCCCAAAGGCTCTTTCACAGAAGCTTCCAACCTATGGCAACGGGAGTGGTTTTACATCACCGAACCCTATGGTACCAAGTGGGCAGCTACACCTACGTTCCGATCTGGCCCTCCATTACAACTTGCATCATGGATTAATAAGGGGCTGGACTGGGGATCAATTGACGAAGTGCAGACGCTACAAAGCCGCATCTGGAGCCTCCTCGAAAAGGACACCGGCCTCATCAATGTAATCCAGGTAATGCTAGTCCGCCGGGTCTTGCCATGCCAGCGACGGCCCCTCCGCATGTGGGAGTTCAATCTGGAAGGACCACAGACCCTTCAGCACTTCTTTGGCACGACGCATAGAGGAATGTGGAAGTTATTCTTCGGGACACGAAAGTAGTGGCCGGATACCACCGAAGGCACCGGCCTCGACTGCAACCATCCGGATACCTCGGTAAGCACTCGACTCCCGAACACAGCTTACTTAAATATCCCATAGTACTAAGAAAACAATCTTTGAAGAGGGCTGGGTAAAGAAGGCGGAACGAATTAGGTGTTCGGCCCCTCTTCCCAAAGACTCAACCGATCCTGTGTTAACAAGGATGCTGGCTCCGGCGCCATATCAAGTGCCAGCGAAGGAGGACAAGGAGGAGATCAAGAAGGCCAAAGGTGGCCTCCATTCTAAAGGTACACCAGACACCATGTCCGGGGAGATTGGAACTCCCTCTTCCGGAAACAAAAGAGAAGGAGGGGCTGACAACCCTTCCCCCAATGGGAGGAAAAGGACCGCCTCCGAAGATTTGGAGGTAAAGGCTTCCAAGCGGGGGAAGATGTCCCTGTCAGGCGGTTCGGGTTCAGAAGATGACATTGTCGCGCAGTTCCTCCGTAAGGACAAACCCTTAGCCGAATCGTAAGTGAACAAGGGTGTCCTAAACATATCCCGTTCCTTTCCGGTTACAAGGGTAACATTTTAAAATACATGTTTGCAGTCCGGCATGCAGTCTTCCTCAACAGTCCTCCTCCTCGGGGGATCTTCTTCCGGAGATGATGGAAAGCGAGACGCCTCCATAGACCTTTTTGCCCAATAGGGCAGACGACTTCGAGGTGTCGTCTCGGAGGATCTCTCCCGATCAACAAGTGATGCGAGGGACAATGAAGACTACGCCCGAAGGTGATACCCCGGTAGTCTAGGGTCCGGGGCGTGCGGCTCCTTCGGGGGCCAACGATAAAGGCCCAGACTATCCGGTTTACAGCCGGAGAGGACTTTGGGGTTGAGTAAACATATCCCTTCGAAGGGAGTCCGTACTCCCACGGCCGCTTCTAGGAATTGGGAGGCGCCGGATACATTGATGGACATGTTGCAACATGCGTCCATCTCAAAGGAACATCATACCTTAATGGGTATGGTAGTTGAGGGGATTCTATCTGCGAGAAGCGTATTGAATGAAGCCTTCATGAGCCTGCTAAGAGGCTTCGAGGTATGCCATGTAATATCTTCAATTGCACTTCTACGTGCCAAATGCACCTGTGTATAGGTAGTAGCCCCTGAGACTCTAGTTGGCGACCAAAGGGAGGCGATCAGAGGATCAAAAAGATATGCCCAGGAAATAATGTAATTAATTGGAAAATAGGTTGTTGAATCCGTGGCGGCTGCCCATGCTACAGAGGTTGCAGGTCTGAAGCAGAAACTTGATGTGGCGGGTGACGACATCACACTTATTAACAGGCGGCTCGACGAGGCGCAAGGTATGTTTTGGGGTAGTCAGTATATGTATGTATAATAATATGAGCATGAAGCTGAGATATGCGTAACTGCAGATGGTGCTGCCGCGGTTGAGACCCTGCGGCCTGAGCTCGTCCGGGCCAAGGAGCAAGCCAGGATGAGTAATTTGGTTGCCCAGAAGGCAGCCGCTGAGTTAAAAGCCGAACAGGTTGCTCGGCGCCAGTGTGAGGAGAGAATATCTACCATGGCGCGCGAGCTAAAGGATGCCACTGTCCGATGTGAATTCCTCGAAAAGGATAACAAAGTAAAAACAGCCGATCTCGACAAGGCCTTACAAGAGGCGAGAGAAGCACGGTCCGAGTCTAGAGCGGCTTGGGAGGAGATCCGGCAAGCTGGGGAGATAGCAGCCGGTAAGCCCTTCTTATTACAGACTAAATTCGGTGATTCGAAGTATGCCCCACTTAATAAAATGTGGAGTTCTCCAGACGTATTCTTGGACTTGCCGAAGAGTGTTTTCGATGTGGCGCAGTTTTATCAAGCGCAAGAAGGACATGCAACGGAGAAGCTTTTCTGGTCGCAATTCAGCATGCCAAAGCGTCCGCTGTTGCTGAACGAACAGATGGCCTAGTGGGCCGAGCTCCATAGAATATCCAGATCTGCCATGAGGGACGTCGTGGTCCGGTTGTGGCCGACTGAGCTAATTCCGAATAGTTATTTCGGTTTGGTGCAGCGACTTGTTGATGCGGTGCCGCATATCGATGCTGTTAAGCGGTCAACGTGCATTGAAGGTGCACGGATGACCCTTGCCCGCGTCAAGACGTACTGGGTGAAGATGAAGGCCACCGATATTGCAGCAAAGATTCCACCCGGGGGCAAGGACCATTACACGCCGGAGCATTATTTTGAGGATGTCCTTGAGGGCGCCTGTTTGATAGAGGGTCAGTGCTTGAAGAATATGATATTTGAGTGATTGTACCAAAATTGTAAAAAACAATATTATGATATATTATAGGCTATGCTTTTGGCCTGGAAGTTTTGGTTCCTCCTGTGCGGCCGTTTTTTGTATAATCTAAAAGTTTACCAGTCGTCGGCTTCGGCCCCCTCGCATATAATACGGGGGTGTTCGAAAAAGCGCTTGATCACTCTTGACCCAATGTCTTGGTCCATGAAGGAGGTGTCAATGCAGCGAACTAGGCAATCGGACTATAGGGCTTTAACACTTTCACTTAGCCATAGGAGTTTGACGGTGGGTCTACGATATAGCCCCTGGTATGTACGCGTTTATCCCAATACGATGCGCTACATAGGTGACCAGAAGAATGGTCCTTCGTGTAATACGGAAGGAATCGTGAAAGATTCTAATAAGTCATCGAGTGGTTGACCAGCTCTCGCCGCATCATGTCAGCCAGTTTTCGGCTTTCTCTACTGAGGTGCTTGACCAGATGAACCGAAAACACAATCACAGTAGTTCTCCCTTTACTACCTTAGCCGATAGGACGGAACGTAAGGTAGCAAGCACAAGAGCCGGGAAACCCAACTATTAACCAAAGACATGATTCGGACCTGATGCATATAAGGCCAAACTCGTGACGCCGAATTGTGCTATAGAGCTGTCCGGACTTGTCGGCAACTTATATGTTGCCATATCGAGCCCCTGGTGATTTGTGCCGAGGTACATGCGTGAAACAACCGGAGAAGCAAAATTCAGTTCTTTAGAAAAAGCAAATACTGAATACGGACTATGTTCACTGGAATCTGATTGACACGTCGAATGCAATCTTGCAGATTATAGCACCACTACCTGGGCTATTTGACATGCCAGGGGTCGAAGGCGAAGGAAAGAGGCACCTTACAGGTTTGAAATAAAGAGTGCGGTCTACAAAAAATCATTTGGACCTCCTGTCGCACGTCTGCGTTGCCTTGCCTCGGTGAAAGGATTCCTTGGCAGGAGTAGCCTTTGTTATCCATGCAAAGCCAAACTCAGAAGGAGTCTGTAAGATGACCAGGCTTTGAGTTACCTGTGTAAAAGAAAAAAAGTTAGAAAAAGGGGAAAAGACTATGGGAGTGTGGACCGCATTGTAGGCCTGTCCGTATTGTGCATAATTATATATGCGTGGTACACACTTCACGACTATATGAGGCGAACGATGGAGGCCAAACTGCTAATCCAGCTCTGAGATTGATCAGTCCTGTTTAATAGAGACCGGCGGCTTGATGGCCAATGAGATACGCGGCTTGATGAGGCTGCTTTGTACTTTCACTGCAGTAGACATAGTATGCTCCTCTGTACGGAGGGAGCGTTCCGTATTTCCGTTTATCGTGATGACGCCGCATGGACCGAGCATCTTAAGCTTTAGATAGGCGTAGTGTGGGACCGCATTAAAATGAGCAAAAGCGGTACGCCCGAGCAGTGTGTGGTAGCTACCGCGGAATGGGACGATATCGAAGGTCAAGCCTTTGCTTCGGAAGTTGTTTGGCGAGCCAAAAACAACTTCCAATGTAATTGAGCCCATGCAGTGAGCTTCTATGCCAGGTAATGCTCCCTTGAAGGTAGTTGTTGTGGGCTTGATTCTTGAAGGATCAGTGCCCATTTTGTGGATAGTGTCTTGGTAGAGTAGATTAAGGCTACTGCCACCATCCATAAGAATTTTCGTGAGGTGAAACCCGTCAATAATTGGGTCGAGGACTAGAGCTGCCGAACCTTCGTGACGGATACTGGCTGGGTGGTCTTTGCGATCAAAAGTGATTGGACAGGCCGTCCATTGGTTAAATTTTGGGGCAACCGGCTCTATGGCGTAGGCGCCTCGTAGTGCGTGCTTGCGCTCCCCTATAGGGATGTGCGTCACATATACCATGTATGATGTTTTTACTTCAGGGGGAAATTGCTTCTGACCCCTGGTGTTCGGTTGGCGAGTCTCTTCGTCGTCGCTGTCACTAGGCGGCCCCTTCCCCTTGTGTCCGGCATTAAGCTTGCCGGCTTGTTTAAAGACCCAACAGCTTCTGTTGGTATGATTGGCTGGTTTTTCGGGGGTGCCATGAATTTGGCAGGGCCGATCCCGTATCTTGTCTAAATTGGATGGTCCGTCTCTATTTGCCTTGAATGGCTTTTTTCGTTGACCGGGCTTGGAGCCTGTAACGCCCACGATGCGGCTATATCTCCCACGTGTCGAAGCACGACTTAGAGGAATAACCGCATTGTAAGCAATGTCCCAAGTGGGGTAATCTTCACAACAACCCATGTAATAATAAGGAAAAGAGATACATAGTTAGCTTACACTCGCCACGTCACACAATAGCATAAATATCATTACATTCATCCAGATACAATCAAGGTCCGACTACGGAACCAAAATAAAGAACAACCCCAAATGCGACAAAGTCCCCGATCGCCCCAACTAGGCACCACTACTGATCGTCTGGAAAAGAAACGTAGTATCGTCCTGAGTCCTCATCGAACTCCCACTTGAGCTCAGTCGAATCACCTGGAGCGGTATCATCGGTCCCTGCATCTGGTTTTGGAAGGAATCTGTGAGTCACGGGGACTCAGAAATCTCACACCCACGCGATCAAGTCTATTTAAGCTTATAGGAAGGGTAAAATTATGAGGTGGAGCTGCAGCAAGCGACTAGCATATATGGTGGCTAAAATACGCAAGTGAGAGCGAGAAGAGAAGGCAAAGGCACGGTCGAGAAACTATGATCAAGAAGTGATCCTAGAACAACCTACGTCAAGCATAACTCGAGACCGTGTTCTCCTCCCGGACTCCGCCGAAAAGAGACCATCACGGCCACACACTCTGTTGATTCATTTTAATTAAGTTAAGTTTAAGGTTATATACAACCGGACATTAACAAATTCCCATCTGCCCATAACCGCGGGCACAACTTTCGAAAGTTCAAATCCCTGCAGGGGTGTCCCAACTTAGCCCATCACAAGCTCTCACGACCAACGAAGGATATTCCTTCTCCCAAGACAATCCGATCAGACTCGGAATCCCGGTTACAAGACATCTCGACAATGGTAAAACTAAACCACAAAGCCACCCAAATGTGCCGACAAATCCCGATAGGAGCTACACATATCTCATTCTCAGGGCACACTCAGATGAGCCAGACGTCGGGTAGGCCAGCCCAGAGTTGACCCTGGTAGCCCCGGACATCGCTCAGGTTGGACCAACACTTAGAGAAGCACCGACCCGGGGGGGGGGGGTAAAAATAAAGATGACCCTTGAGTCCGTGAAACCCAAGGGAAAAATGCTAGGTGGCGAATGGTAAAACCAATGTTGGGCCTTGCTGGAGGAGTTTTATTCAAGGCGAACTGTCAAGGGGTTCCCATTATAACCCAACCGTGTAAGGAACGCAAAATCAAGGACTTAACACCGGTATGACGGAAACTAGGGCGATAAGAGTGGAACAAAACACCAGGCATAAGGCCGAGCCTTCCACCCTTTACCAAGTGTATAGGTGCATTAAAATAGACAAGATATAATAATGATATCCCAACAATAACAATGTTCCAACAAGGAACAAACTCCAATCTTCACCTGCAACTAGCAACGCTATAAGAGGGGCTGAGCAAAGCGGTAACA